>NC_143580.1:26123486-26432332 GCF_048544385.1 Mastigoproctus giganteus | reverse complement strand
CAAGGTCTATGGCAAAAATGTTGGTTCACATGATCCGGATAAATATGCTTTACAAAACTTTCAAGTAATATGCATCCAGTAGAAATTGGATGCTTAATGTTTCCGATTATTATCGGAATAATAATCAGCACACACAGAGATCGACAATCCAGCAACTCCATATATTCCAAGAACTGCTTCTACGTCTTCTCCTGGGTAAGTGCATCCCTTAATTAGGAACGTAATTCGGGTAGGCCACCTAGTTTGTTTTTGATACTCCTAATGTTTTGTTGGAAAAATACGATATTTACATCCACGGAGGATGAGATTTCTCTTCGAACAGAATCCGCTGGGCATATGATGATCCGAAATCTCATCGGGGTGTGGGGACGTGTCGCATTCGATGGGCCTTGTTGCTGAATATTCTAATTGGTATTAGACCAGTTTGAAGTTCGATCGTTATGATCATGCGATACATCCCTGAATTGCACCTGCTTTCATATACCATTTAGGAGACTACGCTAGAGAAGTCAAGTAGCTGTCGTTATTGTGCATTGTTGTGGATTGGAGTTCTGGCTTGATAAGTTCTGAGGCTTTAGTAGTTCATAGTATAGCATCACAAACAAGTCTTCGGTCCAGTATTCAGCATTGAGATATTGTTGGTAATTGGGCCCATCAATCTGAAACCTGAAGGAGGCGTTAGACGGGTGCTTGATGTTGATTTTAAAAGGCTTTCCGGGTATGCCTATTTCCTTCAATAGTGCCTCTGTTCAACTTTCGTCGACGGATTCAGCCTGCTAATGAATATATTCGAGTAAATATTGGTGTTCACTTGGTGATTTCGTATTTTGAGGCTAATATTAACCACTTTCATGCCAATCAAGGTGGTCTCGCTGCTTTTGGAAAGCAGTTGGTATGAGGATGCATGCATAGAAACCGGTCCGGGCATCTGGCATTGCTGGGCTTCATTCGTGTCCGCAATCTTGGAGTCCCGCAGATTTAGCATGGCGCTAAAGGCGCTGTCATTAGAGGATGGAAATATTTCCGCTTCTGGGCATAGCGATAACTCAGGGGAAGGAGATGGGCGTTCCTGTGAAACGGGACGACAGGGAAGCTTGGTGTTGAATGCTAAGAGATCTTGTAGTAGGCTCGAGGACTTACGTTGCTGGTCTTCAAGCTGGCGCAGATGGTCTATTAGAGATATTTTCTGAGTGCAGTTTTCTTAGAATGCATTCAATGGTTTTCAGTTTCTCGGTATTACCACAGCAAAAAGAGCAGCTGACTGAAGGTTTCAATTCCGTTTGAGTACAGTTATCAGTCACCCCCGGCAAAAGCTTGCTGTTTTTTGCCAGTTCACTGAGCTTTGAATCATTATGAGTGTGGTGACGTCATTTATATCATTCCGCGTTCCAGAGGGAGAGGGAAGGAAATGAGTCAAGGGAGCAGTTTGTATGTCCCGGTCACCTCTATCTGAAGAATCCATTTCTTGTTTGCAAGCGGCACATCTCCGTTTTGATTTCCTCAGTTGTGCAGTCTTTTTTAACTTTTTTATGCCACTACAAAAATTAGAAAAAAAGAAGTTTGCGTTTGTAAATTGCGTGTGCTCTGTGGTCGATATGCTTTTGCTGGGCGAAAAAGCTGTTTCCTGCTTTTTCGCCCAGCAAAAAAAGGAAGCTACCCTTGCCTGAGACAAACTAGCTCAGCCACATTGTGAAATAGACCCTTAAATATTCTTGACGTCATCGACGTAAATCGAACTCACGTCTTTACCATCCAGTGTGGAGAGAACGACCATTTTACCAACTATTTTACTGAGAGGTCAGATTCCATACCAGCAGTCTCATTCTTGGAATACCGAATTGCTGCTGAATTTCCTTTCTTCTACAGCTCATTTGGCATTTTTGAGATGGTTGCTTTCAATACACCGATGGTTTTCTTTGATTTCTCAATTGTGGCTCTTCCTAAACGTGCTTGAACAATAACAACTTTCGGAAAATCGGACCACCTGTCTTTTTCAAGAGAACGACGACTAAGTCCCAGAAAAACGTACAGTATTTATTTTATGCAGAGGAACTTTTGATTGTAGCATGTGACAACTTATATTAGTATAGCGTACGTTTAATTATCTCTTGACGCCAATTACAAAAGGTTTTTAATTTCTTAGCCAGGGTGTATAGATTGGCTACACAGATATATCACACTAGCAAAATTTCATTTACTGGTTTGATATTATCTGATATTTTGCTACTGATTTGACACTATTTGATTTTTTTAAACATAAGTCTGTTTGTCTCTGAATAAACTCTGAAAGAACTGCAACTTACACAGTCCTGAACTTCCTCTGGCAGGGATGGCCACGGTGAACATAAAATCCATTATATGTAGTCGTAAACGATTCCTGTCCAAATAAGAAATTGTTTGCTCCGAATTTCGTGCTTGACACGGCAAAAGTAGTAGTGTCTATAATGAAGCAGTATCTTTCTTTTAAAGTCCTGGACAATCCCTCACTTACAAGATTACAAAGGTTTTCTTTAGTAAATTGCTCACCTATAATGCGCATGTCTTCAGTGGGAGGCCTCTGAAAAAGAGGTAACAAGAAAACAATAAATAATTAGTAATTAATAGATAGATAATTTCTAGAGAATAATATTCAGAATCAATTTTTAAAGGAAAAAAACATAAAATTGATGCAGTCGGAAGGATTAAGTTGAAAGGAATTGAGAAGGCAATCGCAATAATTTTATATATAGACTGCAGTACTTCCTTAAGTTAATATATCTTCATTAGTAAAATAACACCTGATGAGCCTATAAGGGAGCGTTAAGAAAACTCTTTCAGGGGCGCATTCAAAGAAACGAGTGATGCAACAGGTAGGTGTAAGAAATTTCTGAAGCAAAGGCTGTCACCTGGATTGTGGAGTGCTTGGTTGTACCTTAGAATCTAGCAGAAAAAATCTGTGTACCTATGTTAGAGAAGCAATTTTTGTATGAGGTCCAGCAAAAGGATATTCCTTCTTTGATATTTTCTTATGTAAGCGATAGGAATTTAGAGTAAAAATATTTGAAACAGTTCCTTCTTTATTCAGAAATTTTCCTTCTTGATTTTAATGGATGCATACTTGTTTTCGACCTACTAATGGATCGTCTTTAATGACTTTTTAACCTGGTATAGCAGACTGTCTTAGTGCCACACTTTCCTTTCGTAAAGTTTTTAATTTTTTTTTCTTTACAGAACCACTCGTAAGGCAGTTTTGTGTATCCAAGTTGTTGCCCGAGTAGTAGACCAATAGCCCCAAAAATCTCCAAACATGTACCAACTTTGATCCATGTACTGATTTTCTTTCCAAAAGAAGCCTAATCTTTTCGTAGTTTTTCCTAGGTATTGAATGCGCTACAGGAATGGATACATACTTGTTTTCATTAAAAAGGAGGACTCATTTGAGGCTTCGCTTTGTATGGTCAATAAATAGCTCACCCTGTTGGTTGATAGAAATTTTCAGAAATGTTCATAATGGTAGAAAAGGGTTTGCAATATCATTAAGCTTTCTTTGAAAACTGGGGTAAAAATTCGCTTTCGCGACGTCTACCCGATGAAACGACTATTCCTGGGGCGAGCTTGGAATATTGGATTTCAGTCTTAACCGTAAAAGCTGCAGACCCATTGGGTTTATTTAATTTTCTTCGAGATCGTTGAGTTCATTTTGTGTAAACAGCTGTAGTCCAGAGTTGTTAATTTCTTCGTCACAATAATTTATACCATCGTCTACATTAGAAATGTCAGATTCGAGATCTGATCTGATGGCACATGTTCAAGAACAACTAGTGGAAGAAGTACCGAAAGTTCAGGTACATGTGTTACTGGCCTTATAGTTGAAGTATCGTTGTTCAGATTTACAATGCTCTGCTTGTTTTTTGCTTTATAACCTGCTGTATTTACTGAAGAAAATTAGCAGCCATTAATGACAACATGACAATAAAAGCAGTCGTTATCAGAAGAATCATAGACAATCACAAGGAGCCTGTACAATTCACCTGTAAACAAGGAACCTGTAGGCAGTATTATCGAAGATACTGTACTAACTTCCATACGCACCTGCACGAGCCGAAGGTAGCCTAAGTATGGTCTGTGACCATGCAGGCAACTAGAAACCTGCAGCAGTAATACAGGCACAAAGAACCTGTATATAATGGAAACAGGTACCAAGGGAGATGGAATGCCAAATGGTGGCTGAATACTGCTGGATGCTAAACAGAGGAACATCCACCGAAACTACAGGGGATGGAGAAAATAATGAACACCTGTAATAAAAGTTGCAGATATGCACTAATATGGTGTTGGGCTACTTTTCGCTTTTAAAACAGTCGTATTGTACATGGAATAGATTCAAATAAATCTTGAAATATAAGAGGAACATTGGACTATTCTGCACGGAGAAGCGTTTCAAGCTCGTGAGTGAAAGTGCAGGCAATCTGCTTCTCACTCTCCTCTCTAAGTATTCCCACATTGGCTGAAGTCTGGTGATTGTAGTGACCATGGGAGATGCTTAGCTTCAGTTCCATGCTCCTCAAACCAAGAATAGACACATCTTGTTGTGTGAATTGGAGCATTATCACTTGTAAATTGGCATCTTTTGTGGAAAACGATGTTTGCACCATGTGATAAACCTGGTTACTCCGAATATCAAGGTAATAGGTGGAAGTAATTCGCCCATTCACAGTGATAATAGGACCAAAGGAATACCAAGATATTGCTGTCCAAAAAGTAGTTGATTTTCCTCTATGTTTGATGGTTGGCATAAGGCACTCAAGATAATACGGTTCCTTTGGGGTTCACCAAACATACACTCTCACTGTTGTTGGAAAAAGTGTTAATGATGATTCGTCTGAAAATATGACGGTTTAGATCATCGTGTCCCGTTTTCGTGCTGCTTCCACTGTTGTATCTGTCTTACTGTTTTTTATATTTGTTGTAGAGTATTAGGCGTATCAGCGACTGTAGCTATAATGCGCCATTCATATTGTCTGTAAATTGCGTAGTCGACTTTCTGTTTACAAGACGAAAAATCTTGAGTTTCGGGAAGAAAAAATGTAGTTAACATTTTTTATCAGCAGTATGACATCCTAGAACTTTTCCTAAAACAGAGACCAGAATTATCTTCACAGAAAAGGCTTCTGAAATATTTTGCCCATAATTTCCTCATTTTATTTGGGTTGAGGTCTCTCTTCCCTGATTACCCAATAGTGTTAATCAGTGGGAGGGCTTCTGTATATTTTCGATGGAATTATTTAATGTGGCATATCAGCCATTGTTTTTCAGTTTTTTTTTTTTTTTTCATAATATATCAGTTAAAATCTACATTAATTGGTTCCTTCTATTATTTTCGCTTGAATTTTATTTGTTAAGGGAGAGAGGGAACAGAAAAATTATGGGAATTAATGAAAAATGAAGTAGGTTATTTTGTAATTGAAAGCACATGAAATGTAATACAGTGCGCACAAACCTGTTTACTTTTATGGTTACGTAGACGCTCATATATACAATAATGATATTAGGTTTATTCCTCCGAAATAATCTTAAATAAACTGTAGAGGAAATTAGCTACCACCATTAATTTTCAAACCTCGACGCTTACCTGAAACATGCTGTGATAAGAAGTACCAAATTGAACTCCACAACTCATTTTTCCCTCTTGAACAGCCCTAGATAACTCCGCAGTAGTTTCGATGGTCTTCTCTACTTGAGGGAGGGTCATGAAAGACAGCAGAGCTCCGCAGTATGCCCCCAAAACGACAACGATAAACATCCACCAGGATGCTGCCATAACTCGAAATGCAGGGCAACGAAACAGTTTTGTGCTTATTCCTGAGAGTGGAAAGAAATAATTAATACTCATTTATGGGAAGGGTTCGGAATTACATATCTCGCACACAACACTGCAATTATTATTATTATTATTATTTTCATTGGAAGGTTTATGTAGCAGGCGTCTTTACGTTTTGGAGCCTTTTCTCTAATTTGTTTTACTAATTTCAAAGTTACTTTATTTCAAGTAGTTTTTTTCTTTCTGGAACCATTCATTTTTGAAAATAACAGTGAACACAAACCTTTAAACCTAAATATGGCTTCCAACAAGCAATCAGCTTGTAGAAAATACAATCATTCTCTGCTAAGGTCGGAAGTCTTGGCTACTCGTCTCAATTCCATTTTCATTGTTTCCTTCAAGAGAGTACTTCCTACCCTACCTTTAATATCTGGGCATCTAAAAAGTATCTTTACTTACAGGAAAACTAATAATGGGTGCTGAAACCTTTGTCCTTTATGGCAGTCTGCTCTCTGTGGGACACTCCCACGATCTCTTTTGCATGTCCTCGGATATTTTCAGACATTTGGCCTTTAAACCGGCAACCGATTCAGCTCTGTTTTTGGGCAGTCTCTCCTCACACGCGTCGATGATCAGATTCATCCCAGAGGTTGTCTAAAGGATTAAGATCGGTGCTCTACGTTGACCAGTCCAAGTTTTCTACTCGGATATCTTCAAACCAATTCGTGACAACGCGAGCAGTATGACATGGATCCATGTCCTGCTGATTCCGGTATGGGCCTTCCGTCGTGTTACCACACAGACCGATTGCTTATCTGGCAACCTATTATCATTCCGTATTGGAAGTGAGTGTGTTACCTCCCCTGATCGTGGTCCTTTCAATGAAAATCTTACAACTGTCTCTTCGATGGACTACGAACACAATTATAATTATTTCTGAAATGTGGTGTTTGGGTAGGACGAGACCAGATGTCAAAGGACGGGTGTCTGTATATTAATAGTTGGTCAGTGTATAAGCAACTACAAAAATTAAAATACAGCGCTGACGATGCCCTCTGCATGGATAAAAAAGAGGGAAAAACTGGACATTCAGACAACATTGACAGCAATTGATATTACAACACTACATTACAGCGTAACAAAAAGTTACAAGTTAGGTGATTCGACTGAGAATCTAATTTGATTACATTCTGAGGGACGAACTCCTAATCGTAGTAATGCATTAACATTTTATCGGATAAAATCCGCTAGCTTAGAGATAACTCTAATGAAGAAAGGAGTTGAAGAAGCAAAACAAAAAAACAATTTCTTTTATGTCTGTGTTTGACAACATGGTACAAACCATTTACAATATGCAAGGCCTTACCACTAGTATTAAGATACAGTGTAGTGCCAGGATTATTTGAAGTGGGACGGTGAGCTAAAGTAATGTTCTCAGACTCAGCTATGCAACAGTGTCTGGTGGCTCTGAGGCAGATGTAGCTTGTTGACTGGCTAAAGCATATCTATTACTTCCGCACATCTATTCTGCAACCATCCTTCCTCAATTTGAATTTATGTCCAATCTTTCGCGTAGATGGGCCTAATGGATTCCTCTAGCTCAGATTCCTCTGAGCGTGAGGAATTTTGATGGGCCTTTTTCGCAATGTGGCTGAGTTCTTCGGTCTCAGACGAGGGTAGCATGGTTTTTCTCCCGGAAACTCGGATTTTTCGTATAGCAAACAGAAAATCGAACATAGAACACACGCAATTTACAGAAAATATATATAGGGAACAATATGGACGTAATAGATAATGCTTATAAAACCCTACTAATGGGCCCTTAAAAACCTCAATAAGTTCATCTCGAAGATGTGTCGTCTCCAGACGCTGCAATTTGTAGAAGTGAACCTAATAATTCCACGAATACAGACAAATCAAAATCCCTGTCAAGAGCCAACTAAGAAAAGAGTAGTGTTAGGCCTGCTGCCTTATGCAACTCAGAGGACGACGCAGCTGTCAATGAGAATGAAACTTATTGTGAGGTGCTAACGAGCAATAATGAGGCCATGTATTGCGTCGCACGATCAGTTCAGAAAACAGACGATCCGATACGGGAGAAAACAATCGGAGAGCTTGAGATTTGAGATTTCAAAAATAGCCTGCCAACGCAGTTCAGCTGTCATTCAGACACCTGAACAGTATAAGAGTGGTAGGCACTCTGTAGGGTATGAGAAAAAGAACAGCCCTACACAATTTCATATTAATGAAGCATCAGAAAGAAACCTCTCCACCCAACCAGGCATTCCCAGTGAACAGACTCTCGCTCAGGATGACATCGATTCGGGTCAAGACTCATATGAAAAATTGACTATGGGCGAGCCTCACCTTTCTCTACAGAATGAGGAACGGGAATGAAGCCAGCTAGTCAGCCATGCTACCTCGAAACTCCTGATGTTAGGGAAGAGCAGCAAAAGGTCCCAACCGTTTGCTGCTCGCCCTCGCTATCGCATCAATCAAATCAACCGTTCATTCCACACAGGAAATAACCTACAAGGATCCTCCTCCTCACAACTTTAGTAGGTCACCTCAAGGGCACAGTCTTGAAGATATTGGGAAACTGATACCAGAGAAGTCCCGTCCAATCCGACCAAAGGGCCGCCCTTTGGTCGGATTGGGTTGCAAGCGGGTCCCAATCTTCGGCCCCTCTGTGTGTGTTGGATTTGGAATGTAAGGGAAAAATCAGAAATGAATCCTTGCTAATGGAATCTGTATTGTCTCAAGAGGGGAAAGATTTGTCACACTGAAGAGGGTTTGTGTGGGTGAAGAAAATTTTTCTATCCACCAGTTGACATTGCTTATTTTGTGTTCCACTAGATGGCGCTGTTGTGTTTTGTCGATCGACGGTGACTCCTAATTGTAGAGTGTTGTTACTGGGAGGGTAGCATGAACAAATCTGTTCGTGAAAGTGTTAAAATGATCGCCTGTGATGTTCAAATGAGCTTAAATGAATAGTCCGAATTAATAATAAAAGAAATTGCCGTTTGTAATGATTCAAGTACATATTTTGCCATGAACCATCCAGTTTGTATATGGTGGCAATCGTCTTTTAAAATCCGAAGACAGAACCATTGCTTGAGGATAATAATCACAGAATTGCGTGTCAGGCAGGCGATTTATCACAAGGTAATATCCGGACGTGGTTATGTGCTAAAACAAACAACATCGATCGTATTTTTGATAAAGGGCTAGAATAAATGAAAATATTGAAAACCTTTACATTGCTGCCCCTTGCGGATGTGACTGATCTGAACTCTCCACCAATCAGAAAACTCCATTTTGATATGGTCATCATCAACATCATCATCATCATCATCATCATCATCATCATCATCATCATCATCATTATCAGCCATTTTAATTCCACTGCAGGATGAAGGCCTCTCCAGAAACTTTCGAATACCTTCTGTTTTGTGCAATGGCCATCCATTTACTACGCACACACTCATGAATTTCATCTATCCATCTCCCACGTTGTCTTCCAGATTTTCTTCTGGCTCCTCTTGGGTACCATTCTGTTATTTTCTTAGTCCATCTGTCATCATGTCTTTCAGTTATGTGTCCTACTCAAGACCAATTTAGTTCTTTAGTTTTGATAAGAATGTCCTTTACTGGAATTTGCTGCCTAATCCATGTGTTTCTCTTCTTATCTAACAGTCTGATTCCCAATATAATTCGTTCCATTCTTCGCTGTGTAGTTCTCAGCTTCTCTTCCATTCTTTTGGTGAGTGCCCAAGTTTCACTTCCATAAGTCATGGTGGGGAATATACATTGGTTCATTATTTCACACTTCAGACAAACTGGAATATTGCTCTTCAGTGTGTGACTATATTTCCTGAATGCTATCCATCCAAAATTTATTCTTCTCTTGACTTCCAGCCATTTCTCATTATTACGGCTAATAACTTGTCCCAGATAAGTATATGACTCCACCTTTTCAATTACTGCTCCTTCAATCATTATGTCCCTTTCTGTGGCAAACTTGTTCATCATTACTTTTGTTTTAGCCATATTCATCTTTAGTCCAAAATCCTTACTAACTGTGCATAACTGATTAAGATTTTCCTCTAAATCTTTGGGATCATGGCTTATGACCACAATGTCGGCTGCAAATCGTAAATGGTTTAGGCACTCTCCGTTCACATTGACTCCCTTCTGCGACCAGTCTAATCTTCTGAAAGCTTCTTCAAGGGCAGCAGTAAACAACTTCGAAGATATTGTGTCTCCTTGTCGAACTCCTTTCTCGATTTTAAATTTGCTGCTGTCTTTGTCTAGTGTAATAAAGAAGGTAGCACTCTCATATAATTTCTTCAAAATCATAATATGTGGGATATCTATGGCTTGTCTTTCCAGTGCCTGAAACATTGCCTTATGCTGTATGGAGTCAAATGCCTTTTCATAATCCAAAAATGCCAGGCATAATGGTGTTTTATGTTAATTTGCTTTCTCCATTAGCTGTGATATTATTTGAAGGTGATCCATAGTTGAGAATCCTCTCCTAAAGCCAGCTTGCTCTTTCAGTTGATTCTCATAAAGTATTCTTTCTAATCTGTTAGTAATGACCCTTGTGAAGAACTCGTAGATGTGGGATAACAAGCTAATTGGTCTATAATTTCCAATTTCTGATTTATCTCCTTTCTTAGGCAGCAAAACTATGATTGCATTATTCCACTCCTTAGGTGTCACACTTTTTCTAATGCCCTTTTTGAAGAGCCTTTCCAGTTTTTGTGTTATATCTCTTCCTCCCAATTTTAACAACTCTACAGTAACTTCATCTTCCCCCAGGGCTTTCTCATTCTTCATTTTCTTCAATGCATGTTCTACCACATCAGGTATGTCGTATGTGTTGCTAATTTGCGATCCACCTTCCCCACTGCTGGCAACATTCTGTAAGGACCCGTCCTTACATTAATTAATAAAAATTGTTAAATATTATGAGAATTTAACTGTAATACGAATAGTGGTTTTCTGGTACAAACAACATGGATTAAGAAGCACTGGAATTTAAAAATACCTTCCAGTCACTCCCTGTTTAGTTGTAGCTTGTTTGTATGGAAATTCTTTGACGAGTCAGTAAAAGTAATAAACCGTGACAAATCCCCATTAAGACAGAGGCAGATGCACCATAGTAAGGGCCAAGAGTGCTTAAGTTGGCCCTCTTAAAAATTTCACGGTGAAACGCTAGCAGACGTGGGCGACGTCACCAGGTGTGCGTGCGTGAGGTCACGGGAAGAGCTGTGACGCTTCTCAGTTGACCGGAACTTCCGCCTCTCTTTCTGGATTGTTCTCGTATGTTCGAGGCCCACGGAAGTTGGGACACAAAGAGTAAAGAAGACTCGCCCACGGAAGAGGAGAGGAGACAAATGAGAACACAGGAAAAACGGATGTGCAGATCTCCTATTGGCCAGGAAGATAGTGGAGGGAATTTTGAGAGGGAGATTCGGAAAACGTTTTCGTGGCATTCGAAAAAGGTTTTCGTGGCATTCGGAAGAAGTTTTCGGAGGGGTCGGAAGAAGATCTCGGAGCGGTCTGGAGAACGATTTTGAATGAGTTGGAGAACGATACAAAGCAGAGCCATAGTCTAGTTTGGGTGATAGCTGCAGCCCTGAGGTAGATGGAAACAGTGATAGAAATTCTGCGTATCCCGACAGCCTGTAGGAATGTTCACCTGTAAACATGGAAGCCGTAGTGAAGGAGAAGGAAGAGTCACATCTTGAGAATTATATAGGCAAAGCCAGTCGAATGAGTGGTCGAACCATTGACCTACTCGAAAATCCCTCTGTCCACGGAAGAAGAAATGCTGACCGGTAAAGAGTATGCGACCCTGATTGATTCCAGCCATGCAGTACCCGGTAGGGAAACACCATAAATCACCGAGATCCCCAAATGAGCGCCCCCACATTCTAGTACCTGAATGACCGATAGGAAAGGAGGCAGAGCAGGGAGGAAAGTTCCAGGCCAAACACGTAAGTGCAAGAGAGTTTACCGAAATAGGTGTACTTAATTTATTTAGGGAAGGACTTTAGGAGAAATATGTATATGTAGTTAAAGAGGGAGATTTAAGTAATGAATATATGTATAAAGGTGTAATGTATTTAAGACGGACGTAGCCTAAATTTGAAGTGAAGCCCCTCATATAAATGCTTGATGGAAGGAGAGGGTATAATAGATAACTGAGAATTGTTTAAGGTTGGGAAAGTTTTTTTATAATATATATGAAGTTAAAGGTTGAAATTTTGATTTATTATGAGTTGATTTGTGGAGAGTATTTCTGATTTGAGTAGGTGCTAAGTAATAAGTGATATATAAAGGTATAGAGGATTAACTGTCCTGAAGGGTAATGTTAAATTGAATTGATTAATATTTCCTGTTAACCTGATTGCAGTAAAGGTGTCTAATTGAATAAATGCAATTTTCTTACAAATTGAGACACGAACTCTGAAGGGTTTTGTGAGCCAGTTCATTGGCTGGTAGTTGTTGGTTTATTATACAGACTGTTCAGAAGAAGAGTGGGAAGAATCTATGTAAAGTGAATACCACGACCTATCGAAGTCCCTGTAAAGAACATGAAGAGACACCATGGCATAATGAACAATAATGTGTATTAGAATAGGATAACTGATGATGAAACAATTGAGTTTGAACAAGATATTTACACATATAAAGGTTAATGAAATAACAAGTCACCAGCCAAATATGGTTTGACTAAATGCCATTGCTAGTTTCTGTATGATATGTTAATAAACATTGTTTTATTTTACATTCATGTGTTGGTGTCAGTCATTCCGAAACTCAGCCAAACCTGTGGAGGAATACCTAAAATAATTGGGGTCCCCTTTGAGTCTGGTAATCTTCTGAGAACAAACAAGTCAGGTGCTAAAGTGGGAGGATTGGACTACGGGGATATACATATAAAAAGGGGATTTAAGAATAAATAAAAAATATAAATACAAATAATAAAAATAGATGTAGAGAATAAAACGCCACCTTCACAATTGGCGACCCAGCCAAGGATAAATAGAGATAGATTGTTCCACCGTTAAAAGCCCACCCCCACAATTCCCTCGCTCTTTGTATAATTCTCTATAGTAGTCTTCTGCTATTTGAACTATGCCTTCTCTGCTGTTTATAAGTTTATAAGTACGCCATCGCTATTCTTCAGTTTCAGTATCATTTGCCTTTCTGTATTACTGCTCATGGCTGCTGATTTAAGTCCTTTGTTTTACTTTAATGCTCGTTCTACTTTTCGTGTGTTAAATCTTCTTGTGTCCTCTCTGAGTCTCTTTCTAATGGCTTTGCATAACTCAGTATACTCAATTTTCTCCCTGTCAGTGTTTTCTTGCTCTTAATTTCTCGTCTTTGGTTCATCATGACAAGTGTTTCTTGACTAATTTTTTCTTCTTTGGATTTATTTTTCCCTATAGATTTCTTGGGCTTTGTCACTTTCAGAAAGTTGTAATATTCCTCGTTGATGTCTTGGTCCTGATCAGTCTTCAGAAACTCAAACTTGTTCTTAAATTCCAGTATATACTGCTTTTTCTCCTCTTCTGTTATCTCAAAGACCTTTGTATTATTTACTCGAGTCAGCTTTTTCCTTTCCTTTCCTACATCTATATCAAGTGTACATCTTACCATTCTGTGGTCACTACCAACATTTACTTTATTCAGGACGGTAACATCATTCACGATATATCTTATCTTCTGTTATTGAGGATGGAGTTGATTTCATTAGTTGTTAATCCATTTGGACTCTTACATGTCCACTTTCTGTTCACTCTTTCCTTGAAAAAGGTGTTCATTACTGACAATCCTTGAGATTCTGCAAATTCATTTCTTCATTTCTACATTTCTTCAACCTCTTCATCATCATGGCTCGATGCTGGTGCATAAATCATTATAGCCTTTAGCTTGTACCTCTTAGAAATCTTGAGTAGTAGTCTTCACACCCTTGGTGATCTACGTTTGAATTCCAAAATGTTGTTTTTTAAATCTTTATGGACCATAAACCCAACTCCACCCTTCACTCCTTTCACAGATTCCATTGGTGTACAGAAGATTTCCACTTGATAAACGTATAAGTGATTCATTTCTTCTTCTTGTTTCAGCCAAACCGATGATATTCCAATTCACATTTTCTAATTCTTTTTACAGCTCTAATATCCAGTCTTCTCCGATGAGCGATCTTACGTTGGAACAGGCCAAGTTCAGTTTCCGTGCATGGCAGCCTGGTCATACCCAGAGATTCTTAGCATCCTCTGCTTCCACTCTGATCCTCTCGCCGCCGTAAGAGGGGGAGTGAAAGCCGCTGGGGACTGAGGGCCATTTGTTTCATCATGCTGTCATATGCTGGAGGGTTTGGCCTTTTCCTCTTCACGCTGACCAGGCATCTTGAAGAAAACCACTCTATATGTTCGTTGCCACTTATGTGATGTAACAGGGCTTACCATAGAGAAGATGTGCATGAGTGGATTTTAGGGAGGCAGGCCAACCCGACTTCTTCTAAATCTTCTGTAATAGAGAGATATTGGATCCATCAGTGTTTTAGACTGAGTGTCTGATAACACAGAGAATACCCGTTCCCCTCTAAGCCCCTTGATATGGTATCATGTCCTTTTTCTCACTCGAATCATTACTGCACGATCCACATTTTACAATTGCTCTGGTTGTGGCTGAAGGCATCATTTCATTCTCAGTCCTTGAGCGCATGCTCGCTAACCAAAATGACAAGTACAGATTACGTACGACTCATCCTGCTCGAGTGAGAAAAATGATATTTCTATAGACGTTTGGGTGCACACTCAACACTCAGTGTGCTGTGTTTCTATTTCCATCCCATTATCCTCATTGAAACATCTAAAGCTGTTCAATAAGGCTGTTCAAAAACCAATGGACTATGCTGAAAGGAAAACTTGATGAAATTTTATTTCCCATACGTGGAAGGTCTAAAAAGACCTTATATCTTCACAGGCTAACAATCCAAATAGGTAATGCTCATGTAGTTATTGAATGGATCACTGACTTCGGTAAGGCTTAAGTGCAATTAACTCTTGACATTTCGGATTTGGATGTCTTATCTCTTGAAATCACCTTCATTGATGATTTATTACAGCAATTGGAATCAGAAAAACAATTATTTCCTCTAATGGAGCCTAACAGTATTGGAAGACCTTGATCAGGTATGTGAGCGACTGAGATCTGAATATATTTTCCTGGTTCATTCGAAAAACCGTTTTTACATGTTTATGAACGCTATGTATGTATAGCAAGTCCTTTTATTATGGTGCAAACATTTTCAGCTAAATGTAAGAGAGAAGATAGGCATCCAAAATTCAACTGCTATGCAATCTACCAGGCTGGTTGTATCTATGATGAGAGAACTAGAAGGCAGTTATTCTCGGCAATGTAGTGCTTTCCCATTCAACTAAGTGAAAAAAGACAGAAAATGTGCTTTCATGTAGCCTAGTGGTCAGGAGTGAGAGTGCATAGCATGTGTTCCTTGAGTGGACTGGGGTTCAAGCCTGTGACTACTAAATACGATAAATATTTGTATTGACGATTTATTGTAAACTCTACTGACTTGGTTGTTGTGCCGGAGTATAAACAGAAAATTTATTTTATTTATATGAGATTCTACATTTACCCAATAAAAATCATTATTTTATTTTTTTTTGCAAATATTATCTGTCTGTGTTGATTCTTTAGTATTAGAGAGAAAAATAAACTTTTAACCGTTAAACAGCTGCTTAATTTTAAATCTTAAATAGGTTTTACATATTAAGTATATACAGAGGTTTGAGAAAATAATAATTGCAGATAAACAAGATAAGGCTTAAAGTGCACGTATACACACACTTTTAATTATCAGCTTTACAGGAACAGGTAATAACCTTTTAACAACTGCTTAATTTTACTATGCAATAAATTTTACACATCAACATTGCAGATAAACTTGAAAAATTCCAAGGAAACTCCGGTTTAATTTTTCAACTTTTCAAGAACGGATGGAAATTTGTTCTAGAAAACTTTTAAGAATATAGATAATTTTATTTTCAAGTCTCAACAACAGATGGAAACAGCGCAGATTTTTTTTTATTTTTCAGGCAAAAAAAGGTTTTCGATTCTGCACACAAACAAGATGCCGCAGTGAGCATGGACAATATAATTTTAAGAAATGTAAATAGAGGTTTTTCATAATTTACAGATCGATAGCTACAGCATGATATTAATTCCACATTAAGTTTCAACAAGTAATTTCACATTAGTTGTGATAAGAATCAGTTCCAAAGTCACAGCTCCAGGGAACTAGTTCCAGGAATGCCCAAGCGATTAATGGGGTTTTAAAAAGGTCGTATCTCTCTATATTTTCATCCGCTTTCTGTGGCATCAACATGTAAATGTGATTACTTTCTGTCTTTTGCACCTCAAAACAGATAATTCACTTAAAATTCGAGTTTGAAGATAGTTTGGAACACCAATTCATTTTTGTTCCTATATCGTGTTGTGTTGTTCACAAAGTTCATGAGTGAAATACGAGCAGATAAAAATGTATATTAGAAATAAATACACGTGCTGTACTATTTTCCAGTGAGAATGTGGTTTTAATTCAATCTTTGAAAATACAGACGGCGATGTGGATTTTTGAGATTTTTAGAAAAACAACTACAGATATGAAAGAAAAATATTCTGTATACTTTTTCCAGTGAGAAAATATCAATTAAATTTCAAAGAAAAATATATATCCATTAAATTCCAAAAAGGAAAGGTAAGTTTTATCATTTTACATGTATGTCAGTATTAATGTTATGTGATTATAAGGCAGAAATTATCGCTTGTGATATTTGCTGTCTAATATCCACTGCACACTTTATGTGGTTTAGAAATTAGCCCTTTTCAAAATAAATTGAAGAAAAAAATATCATTGTGAATTAAAAACAAGAGCAAAGCTAATGGTGTTTCATGATTTTAGATTTTCAGAAACATAGCTACAGACAACAGGATAAAATATAGATATAAATTTCATTCCACAGATGGGAAATAAATATCAGGTTATATTTTTTCGACCAATCAGAAATCGTTATGTCTTTGTAAATAAGCGGATGCTACAAAGAGTTTGCTAGTTTGAGAAGAAACATCAAAAAGCTCAACAGGATATGACTCACAGCTGAAAATAACAGGTCTGGGCTTGTTTCCGTTAAACACGGGAGCCCCTAATAAGGAAAGAGATGACGTTGGTCAAAATTACTGCACACGCACAGCCGATGAATGTTACTGCTCTGTTTAAGATTGCCATTATTGGTTTGATCCCTGATTGTACAGTTCATAAAAATGATTAGTGTTACAAAATATGATATACGTCCATCTTGGAAAAAAAGAAAAATGTTGTTTTCAATAGGTGTTTGGGTACGCACTCAAACATTCGTGTTTTGTTTTTTGATTTCCAGCCATCTCTCTTGTTGGAGGATTTGTAAAGCTTATTAAGACTATCCAAAAACCAATGGCTAGAATTGAAGTAAAAAATTTGTGAAATTGTTGTACTCTTATGTGCAAGGGCAGAAGAGACTTTACATCTCCACCAGATAACAGTTGAAAGAGGTAATTCCAAGGCAACTATAAGAGCACTCAATGACAAAGGGACAGAAGTTCAATTAACTCTTGACATTTCCGAGCTGGAGGTATTAGGCATTAAAACTCCATATATTCATGGTTTCTTACAGTTATTGGAATTAGAAAAACCGTTATTCCATCTAATGGAGCTAACAGTAATGGAAGACCACGATCAGGTACGTGAGCGACTGAGATCTGAATATTATCCTGGTTTGTTCAAAATACCATTTTTTCCTGTTTATGAACACTATGTACGCACAGCAAGTCCTTTTATTACAGTGCAAAATTTTTGACTAAATGTAAGAGAGAAGATAGACATTCAAAATTCAACTGTTATGCCATCTACCAGGGCATTGTAGGCATTATGAAAGAACTAGAGTCCAGTTATTCTCACAAATATAGTGCTTTCCCATACAACTAGAAGGAAAAAAAGGCAGAAAATATGCTCAGTGAAAAAAATATGTGAGTGACTATTGTTTTTATGGATATGAATTTAACATTCTGTTGCTAGTTAAGAAAATAATTTATATGCTTACTGGCATCTTCTTTAGAATTTGTCTGTTGGTTACCCCTATAAAAATTATTAATTTTTTGCAAATATTATTTGTGTCTGTGTTGATTCTTTAGTATTAGAGAGAAAAAATAACCTTTTAAGCGTTAAACAACTGCTTAATTTTAAATCTTAAATAGATTTTACACATCAACATATACAGAGGTTAGAGAAAAAACCAGATTGCAGATAAACTTGATAACACTTCAAGAAACACAGGTTTAATTTTCAGCTTTTCAAGAACAGGTAATACCTTTTAACAACTGTTTAATCTTAAATTTTACTTTGGAATAGATTTTACACATCAACATATACAGAGGTTTGAGAAAATAACAACCCCGGTTGATATTTTTCTTTTTTTAAGCATTTTTGGTTGCTATTTTTAAGCAGAACAACCACGGTTCAAGCCCCTGAAGATAAGCAAAAATAAATTCAAAATTAAATTCTGAAATTACAACTAACGCCATCTATTGAGATGGAAAACAAACCTTTTTATTTCCCACCTAATCGCGACCCGCATCCTCCTGGGGACCCGTACCCGCGAAATCGGTTAATATCTCCTCCCATTACTACTCACATTGACCAAAACCTCAGGAAAAAGATCTACTAGTTTAGTTATACAATTTTCAAACATGTCTATTCTTGGCGTTTAAATTACATTAATTTTTGAACAAATATTTTTGACCTCTCTGATATTGAATAAATCAATCTCAGGGGGTCCTTGATATTCTTTATTATCCATCCTAATTAGCCCTTGCTGCTCTGTGTCATCAATACAGCTGTCAGTTAAAAATAATTATTAGTAACTGCAGTAACAGTAGCAAAGCAATCAGTGGATTCAGTATTATCAGAATAGACAGTACTAATTAAATTATTAACATTTAACTTATTTTTACTTATCTTAATAAAAGACCCGATGGACTCTTATTTCCTGCAGTAAATACCAATTCCTTCCATGCCTTTAATTTATGATCATAAATAGCCTTCTGATATGCCTTCCTTTTAATCTTATATAAATCCCTGTAAATCAAAGCATCATCGTTACTACACTTAAGGTGATAGAAAATGAAAAAGACCTGGGAGTAATTATTGTGCAGTCCAGATATGAAGTTTTCTGAGCAATGCAGACAGGCTGCCAAGACAGGTCATGGGGTTTTGTCAATAATATACAGGAATTTTGCTAGCGAGGAAAAGGAGGTGATTGTCCCTCTGTATAAGGCAATGGTCAGGCCACGCCTTGAGTACTGCGTACAGGTCTGGAGGCCTCATTTTAGGAAGGATGTAGATTTGCTTGAGCGTGTACAGAGAAGGGCAACAAGATTGGTGAGGGGAATGAGGGGATCTCCTCTTACCAAGAGAGGCTTAAGTTCTGCAAATTGCAGTGGCTGGAGACTAGGCACCTGCGCGGTGATATGATTGAGGTGTATAAGGCCTTGAATGGGTTGAGCACGCTGAATTCTGATGGAATCCTTCCACGTGTTCAGATTACGAACCTAAGGGGGCATAAATTCAAATTAAGAAAGGACAGACGTAGAATAGATGTGCGGAAATTTCCCTTTAGCCAGCGGGTGGTTAATTGCTGGAACAAACTTTCATCTGTCGTTGTGGAAGTTGATAGGTTAAACAAATTTAGAGAGAAACTGGACAAACATTTAGAGAGAATGGTTGTGTGAAATATATTTTTGTTTTTGTTTTTGGCTGATGCTCCATAAGCTCATATGCTTGCTTTCTTGCATCACATGTCACTATTACTACTATTACTACAACTACTACCCCTATATCTCTGATAAATTTTCCTAGTAGAAAAAACCTCTTTCCTTAGCCTGGAAAATTGCAGAGACCACCGAGACACATTATAAGCAGCATATTTCAAAGCATTAAGTAATGTAGCCTGAACGCTAAAAGCATATTCATTAGCATTCACAGTGTTTAAATTTAATCTCACCTCAGTTGTAAAATTTGCAACGAAGACTTGTATAAATTTATCGCAATTATTATTTTTTTTATAATTAAACATTTTAGAATCATCTTTTATCTTTTATTTTACCTAACCATCAGCTACACTTAGAAAAATACAATTGCTCTATGGTCGCTCTTCGTTAAATTAATCGCCAGTTCACAAAAAACATGTTCTTCTACTGAGGTGTTGAGGCACCAGAGTTGTATTAGAAGTACCATGCATATTATCAAAAGTGTATAGTTTATATGGTTCATTTAAAATATTTAAATTGTGACATAAAATAAATTCTTACAATTGAATTCCTCTATGATCAACACTATCACTGTACCAAAGCCTTCATTTTGCGTTAGAATCCATTATTGGCTGTATCAGTAGCTGTAGTAATATTGATAACATTACTACAGCTACAAATTCCATTAACCTTTCTAAATATTCAACAGAACAATCAATGTTCATGGAAGGGTGCAGTACAAGGATACCAAATAAAAAGATACAACCTTAGTTGAGATATGGACACATGTAGCAAGCTGAGTACATAAGCTAGAAATAACAGTAACATTGAAACATTTGTTAAAAACCACAATAGCAGTTTTATAGTAATATATATATATATATATATTACTATATATATTAATTTGATGTTTACAACTACACATTTGAAATGGAAACGTAATTTAAAAGAATGTTTTGAATTAACAAATATCTTTGAATTTAATTCAGATGTTACCTTTCCCCAGTACGGTTCCGTACAACAACCAGACTGATTGTTTCAGACTAGATTTCGGTATCCCATAAATTGTGGATGACACATGCGAAATCAGGTAAAAGAAACCACAGACGAAGGCAAACGTTATTAACAGGAAGATCCATAACTGAAATAAAATACATTTTGAATAAATAAGTCCGAAAAACCTTTACTCGTGCTTAAAATAATAGAAATCACATGCAATCGTGGAAAAAAAGCATTTGCTAGTTTAATGATATCAATTATAATGCAGATAACATTGCTTTTGGAGATAAGTCGATGCCCGATGTCGTTGTTGTATTCATAAGTTTTATTAGCAAAACAAAATACATTTTGACAAGGTTAATTTAACACAAATATTGGGGTAATGAGGTATGGATCTAAGGTTGGGATTATCCCTGGGATAAACTTATCTCAGGGATGATATGCTACACATAGTGACCACTGAATTATGACCACCCCATTAGTGTGTGGTGCATAGCCCACAGTATAAAAACCTGAACAGCTGCCTCCGCTAGAATGGTAAATTACATCTAGTCGTGAAAGTCAAAGTGATAGAGTTACAGTTATGTGACGAAGTAATGATATTACGAAGTTCCAAAAGGGCATGATTGTGGGAGATCGTGCGTCGGTTCCTTCCATATCGGAAACGGCATGTTTGCCCGTGGCTCAAAGTGTCCACTGTGATTAAAGCATAAGAATGGTGTCGAACGGGTGAAACCATTTTCAGTTCTACATCTACTCATCTTCATCTACTAATGTAGAACTGTAAAGGAAAACACAAGGCTGATGCGCGTGGTGAGCAAAGATTGCAGATGCAGGGACCACATCTTCAATCTTTTCAGCCAATCAGCCAATCTTTTCTTACCACCCACATTAATTTTGTTAATAGAACTCAATGGCAGGTCACTGTGGGGCAGTTAATATCGCAATATGATATGTGAAGAGCAAGAACAGTTTCCCGAATGACGATGCGCTACACATTGGAACGTATGCCCACATATTCGTGATGTAGGCGGGCACGGAGCAAGCTTTGCAGGTGATCGCCTTCCTGGTGGAAAAGTGACCAGAAACAACTAAAAAACACCACATACAGATTACACACAAACATAATATTACACACATTTCTGTTCATTTGTTGTTGTTGTAGGGTTCAATGAGAATCAGCGACTAAGGCCATTTTTCTCCGTGTATACTGTGTAAATTGCGTGGGTTTTGTAGTCGATTTTATGTTTCCTGGACGAAATACGCGAGTCTCAGGCAGAAAAAAAAACATCCAACTCTTGCCTGAGACGACTAAGTAAGCCACGTTGTGAAATAAAGCCTATAAAAAATCCTCTCGTCATAGACGGGACTCAGGTCTTTTCCACCAGGTGTGGGGAGGATGGCGACCCTACGAATTGCGCTACCCACAAGGGCTCTGGCCTTTTACAGAGTTCTGTATTGATCACAGCGGAGTTGAATTGACGTCTAATTATGGATCAACGAATCCATGAATCACAAACTTACCTCTATGAATATCGTGGATGACTCTCACTGCCTTTGCTCTAAAAATGAAGACTAAGATAACCTATTCTACGAGCACCCAAAACCCTTGCTCATAACACAAATACATGCCATGCCTCGAGGAAATTAACATATTCTGTTCAATGAGGAAGGCCAGTACCACGCTTTTTCTGACTTCACCCATGATCTGTTCACTAGAAGAAGATCACTGATACAGCGTCCTGGAACTAATGTACTCTGATCGACATCCTCTTCTCAGATACTGAACATTCCACCAGATTCGTCTGTCTTAACTTGACTGTGACCATCGTTACCTAGAATGTGCCCATTTTCACCTACTGGACTTGACACACAGGTCGTTTGAATTACTAACATCGATAGTTTCACGTCGACTCCAGGGTAGGATTTTAAACCCTAAACTTAGGGTAGAAACTCCTTTACAAACCACTTGATAATCTCACATGTCTTCCCTTGATACATGGCTGTCTTTCCCACCCCTCTCGAGGGCCCTCTTTTTCTACTTTCCTACCTTTTCCCTTAGGTTGGAATAAACCCCACCTAACCTGCGGAGGATGCCTTCCCTTACATCCTCCGTCGCTTTATCTATACCCCCCTTTCCTTCGCTCACTTCAATACATCTGCAACTCATTTACCCTATCTTTTTATTTTTTATTTTTAACTTGGTCTCTTTCCAGGAAGCTCAGGCGATCCTGGCAGAAACCAGCCAGAGAATTATGAGCAGCCTGGCTACCTCCTAGTGGTGTGGATGGGCAACGTGGTGTCTCAACAGGGAACTTCATATACATCCCACAACACTTTCTGGCTTTCACAGTGATACCGTTTGTCACCATAGAGTTTATATGCTGCAGATGTCAGAAACCATCAGAGGCGCCTTTCCCCTAACACTATGAACACTAAGACGTCTGATCACTGGGCTGGGTTCCATAAAATCAAAACTTGTTGAACTGGGTTTAGAAACTACCGACACATGCCTCTGTCAACAGCAGGAGGACTGGACGCACATTAAATATACAATGGTTCAGAACCATTGTATGGTTCTGACGCTGAAAAGGTCTGGGTGCACCAGTCTAAGGCACCCAGCCACACGTCACGTTCAACCTGCGATTTTTGGCGGAGAATGGAAGCGGCAACAGGTATACATTCGAACCTGTTAAATCGCCTGAAGCCGCACCCATGGATTTTGCGCATCATTATAACTTTTGAAAAGAGCTCTCGGAAACCACCACCCCAGAACCGTTGAAGGTTTGTTGAATGTCTGCCAGCAGGAATAGGACAAGATCGAATTGGAAGTTTTGTAGCGGGCTTCGATTCAGTGGAAATTGTGATGCCGTCCATCGTAATTTCCATTGAAGTGTCATCTTCATTGACGATGACATTACAGTGTCATCCAGATAGAACACAACCGGTGGAGGCGGCACAGAATTTCGTAGTTTTAAAGGACTGTCAAAATTGTTATCAAAAGGCTGAATCAACCCACCGTAAGGGCAAGCAAGGACTTAATCGTGGATGCTACTAAAAGTTTCATACCTATTAAGAAATATTGTTCAAGGTTTAGGCCTAAATGGTTATCTAATGAACTAATGACACTCGTAATAGAGAACAAAAATGCATGGAATGCATATAAATTATCAAGCGGCTCAGAAGCCTATAAGCTATGGCAGATATAAGCTAGTATGTAATCAGGTCACAAAGGAGGTTAGGCAGGCGAAGGCAGATTACGATAAATCTTTGGCAAAAGATGCTAAGAAAAACAGCAAGGATTTCTTTACTTATATAAACTCTAAAAGGAAGGGAATGAATCTCGTTGGTCCACTTAATGAGCTTGTAATAACTGAGAGCAAAATGGAGGAGAAATTGTTGAAGTTAAACATAAGAAAGGCACCTGGGGTGGATGGGATCTATCCAGTTATATTTAAGGAGGCGGAAAAGCAACTAAGCAAATCCTTAACCATAATTATGAGAGTATGCTTGGATTCAGGGGAGGTCCCCACGGACTGGAAATGTGCAAATGTATCCCCAATTCCCAAAGGGGGTCGAAGGGTGACACGAGTAATTACAGACCAGTTAGTTTAACTTCTGTTCCGGGTAAAATAATGGAGTCACTGGTTAAAGATGCATTGCAGGATCATCTAGACAAGACTGCAGCAATAATTCAGATACAGCATGGGTTTGTTAAGGAAAAGACGTGTCTGAAAAATTTGATAGGATATTATGATGTGGTTACAAAGGAACTGGATGCAAAAAATAATTTTGATAGAATAGAATAGAATAGAATCTTTAATTGCAGCAATGATAGACATACAATTAGTCCCGTCACGGCATGGTGGTGCCAGGGGTTTACAAAATATATTATATTTTGTAAACCCCATATATCATATATTTGGATTTCAGGAAAGCTTTTAACACTGTTGCGGATGGAAGACTATTGTACAAATTGGAGCAGAATGGTATTAACGGTAAGTTGCTACAATGGATAAAAGGATGGTTAAGTGGGAGAAGACAGAGAGTGGTAATCAATGGGTGCTGCTTTTCGTGGACTAATATTATTAGTGGAGTCCCACAGCGTTCGGTGTTGGGTCCACTGTTGTTTTGTATATTTATCAATGATATTGATGAAGGTATATCAGGCTTAATGTCGAAGTTTGCAGATGATACAAAGGTTGGCAGGGTTGTTAAGGACAGTAATGGCAGTGTGCTACTGCAACAGGTTCTAGATAATTTGGGCAGATGGGCTAAGAAGTGACAACTGAAATTTAACCTTGACAAATGCAAAATACTGCATATGGGTAGAAGTAACCCCAGAGAAACGTACCAACTGTGTGGTACTACACATAAGGTGGTAGAAAATGAAAAAGACCTGGGAGTAATTGTGCAGGCAGATTTGAAGTTTTCTGAGCAATGCAGACAGGCTGCCAGGGCAGGTCATGGGGTTTTGTCAATGATATATAGGAATTTTGCTAGCAGGGAGAAGGAGGTGATTATCCCTCTGTATAAGGCAATGGTCAGGCCACGGCTTGAGTACTGCGTACAGGTCTGGAGGCCTCATTTTAGGAAGGATGTAGATTTACTTGAGCGTGTACAGAGAAGGGCAACAAGATTGGTGAGGGGAATGAAGGGATCCTCTTACCAAGAGAGGCTTAAGTTCTGCAAATTGCAGTGGCTGGAGACTAGGCACCTGCGCGGTGATCTGGTTGAGGTGTATAAGGCCTTGAATGGATTGAGTACGCTGAATTCTGATGGGATCGTTCCAGTTGTTCAGATTACGAACCTAAGGGGGCATAAATTCAAATTAAGAAAAGACAGATGTAGAATAGATGTGCGGAATTTTCCTTTAGCCAGCGGGTGGTTAATTGCTGGAACAAACTTCCATCTGTCGTTGTGGAAGTTGATAGATTAAATAAATTTAAGGAGCAACTGGACAGGCATTTGGAGGGAATGGTGTGATTTTTTTTTTTTTTTTTTTTTTTTTTTTTTGGCTGATGCTGCATAAGCTCATGCACTTGCTTTCTTGCATCACATGCCACCACTACTACTACTACTACTACTACCTTCTCCTCTCATATTAATTATCTCGCCTCGAAGATTAAGAAGTTCACTGCAGCAGTTATCCGAATTTCCAAATTGGACTGGGGACTAAATAGGAAGACTCTCTTACTATATTATAGAGCAGTATTCGTACCAATAACAACATATGCTTCGGGTGTCTGGTGTCATAGAGCCGTTAATGCTAAACTCTGTTCCAAGCTCATCCCCATTCAACGGATTATGCTGCTTGCCATGCTCCAGGCCTGCAGGACCGTGTCCTCTTCTGCTCTGCAGGTCCTTGCTGAAGTCTTATCACTAGACCTGCATGTAATCTTCAAAGGATTATGCTATCGTCTACAGCACAGAGTTCCCGGCGAGATTCTCGGCATCTCATGCAACTTAACTGCTAACATCAAAGACTAGAAACGAAGAATCTGGAATGAACTTATCAGTGTGTGGCAATCACGATGGGATTCCAGTACTACTGGTCAAGTCATCCGCTCTTTTGTTCGTGCTGTTACCTTCCCTCTGAACAAGAACGTCCGCCAATGGTTTTCCCCCAGCCTAACAACATCGTATATACTCACTGGGCACGGCTCCATCAACTCCAAACTATTTCAATTTGTATTGTCTGACACCAATCTCTGCTTGTGTGGTGCTGAGGAAACCTGGACGCACATTCTGTATCCCTGCAGCCTGTACCACGGTGACAGATCTACACTACAAGCTGCTGTCAGCAACTTCTCTAAAGGAAATGAAGTGGCGCTGACTGAAAATTCTCAGTCGTTCTCAGTTCTACAACAATTCTGCTCTGCTGTTTTCACCGAAAGAAAGCAACTCTTCTCAAGTTTATCAACATATCAGCAAGAAGGAACCAACTCAACACCTGCAATGTCTATCGATATTTCTTAAAACTGATATCGCCTGCCATCTACTTTTTTCTTTAAGCTGGTACCCCAGTTTGGGCATCTGTGGATACAGGATTAGCTAACACCCATTGGTATAGCACTACTTCCAGTGGGTGCGGTTTTCGTTCTTTCTAGGACAGAAAAAGACTGCTGTCTTGTGGTTCCTGTGCCACAACTAATACTTCTGATTAGTTGCGTGATGTGATTTGCTGTGTGAACATGTTACATGTTCATTACACTTATAACATTGTAATTAACACGATTATATGTATATATCATTGTACGTATCATTATATATTGTATCATTATTTTTACCATACATATATATCATTGTACATATATCTATGTATGTACATATTGGATTTGCCAGTTTCTGGCTAGGGGCCGCTTGCTGTTTTTGTTAATAAAGAAGAACTGTCCTGCTTAATATATATTAAACTTCTCTATAAAAGTCCGAGTTCTTTCCACAATTTACCGTTTTTGAAGTACTCTTCAAATTTCCTTGTCATTTTACACCTTAAAGTTTTTGAATGTGAATTATATATTAAATTCAAAGGTATTTTCCTGGGACAAAACCTGGACCGCCTTTTCTACTTGGTCAGTACCTCCATCCTGAATTTACCTCCTGTCGGGCAAGTCGGATTGAAGCGCAAGCGCCACAGCGAGGTTCTACTGTTCCCGTTATTTAAGCAGGTGGCATTCTAACTGAAATGCGCTCGCAAGATTAGATTAGCGTGTGCGTAAGACAGTAAGCATTATCGATACCCGTTCCTTGGATATAAAATAAATTATTAAGTTAACTGCACAAGACTGATTTGCATTTACATATTTCATTGTATTTTACGTTTATTAAACGCAGCTATGAGAAAAGTGGGTAAATATTAACCTATATATTTTTACCTTTGCTGGAAATGGAGCCGCTAAAACCTCGGGCTTCAGAAAAGCTTTCGGTGAACGGATCACAAAACCAATACGTCCAATGGAAAAAGAAAAAAGATAATCGGCAACAAGATACCTTTCAGCATTCAATGCCGGCCCGTCAACGGTGATATCAGCTTCCTACATAAATGAATTTTGTATAGTTTCAGTTTACAAGAAATGAAGTGAAGAATTATTAAACATCAAACAAACAATATAAACAAGATAACTGTAAACATATCTAAAGGTTCAAAAAGTAATGAATACATGATATGGAGAAGTTCAAGGCAATTCTTGATAAAATTATTAGGCTGTCTATTGGACCAACATTTGCACAAGCTTCAACTGGTTTGTTAAAATCGCCAGATGTGCTTAAAATTTCAACAAACCAGTTGAAGCTTGTGCAAATGTTTTTATAAACACGAAATGGGTTTCTTTTAAATAATTTAAAATGTTCGTGCTTTCCTATTAAATGCAGTGCAGTTTAAAGTTGAACTATATGTTTGTTTAAAGTAATATCATCAAAATTACCTGTCGATATACTAATCCAATAATGCCAGTCATATTTTTCTGAACTATCCATCCTATCTGTCCATCTGGCGATAGATGAATCTGATATCTATAGAACCATATAGTGAATAACAGTATCAACTATAATATAATATAATATAACATAATATAATATAATTTATTAACCACATATCGGAAAACCCCAAATCAAAAATTGTTAAGGACACCTTCTCCTTATCACCAAGTATCTACAATAATCTAAAGCTTTCCAAAAATTCGACTAAGTCTGCTGAAGTTGATGGCATAAACCCAGTGATTATGAAAGAAAGGAAAAGAGAGTGCATTGACAGGGCAAACCGTGAGGAAACCCTTGAACTCAGGAGAGATACTCTAGATGAGAGAGGTCGCAATTTATCAATATATAAAGACTGTTAAAGGAGTGAAGCAGGCAACTACAGACCGGGCAATCTGACTTCAGTGGCAGGGAAAATCATAGATTCAATGAAAACAAAAGTGTAATACAGGGACATTGAGATAGAAATAGAATTCTAATACAGAAAAAGACGATATTGTTAAGAAAACTGTGTTAAACTAGCCAGGTTGACAATTACCCGTGAGCTGGATGCAGGAAAAATTTTAATAGTGTTTATCTGGAGTTTCGCAATGTGCTATTCAGGAGAGTTGCTGTACAAGTTGGAACATGCTAGGCTCACAGTGAGATTCTATAATAAATATCTTGGTGGCTGGAGAACAGGTGGCGGAGGATTGTGATTAACGGTTAATACTCTTCAAATTGGTCTATTGTGGAAGTAGGGTTTGTCATGTATTAGTTCTGGAATTATGATTAATATTCATAAATGACATCGACGAAGGGATAGAGGAGGGGCGTTTAAAACCTGCAGCTGAAGTGAAATGTAAGAGAGTACTTAATGCGGGAAGCAGAGCTCCTTCTTGAAGCCTGTCCATTCTCGACAATTTGCCATTCTAGAAGCTTCTCCAAGTCATACCGAAAGAGTGCGAGGCAGCGCTCTTTCAGTATGACTTTGTAAGACACTAAGTCTTACAAGTTAAATTAAATATCAATATAATTAAAGAAAGAACGCCAGATAGAGTGATATTGTAAACCTTACAAGAAAACACTTAAAGTCACAAATATTGTTTAAGTGGGTCTCACGCTAATGGAATTAAATCAAGTGGAGGCTATATACCGTGAAAATAAACATTAGAAAGAGATATAGAATCAGCGCCCACTACCTGAAAGAGCAAGCGAAGATAGCGAGACAGAACAGTGGGTGGTCAATTGATAGAATGGCAAGGGATGGAGTGCTCCAGAGATTACAATAGGGGTACAAGCGGGGAGCGGTTCTGGTTTACCGTTAACAGAGTGGGCGTGGTCATTTTATAATAAGGCGAGACGAATCAAGTAAATGGACGCAGATGTTTTCTGGATGGTTCTGGAAAGATTCTGAGCTTCTGGAATGTCCGGTCGCCATTCTAGAAAGTTCGAGAAATTTCTGGAAACCGGAAGTCCCCTCTACACCGGAAGGAGCTCGGCCTTCCTGTCATGGGTCAAGCCAATGTGCCGTGCACTAGGCAAATGAGAATGGAGATGATGATGGGGAGATAGAAATCATTGGTTGAGAAAAGGAGGGGCGGTACGAAATTTGGGGAAATAAAAAGGGAAGAGCGCGCAAGGCAGTGGGTGATGAAAGTTTTTTTTGGAGAGGTAGGCTCGGGAAACAGTCCCCGGAAGTGATCCACCAATAGAACCAGTTATGGTGAGTTGACTAAGTTCTGATAGCTTTAGTAAAGTATAGATAAGTTACAGTAAAGGGAACTTTCTCGAGATGGAACTTAGAAGTCCAAAAGCGTCCACCGGGAGATATATTTAGAAGGAGGACGGCGACAGATAATGCTTACGGAAGAACATCGGACCGCCCTGCAGCCTACAGAGAGAAACAAAGTAAAGGGGAGCGACTCCTACTGAATGATATGGCACAGCGAAGAAAGATATGATACTAGGAATGATCGGCGAAGCGAATAGTATCCCTGGCAGATGTTAGCGGTTCCGAAGCTGAAGAAGAGCGATCTCAGACTGATGGCGGACCCCGATTCAGAGCAGAAAGTCAAAGACCAATCCTAGTATTAGCTGAGGAATTCAGCTCACTAGAAGTAAGTGCTTAACGTCATATGTATCATTAGGTAATACAAAAGGACTGTAGCTAAAGATAGATAATGGTTAAAGGGGATTCTTTTGGGGTACATATAGTTAATTCAATACTTATTCTATAGATAAGTGCAGAATGTGTCATAAGGATTGATTAATAAGAGGGTAGTTCATAATTAAGTTTCATCTGCCTAACTTTAATGAATATAGAATAACAACTTTTTGGAAGGGTTAATCAATAGCGCTGACAGAGTTATGCTAACACGTATAACGTCCCAGAAGTAGAGGAGGGGCGCTGCTAACCAACCGCAGATAGCCGAGATCTTTCTTAAAAATCCAAGGGTGAGACAGAACCATTAAAATTTAAATGGTAAAGCTGTAAAATTAATGTTAAGGTGAGACTGGTCTAGAGAAACTTACCAGTCGGACAGTTAGCTTAAGAAGAAGAGAATTGTATTAGCGAAGGATTAAAGGAAAGATATGTGTAATAAGTGTAGAAATAAATGTGATTGTTTTAATGAACTTTAATTGAAAAAAAAATATGCAAACGCAAGTGAGTGTAACTGGCCCAATGGAAAGAAGCAGATGATGTATTGGAAGGCCTAGTGACCAGGATCCATGCCATGTACTAATTTCAAGTGAATGATGTGTAATGATTTGCTAGATTTCTTTTTCCTTTGTAAAATATGTATAATAAACTAATTGTATATATTGTAGAGAAACTGTGTTTGTCATTCTAATACCCAGCCTGAACAAACAAAGAGGGGGACATAACCACTGCTGTTCCCTAGAGCCAGTCTCTTCTGTGAGATAACAAGTCAGATGCAAAGTGGGGTATAGTAAGAATATAAATAATAATAAAGGAGAAAGGGGATTTTTAAGATAAGGGAGCTTAGAAATAAATAAGAAGGAAATAAAATAATAACGAAACACCACCCCCATAACTTGGATGTGAGACGATCAACTGAAGGAAAAATGGTGCTACATTGTTTAGTGCCTCTAGTCAGTGAGGATGCATATTGTGCCTGTAGTCAAAGAGGATGGTAGTTACATCATGATCTGTGATAGCTTCTGTTTTTTTCTGGAGAGAGTGACGTCGCTAAAACTGAAGGAATTTTAAGAAAATAAGGCCATAAAACATTCTTGAACATAGTGTAATTGCTGCGAACTTCAACTTTGTGGAAGAAATTTTATATTACAACAAGACATTCACGCGAAACACAGCTCTGAGCTGTTCCGAGACTTTCTGGAAACTAAACAACATGAGGAGGAGGTATTGCCAATTATGTTGTGATTACCCCAATCGACTAACTTAAATCCAATAGAGCTTTTATGGGATCATCTAGACTGTCAAGACCGCGAAAAAAATTGCCATATTAAGCCATCCTAATAATATATTTTCTGTAGTGGTGTGGGTCTTATGTCTGTAGATTATGTGAGTTCTCTAATCCATTTGCCTGCTTTGCTGGACGAAAATACGAGTTTTCAGGGGGCGGGGATATTTGCTGTATACGTGTGGGACCAACTAATTCAGCCAAGGAGCGAAAAAAGCCCATAAACGTTCCTCACATCACTGACGAGATGTGAATCTGGGCCTTTCCCACCCGCTGTGGGTAGCACGGTGACGATACCACTGTGTGGTATGCACGCAGACTCATGCTGTGAAGTCTGCCGTCATTACAGAATTTATGAGAAACCTTGCAGATTGCTTAGAATAACGTTAACCAAGATACTATTATAAAAATAAGCCCCAGAGGGCCTCTTTGTTTAAGGAGTTGATAAAATCTCGTGGAGTATATTTTGATGAAAAAAATCAGCGCAATTTTATTAAGAACTATACTGATTTATAGCAACGATTATATTGAAATGATTAATTAATATTAATATTTCAATAATTGTCGCTATAATTTTTCAGTGTTTAATAAAAGTCTAAAAATACTTTGTAGCTTGTTGTTATCATAGCTAATTTCAAAAATATACTCACAATACTCATATACTGGTGTGAAAATTTAAGGACCGTCAGGTTTTCACCTGTAGCTTCTCATAGCAGTGGTTGCATATGGGAAATGAATACCAAAGGAGCCTCGTGAGGTACAGAAATGATGAAGGAAACAACACCGACACAAAAACGTAAACAAAACAGTACAGAGGGATTTATTCAAAATAGCAACATAGTACTGGCTGCCATGATACAGATGCATCACTGCCAAAGATGGAACAAAGGGAAGAGGTAGTCCTCAGTAGGGGATATGACCACCCCTAATGTCGATGCAGGCTTTGCACCGCATGTCAATACTTAGAACAATGTTGTTGATAAGTTCTTGCGGTGACATCGTCCATTCCTCTGTCAGCGCCATCTTCAGATGGTGAACATTTTCTGGTGGGTGTGGACGTGCCGCTAGGCGTCTCCCCAAAGCATCCCATATATGTTCGATGGGATTTAGATCAACGGAAACTGGCAGGCCAATCCATTTGAACAATGTTCTCACTTTCCAAAAGCATGGAGACCGCCAGGTGGCGCCTAGTAGTACACCGTGTGTGTTTAGTGCTCTTAATCAAATGTAACTTAAGTGAATTATATTAAATGCTCAACCATTCAAGTGATCCAGTAACCATCGGTGAACGCCTGTCTACTTGCGTTTGCTGACGATTTGGTTTTGGTGGTGCATGTTGACACAAGAGCTGATTTAGAGGAGCGAGCAAATTGTGAACTAACTAAGCTCCGGGATTGGGCAGCCATTCACCGACTAAAGATCTTGGGAGAGAAAAGCAAATCTATATTGCTCAAGGGAACGCTCCAACTATGAAGACCACTGGTTATCAAAATTGACAACACCTCCATAAAATTATACCCAGAAATCAAGTATTTAGGAATCGTCTTAGATATGAAGCTAAATTTCCATCCTCACTTGAAATATATGTCACAGAAAATAAAAAAATACTCGGCCATGATCATCCGTATAAGCCGTGCAGACTGGGGCCTTAAACGCCGGGCTCTGGCTCTCATCTATAATGCCATATGTGTGCCAATAACTTGCTATGGAGCCTCAGTATGGTGTACTAGGGCCTCCCTCGACCGAAATCGCCGTAAACTAGACTCCATACAGCATTCTATGCTGCTTGCCGTAACAAGGGCGTGCCGTACAGTAAGCACCCCAGCTATACAGGTTCTAGACAATCCTCTACAGACAATCCTCTTCTTATTACCTAGAGGTAATAAGAAGAGGATTGTCTCAACGATTGAAGAAGAGTATTCCCACCGAAACAGCAGGCATCACTCTTAACCTTGATAACAACCCCAAACAGGAAAGGAATAGAATCTCTGAAATTATGTACAGGACCTGGCAAGAGACATGGGACACCACCAACAAAGGATTGATAACCAAAAAGTTCATTCCCTCTGTGAACCTCATCAGTCCAAAGCCTCCTCCCTGGTACTCACCAGGCCTCCATACTACATTTCTATTTACAGGCCACGGACCCTTTAAAGCGAAGCTAACATCCCTAGGCATTGAAGATGATCCACTGTGTCACTGCGGGGCTGAAGAAACGTGGGATCACGTGATGTATGATTGCCATGAATATGACGAGTTCCGGCTAAGGTTTGCCACTAAAATGCAAGAAAATCTCCGGCATTGTGAGCACCTGATTATAATGGACGAGCAGCGCTACGCCGCATTTACCGAGTTTGCGCAATCTGTCTTCACTGCTAGACGGGTTAGGCACCCAAACACCACTCATTGAAGATCAAAGTAAGAAACTTCCTGGATATGACAGTCCTCTCAGGAGAAGGGGAAAAAAACCCTCCTTCCTTCCTTCGTCCCAGGAGTGACAGAACCTACACCAGCACAGCTCAGCTGCTGCCTTTAGGCCTCCGTAGCCATGCTCCCTTGCGTGGTCCTTTGCCTCCACTCCCCGGCGGGAGGGGGAGTTCATCCCTGGTGTCCTCCCCCATCGCCACCCCTCTTTTTCACTCTGGTGGGGCATGGGCCTGCTCCACTGACTTGGGGTCTTCTTCCCTATGGACCCCGTATCTGTATCTTTTCCCCGAGTCTTCAGTCTCCCTCCCCTTCTCTAACTTACAACTAGTGTCCGAATCAACTCCAAATTGCTCGATCCCTACACCCAAAAACTTAACAATATCAAAACGCCCAACTAGTACTCCCTTTGTTTTGGCTGACCCCTATCTATATAGGTTTTTTTTTTTTTTTTTTTAAGGTCCTTGCCACTGAAATCTCAGGAAATTAGGTGGCAGGACCTGCCAGAGTAAATAACTATAATAGTGGTGTACCTGGTCTGCCTCCACGGGGCGGAGTGGGGCAACGTTGGGTACCATTAGGGGCCCAGCGGCTAAATGACCAGATGAACAACGGTACACGACACTACACAAATACAAAATCCATATACTTTTAAACCTCTGGCATTGACAATGTTCTGTTTCACACCCACAATGCATAGCACATGGAGATGGGGGAACCCCTGGTGCCGTTTGACTCTAAACACACTCTACACTACAATCATTCCATAAGAGATCCTAAGTGCCCGTCGTATACAAAAGCCAAGAGTATGTACCAGAGTAGGACCGATTATGGGAACTAGGCAGAAACAGTTCAATACCACGTAAATCAAAATCTTTAAGCACAACGCACAGCGGGCCAGAGCAGTGGCTGACCAGCTCAGAGTGAAGGCCAACGAGGAAAATGCCGATATAATTATTGTCCAAGAGCCATATTCCAATGCAAAATAGGTAAAGGGGTACCCTTTGACTTACAAGACCATTCAGTGTGATGAACACACTCCCTGGGCGGCAGTGCTCATCAGGAATCCTAATGTAACAGCCACCAAAGTGACGCAGTTATGTACGACCTGGGCGGCTTGCGCCCACGTAATCATACCCATAGGATCCTTCTATGTGGTCTCCTTATATTGTAGACCGGGAGTAGAAATCACTTTTGCCATAAACTACCTTCAACACCTCTTGGATGTCCTTCCAAACCAGAAAATCATCGTCGGAGCAGATGTCAATTGCCGCTCGCCTGCCTGGTATAGTGCAACCGAAGATAGAAGAGGAACAAATAATGGCCAGCTCTTGGAAAACTTCCTTGCGGGGTCACCCCTAGCCATACTCAACCAGCCGCACCAACTCCCCACCTTTTGCAATACACTGTGGGAGGCAACGATTGATATCTCACTTGCATCCACCAACACGGCCGCCCACGTCTCCGATTGGAGGGTACAAAACTCCTGGACAACCTCCGGTCACCGTGTCATCACGCTGAAAATCTCTAGGACACTAACCAGAACTCCGATCCCAAGACAACTGGACAACCGATATGCAATAAACAAGGCAGACTGGAATCTGTTTGATGAGAAGCTCCTCATAGCAGTAAATGCTGAACAGCAGAACCTGGTGCTTGAAGAGGATCCGGACCTCCTTCAACGAAAGATTACGGAACTCATCACCAAAGTCAGCAAGATAGCATTGAAGAAGAAAATTCCATCCCCAGGGGCAGTGCCTTGGTGGAATCGGGATCTGCAGTCACTGCGGAAGGAGGTCATCATGCGCAGGAAAGAATTTCAAAGAGCCCGGCGCTCTTGGCCAGAAGCTGAAGTAGAAGTCATGAGACAGCGCTACAAGGCTGCCAGAAACCTATATACGGACTCGATCAGAAGAACCAAACGAAACTCCTGGGAGCAACTCGTCTCCAACATGGGAAACACAGACCCCTGGGGAGTGGTATATAAAGTTACCACCAACAAAGTCCCCAGGGGGGAAATCCTTACTACTACCAGAACACCGAAGGGACTACTTACAACATCGTGGGAGCAGTCGATTGAAAACATCCTCAACTCCATCTTCAAGGAATAGGTTTACCCGCAGTCCCAAGCACAACGCAGGCTTTGTAAAGAAAACGATGACTACGCCACTGACGACCAGGAACAGCCATTCACTCAGGAAGAGCTTCAGAGCGCTGTTGCGCAGATAAAAATTAGGAAATGCCCGGGCAAGGATTTGCTTGAACCGGAAATCATAAAGCGTGTTGTGGATTTAACACCAGGACTCCTACTTTGACTCTATAACTGTTGTCTGAAACAGGGGTACATCCCCAAGGACTGGAAAATTGCCAATACTAAATTAATCCTTAAAATTCCTAACAGAAACCCAACTCTTCCGACCTCCTATCGGCCCATTGCTTTGCTGTCGGTCTTGAGCAAGCTGTATGAAAGACTTTTATACAAGCGGACTCAACAGTACTACTCCACAGCAAACCTCGAAGCAGCAAACGAATATGGCTTTTGGCCGGGACTGTCAACAATCGAAGCCATCAGGAACTTTATAAATACCGCCAATGCATACCAAAGTTTTTGCTGGGGCGTTCGGCTCCCTCTGGTAGCCGAGACTCCTTTGCAGACTCCGCAAAGCGCATGCTCCCATGAACCTTTATAATACTATCAAAGCATACCTGCCCTAAAGAAGATTAAAGTCATACCGCCCTTCCAAAGAATAACAAGAAATATCCATAGAGGATGCCCGCAGGGGTCCGTTCTCGGCTCCCTGCTTTGGAATATAGTCTTGGACGACTTCCTTGACACCAACTTGGGGGAAGTAAAGTGTCAAGCCTTCGCAGATGACCATGCACTGATGATGGCGGGAGACTCCTGGGCCCAACTGGAAATACAGGCAGACCATGCCCTAGAGACCTATGGAAGAAAACCTCCTACAAATTGAACCGACAAAAACAACGTTGATCCTTCTCAAAGGATCATTAAATATCAGAAGACCTCCGCAAATTAAAATAAAAGGAAAAACGATAAAGCTTACCACCCAAATGAAATATCTAGGTGTCATCCTTGACAACAATCTCTCCTTCCAACCTCACCTCAAGCAACTAAGAATAAAAATTAGAAACTACTTTGCACTGGTCGCCCATGTCACAAGGCGTGACTGGAGCCTGAAAAAGCGAACACTCTCTCTCTCTACTATGTATGCCTCGCAAATCTGGTCTTCAGCTCCAGATTCACATTATAAGTCCGTCCTTCGGATCGAGTACTGGTTCTTGCGATGGCTTAACAGAGTTGCTGGCCACCCTTTTACTATCTCAAGGGCCATTCTCTACTCAAACCTTAACATCACACCCTGGATGCAGCGGACAATTAACAGGAACATACACACTCTCGCACAAATGCTCACAGGCAGAGTGGATGCTCCAGTCCTGGATAATATTCTAGTTAAACCGCGTGCCACTGCTAGACGTTGCGGAGAACTAAACAATCCACTGCGTTCAGTCTTGAACAATCTTAGTAGCCTGCAAAGATTCTTCCCATCAAATGCAGCGAAAATATTTAACTCACTACACATAGATGCCGAAAAACTGTGTGAGGATGCAACATACCGGAAAAAGATCTTCCAGGATTCGTACAGACTTACTGAAATATGAATCGGCTGCAAAGTACTAAAGAATTGTAAATAAAAGTGAAGCTTTCTGCTTTAAGAACAATAATAATCTGTTGACTGTAAAAATATACCTTCTGTAACAGTTATGTTAATATGTAAGTTATAGATGGAATTATTAGTGAATTGTAAATATGAGTTGTATAATGTATGTACAGAATCATTAATGTGTAAATACCGTATATATTAAACATAAAATGTGTATATAATATTTCGGGACGAGACTACGTGTTCAGTATATGTAACCCACTGCACGTAGTATCTCATACTCTGATATGTACTTAGCACCCTCCTGGCACTTTGCCGTCCCGGGGTGGTTTCCTTATGGAAATAAACAGATAATAATAATAATAATAATAATAATAATAAGGATACATTTATACCAGCAATCTCATATGCTGCTTCAGTCTGGTTCCACAAGACAGCCATGGCTGTAAATAAAAGAATTCTTGATTCAATCCAGAGATCAATCCTTCTAACAAAAACCCGCGTATGCAGGACTGTCAGTACGCAGGCGCTCCAGGTGCTGGCGGGGATTGTCCCGCTGGACCTGGAGATTGTCAGGTGTGGCCTGTTATACTACCTATTTAAAGGGATGCCCGTTACATTCATGGGGTACACCATCGAAGCTACAAATGACAGAAAGACTGAAAATACCCGATTATTGGGGCGTCTGGAGCAAGAATGGCAAACCCGCTGGGCAAACAGCACCAAAGGAGAAGTGACAAGGAAATTTCTTCCAGACATACACAAGGTTTACCCTAAATCACCGCCTTGGCTCCACCTAGGACTGCACTCCACTTACCTCCTGACGGGTCACGGACCTTTCAATGAAAAACTTGCAGCCTTTCGGCTCGTGGAGGACCCACATTGTCCATGTGGGGAACGCGAGAGCTGGCAACTTTTGATGCACCAATGCCCACTGTACGACGACCTACGTGGAATCCTAATCACCAGACTAACTTACTTACCTCAGAACCGGAAACACCATCTCCTGGACAGCTTCGATGAATATAATGCGCTCGCAAAATTTGCACAAGACTTATTTGCACGGAGAACACAAATTGCTATCAATGATGCACGCAGTTAGCCCAGGGATCCCTGCATATCAGCATCCAAACTGAACCAGACTATGACCGTTATGGTGGGACCTCACTCTCTCTCCCAGGACTGAACATCCATCGTAAATGATAGACGATCCGTCACAATCTATGCGGACTCCTACTAGACAATGATCTCTTTCTCTCTCTCTCTCTCTGGACGGGACTCTTTCTCCCATGTGCGACGCAACGACTGGACATGACCACAGCAGCTCTGCTGCAGCACGCCGCCAGGCGTTCTGAACTGGGCACCCTTGCCCAGTTCACTTTTAAAACCTCATTCCTAGGCAGGGATGGGGAAGAGATGGGCCTCTGTCTCATCCCCTCCCCTGCCTCCCTCTTCTTCCCCTGGTGAGGCTTGCTCCACTGACACTCTTGGGATCGCCTCTTTCGTTCCCATACTTCTATCTGTTCCCCCCAATCTTCAGTCTTCCCTCACTCTATTTACGAACCGACCGTGAATGTCCCAACTGCAAGCTGCTAAACTTCAGTGTGAAAAATTAACCTAACCTTCATTTAAAACCTATCTCGGCCATATCCAAACCTCTAGCTTTTACCCCATTTTTTTAACATAGGCCCTAGCCACTGAATTCTCAGGAAATTAGGTGGCAGGGCCTGCCAGAGTAAATAATTGTAACACTGGTGTACCTGGTCTGCCTCCACAGGGCCGAGTTTGGGCAAGGTTGGGCCTCAGTAGGGGTCCAGCGACTAAATGACCAGATGAACAACGATTCACGACAGTACACATGTACAATATCCATACACTTTTAAATCTCTGGCCTCAACAGTGTTCTGTTTCATACCCCTGGTGCCGCTTGACACGAATACACTTTACACTTTCCAAAAGCATATCCCAGCTGCAATGCGAAGGCGTGTGGCGTTATCATCCATAAACACGAACTCGAGGCCAGTGGCACCTCGGAACAGACGCACATGGGGAAGGATTACCTCGGTACAGTAGCGTGCACCGGTTACAGTACCGCCTTCCAGTATCTGGAGTTTTGTACGTCCATCCAAGATAACGGCTCCCCAGATGAGAACACCTCGACCGCCATATCGATCCCTTTCAGTGATGTTTGCAGGGTGGTACCATGCGCCAACCTCTTGCCAGAATCGCAGCTGAGACTGAATCTACTGTCATCAGTAAAGAGAACCTTAAGTAAAGATTTTGGGGTTGTAATCATCGTCGGAGCAGATGTAAATTGCCGCTCGCCTGCCTGGCATAGTGCAAACGAAGATAGAAGAGAACAAATAATGGCCAGCTCTTGGAAAACTGGAAATAGAAATAGTTTGGTACTTAAGTTTTGATCTTTAAGTCCTTAAGTTTTGTTTCTTGGTCTTCGAATTTCAATCAGTCGTCAGAATTACATGAAATATAAATTCTGATTACTTAATTCGAGTTTGTGACTTTCAATAAGACATTGATATATGAAGGATTTATAAATACGTTGTAGAGTTTATTTTGTTTATGTGACGTAAATTGTGAATGGAAGCCAGCAACTTCATTGCATTTCACTGCGAGTATGGTCTGTCGCTTTGTGATGATCATCTGTGACTTCTTGGTGACTTTTCAGTTTTGTGTTTTATGATTGGTGCAGCATTTACAGTATTCAGGTGCCATATTTGCCATCGAATGATTCTTTTGTGAACAGCTTCTGCGTGAATTTTTTTTATTTCCCAGGCCGGAATTTAATTAGATGCGGAACTTCTTTTTTCTGTTTCTCATGATCAGAAGAGCTGTAGTACAGGGAAGAGTTAGTAACTCCCCTTACTCGCGAAATCATTGCGGGCATGGATCACAGGATTGGATACACTGGCACACAAACACCACTTCACTGATTGTTCGCTAAATGTTCAATATCTTTTAGTATTACGCGATAAGGTTTCCAAACGTTGACTGGGATCCGCCTACACTTAATACATGAATAAAAATGCCCTGTCTGTACATATTTAACCAAAGAAACGGCTTGTACACTAACAGAATTCATAAATGTACTAAGATGGAAGCTTGAATACGTGGAAAGCGAAGAGGATTCATGTAGTAGCACAAGCTCTTCGAGTAGTTCAAGCTCATCACTGATAAATGCGATTAACAATTTTATTTATGATTTCTTGTAAACCCACTTACCTGGTGGTCGTAGCGGAGTATAAGCAGAAACATTTAAATGCTGGACAAATGCATATTTATGAATTCCAGGGATGGATTATAAGAGGATAAGCTGTGGATAATTTTGTGGTAAGATGTTGAGTCTCGAGATAAGAGAAACGTTTTCTCTTTAGAAGTAAATTTTACTTGGAGGATAAACAAAAAAATGTGATATTATGACCACCCGAAAGTTACCAGTGCATTTTTAATATACTCTGTGTATTATGTCTGCAAAGTACGTGTGTTTACCCGTCAAGTCGGACGAAACAGTCGAGTTTTGTGGGTAAGGAACCTTACTGTACTCGTCTGACCCCGAGTCACACAGTCACGAATGAAAAATTTCCATTAAAGTTCCTCTGCTCATTAATGGAATTTGAACAGGGCCTTTTCAAATCGCTGTGGGGAAGATGATTATAACCACTGTGCTACCCTCGAAGACTTGCTTGGAAGACAGAGGATTGTTAGAGCTCACTATTACTTAAATGAAATATGAAAAGAAATACATGCAAATCGGGGATGAAATAGTCAGCTAATGTTAACTGAACACAAAGATGCACTGTTGTAGTGAAATATGAATTCAGGTATAGTTGCAGTGAGAGTTGGAAGCTGATTAGCGCAGAGAGTGGGGAGAGTGGTCGGGCTAAAAAAGTAAAATTAAGTTTTGAGAAGCTGATTTTATTAAAGTCTGCATTTTATTCTTGCATAATATTCTGCTTTTATTCTTGTATAATATTCTGCTTTTATTCCTGCATATATTATTACCCGCTGCTTGTTTACTCTACCGAATCAATGTGAGTGACTGAGTTTAGCCTTGTTTGCTCCATTTAGGAAGTGACGCCATTTGCGTCATTTCCGTAAAAAAATCGTTAACAATCAATTGAGCAATTTCCGTTACCGTAAGAAAATTTCATTATCAATCGATTTTATCTAGTGCCACCATAGATGTTTTCACATTAAAAAAAAAACAGAAGAAACATTTTAAAGTTAACCTCCGAACAGAATATACCCTGATTTGGCTTTGCATTAGCGACACCTGCATAACATCTGATTGGGGCACCTTATGCCACAGTACAGGTCTTGGCACGGACTCCTCAAGGCTGTGCAGGGTACACTATCCCTATTATACCAATGGGCAACTAGGGAGGATAAGATTGAGAATTCATTGTCATGTTCCTGAACCCAGTTAGCAACCTGCCGGGCAATGTGTGCGTTGTCTTTTTGAAAGATGCCCGAGTTGTAAGGGTGAACGTCATCATGAAGGAGTCTGTACTTAGTCGACGACAAGAGAAAGGTAATCCCCATTGAGCGGTTAACTAATGGTAATCAGAGGACCCCTAGAGCATGCAACGAACAGCGGAGAGGGCGCTGACCAAGTACTGGCCACACGCATAGTTTTGGTGTTCCGTTATTTGTTATGCCGTTTATTGGTTTCTGGCGCCTCCGTAGCCAGATGGGCAGGAGCAGCAGTGCGTACCACACGCTTCTTGATTAGACCGGGTATTTGGTGGGCACGGGTCCAAGCCCGTGCCCACCAAATACGGAAGAGGCGGAAAGGTCAGGGAATGACCACCGCATATTCCCGGAGCAATATGGCCTTAGTTGCTAATGCTCCTAAAAAACGAAATAACAACAACACCGAACGAATTATTGGTTTCAAGTGTCACATTTTGATTTATTTTGTGTCCATCAAGTTCCTCTTCTCAAGATGTGTCCATGGACATCAACTTCGTGAAGGTCAGCCAAGGTAATCGAAAGTTATGGTCATTTTTACTAGCGTTGATTTCGCCGGGTCACAACGTGATTTTTCATTGTATATTGTTATATTGTAAATTTTGTTAATTATTATTATTTATTCATTTTATTACATATGCTTCACCCCTGAACAGCCTTCAGCTAGGAGGGTGCCTATATACATTTATACATTATAAGTTAGAGAGCAAACATAGAAATCGTACATCTAAAGTGAGCAAATAAAGCAGATATAAATATATACAATGACACAAGCAAAAGATAGAGACATTAATAGTACCACAAATATTGCCTAAATATTGATAGTAATTATTGGGAACAGTAATTGAACAATTCTACAGCCACATATCACTTTCATGATGAATTTTGAAAATTTTGCTAGCTTTCCTTGTTTGACTTTAGTATGCTGCTTAATTAACAAAGGCCTTTGTTCTCAGTGTACATCACGCGGTCAAGCCCTGTTTCAGTGACCGTTAGCGTGAGTTGGTAGCTACGTATCTCAAGACATCTATATCCAGAATATTTATTAGTACTACATTTATTTGATTTAAATTATGATAAATAGAAGTTATTAATTTTATTACATTTAATTTCATTACATTTAACATATTGAGAACACATATATATATATATATAATAATATGCGCAGAGCCATGCTCCCAATGGCTCCCCAGGACGAACACTAAACCAAGCTCATCATCCAGTATTCTTGATATCTAGGGGTTAAGACTTCCCCCCTCCCACTCGTAAAACTCCGAGACTCTGAACTAAACACTGCACCCTAGCAGCAAAGCAACTCAGCAACTGCCCTTAAGAACCTTTCATCCCCCGGCAATTTTCATCCCTGATTTCATCGTGCTGCAAAACATTATCTTGGCACCATTATCCAATTCTGGGTATGGGAACACAAGACCTGGAGGAGATGCCAGACAGTCAACAAGGGCAGCCAGAGGGTTCCCAGACATCTACCGACCAGCGAGCGGTGAAACCCACCCTGGACAAACCAGAAGACCAGGACGCAACCAGACAAGACGCTACCTGCAAGAGGAGAAACAAGAGAGTACAATATTGAAAAACCAGACCGGGAAATGAGGAGCAATAGTGAAGCAATAGTTCGACAGGAACCAAGCAAAAACAAGGGGGAAAAATCTCCACCCCTGGTTCTCGCGTTGCCACAGGGAACAGTCCTCGAGCAAGTGCTCACCCTGTAGCTACTCTAGAAAACATAATGAAGGATAACAGTAGCAGAATTTCTTCAACCTTACGAGCAGACATAATCCTTCAATGGACTAAATTAGAAACAATCCTCCTGCAAACAAATGTGGAGCACCAGAGGGCGCTTGCAGCCCTAGAAGCATATAAAGATACTGATGGTGGCAAACAAATGCTACAGCTCGACCCATCATATGCCCAAGCGCTGAGGCACATCCCAAGGAAAAAACCAGCGAATTACAAGTGCAAAAGAAGAAAGTACTCACAAAAATTCCAAATATAGTGATACTGAGACCTACTGGGGACAGCAACCAATGAAGTGAGCAAATCAAATAAAAAGTCATAGATAATATAAAGGAAGACTTTCAAAACACCAGGATAAAGTCTATCCCCAAAACCAGGGATCGTAATTGAGACTGAGAGCGAGAAGGAGATAGAAGAAATAAAAGCAATTGAGAAAATAAACACATTAGGGCCAAAGGCAGAATTACCGAAAAAGAAAGGCCCAACTATACTAGTATTCGATGTAGAGTATGACATGGATCCGCAGCAACTAACCAACGAGATTTATAGAAAGAACTTACAGAGCCACTTCCTAGACTTAGACACTGGGAAGTGGCTCTGTAAGTTCTTTCTATAAATCTCGTTGGTTAGTTGCTGCGGATCCATGTCATACCCTCTGAGCTCATTTTTCCAAAGTTCAAAATAAAAGCAAAGAACGGGATGGGAGTAAATTGGATAGTGGAACTGGCGTCATCTGTTTGGCAAATCTTAAGCACCCAAAACAGAATTTATATAGAATGGAGCAGCCTGAGATACCGGGAACATATACCCATTCCCAAGTGCTTTCGCTGCTGCAGATATGGCCACACCACCCATACTTGCACACAAAAAGAGCCGACCTGCGGCCATTGCTCTGGCAAAGGGCATGAGTACAACACCTGCCCCAACAAAACCGACGCACCAACCTGTGCAAACAGTAAGAGTCTGAAACTGGAGCACTCACACTCCATCCGAGATACTGGGTGCCCCACATACCAAAAAATCAAGAGTTCCTACCAACAGAGAATAGATTATGGCCACACATCATAAACAATTCAACTCCAGCGTTCTCACATTCCACCAGCTCAATGCACAGCGTGCCAGGGCGGTGACGGAGCAAGTCCTACTAAAAGCTGACGATAAAAACGCTAACATCCTCATAATATTGGAACCGTACACGCACGTAAAGCAAGTACGGGGATATCCAATTAAATACAAAATTGTGCAGTACACAGATGAAACCCCATGGGCAACTGTGATAATCAGGAACCCCCATCACACGGTCAAAAAAATCCCACAATTCTGCACTCCCTGGGCAGCATGTGCCCACGTTGTCACCTCCCTGGGAATTCTTTAGGGGTTGCTTTATACTGTAGGCCAGGGACAGAAATCGACTATGCGATAACATACCTGGAGAATCTTCAAACTGCACTAAGCAGACACAACATGCTAGTGGGGGCTGACGTCAACTGCAGGTCCCCTCTCTGGCACAGTACCACGCGTGAAAGAAGACGCTCAACGAATGGGCAAAGGCTCGAGGAGCACCTGGCCTACTCCATATTTGTTGTTAAAAACCAACCCTTCTGCCTCCTGAACTTCTGCAACACCTTATGGAAAACAGAGATTGACATAACATTAGCCACAAGAAACATAGACACCCACATCACAAATTGGATGGTTAGACACGCCTGGACGACCTCGGACCATCGTACAATAACCTTCACATTAGAAAGAAACCTGACAAGAACAACTGCCGACAGGCACATGCTAAATAGATTCACCCTCAGCAAAGCAAACAGGGACACCTTCCAAGAGACTCTAGGCATAGCAGGCCAGCAATACCTGCACACATTGAGGGAGCAGGAATGCGGGAGCGAAAACTCGGAAAGACTCCCGAAGGATTTAACAAAAATAATAACAGAAGCAGCAGAGAAAGCCATGAAGAGAAAAATCCCCATTGCAGGGGACACGCCTTGGTGGACTCCAGAGATAACATGAATGAGGTGGTAGAGGTTGGTAGAAGAGTCAGGGAACAGCAACCCCCGTGGGTAGTATACAAATTACCACTCACAAACTCCCCAGGGGGGAAGTCGTGACAGCCACCAAAACAGCACAAGGAAATTTAACCATAACCTGGGAGAAGTCGATTGGGAACATCCTTCAGGAGCTGCCGACAACACTGACAGATGAGCAACAGGCTATCTGCCAAGGAAACGATTGCTATAATAATGACCAAATAGAACTCCCCTTCACCTTTGAAGAAATTCAGGATGCAACAAGCCGCGCGAAAAATAAGAAATGCCCTGGACTGGACCTAATTGAACCGGATATGGCAAAAGAAGCAACGGAACTTATAACGGAATTAATGCTAAAACTATTCAATTGCTGCCTGGAAGCAGGTAAATTTCCACTACAGTGGAAAAAGGCAAATTTAAAACTGTCCCTAAAAAAAGCCAACAAAGCCACAAGAGACACCTAGTTCCTACAGACCCATAGTCCTGCTACCAACCCTAAGTAAAATATTCGAAAGGCTGCTACATACCAGAATCACAGGGCATTATAATGAAGTAAATCCTAACATGACAAAGCAATACGGATTTACTCCTGGCATATCCACTATCAAAGCAATACAGAACCTCCTCTCTAGAGTCACCCATTGTAAAAGGAAATTCTTCCTCGTCATCTTAGTGGATTTCGCTGGGGCGTTCGACACCCTCTGATGGCCGAGAGTCTTGGCAAAACTCAGAGCTGCCAACCTTCCATTGAATCTTTATAATTGCATGAATGATTACCTGGCTCAAAGAGCAGTGCAAGTTATCATACCATATAAATGCCTCAGTCGCCAGTACGCAGGGGCTGCCCACAGGGTTCTGTCCTGGGGCCGCTCCTGTGGAACTTTGTCTTAGACAAATTCCTCGCCATGGATCTGCGTGGTATTGACCTTCGAGGCTGATAGCAGATCCTCCCTAGAAATGCAAGCAAATGATGCCATGCAAAAGCTGCTACACTGGACGAAGCTACACTTGCTCAAACTAGCACTCGACAAGACAAAATCGGTGCTGCTAAAAGGTACACTAGACTCAAGGAGACCGCCACAAATTAAGATTGAGAACAAAACAGTGAAGCTGTGCGAACAGATTAAATACCTAGGAATAATCCTGGACAGAAAATTAAATTTCAAGCCACACCTAGAATATATTAAACAAAAGATAAGAAGATACGCGGCGCTCGTCGCTAGAGTCACTCGCAGGGACTGGGGACTCAGACGTACTACCCTGTCTCTGTACTACAAAGCTCTCTTCATCCCTGCCATTACATATGGCTCCCCTGTCTGGTACGCGACGGCGGGACTAGAAGTGAATAAACAGATCCTCGAAACCATTCAGAGAACCATCCTCCTTACCATTTCGAGAGCAACTAGAACGACTAGCACGGCTGCCCTCCAAGTCCTGGTAGGAGTTCTGCCTCTGGTCTCGAAGCTACCCGCTGTGGTCTGCTCTACCATCTTGCCAGAAACATATCGGCTACAATGTATGACCTCACCACCGACATCACTGAATCACCGACCACCTCGTCCAGATTTGGCAGAGGAGATGGAGCAACACAGAAAAATGTGCAGTGACCAGAAGATTCCTCCCCATCACCAAGCTGTATCCTAATGTGCCAGCGTGGTTTCACTCTGGTCGAAATACCACCTTCCTCCCCACAGGACACGGCCCGTTTAAAGCTAAACTTCACCAACTTGGCATCAATAATAACGCGGACTGTCCCTGTGGCAACCTGGAGTCCTGGAGACACTTAAAGTTTGAGTGAGATTTGTATCACGACCTACGATTACGCCTAATAACGGAAATCCAATATATCCCAGACAACCAAGAGCCCAGACTGTTAGACTCTCAACAGTACTACAAGGCACTCAGTCAATATGCCCAGGATCTATTTTCTAGAAGCAAAACAATGATAGAAATACACCAAAGGCAACGTGACTAGAAAGAATGCAGGAGGTTAAACAAGTAAAAAAAAAAAAAACTCACAGAAAGACAAGACTTTAGGATAATTTGGATGGACTACTGGCGACCCAAAACTGCACTCCCTTGTGCGGCTTTTTTGGGGGAGAGGGGGAGGAGGGTATTTGCCCTTTTCCCCTCTCCTTCCTATTTCATACCCCCGTCTTCACCCTCCCTCCCATCACTTTCTCTTGTACAGCGATTGCCCCACATATCCAAATTTAAATCACATCAAATTTTGCCCGACCTTTTAGGTTCTCTAGAAATAGTTCTTTCAGCATAAAACCCCATGCAGCGCTTTCTAAATGCAATTACACTTAAATCAACAGCGATAGATCCAACATTTATTTTAGGTCCTAGTCACCGAATTCCCAGGATAGCAGTGGCAGGACCTCCAGAATATAATTAGTCTCTTGGTACACCCGGCCGGCGTCCCCGTTGGTAGGTATGGTAACACCGGGTCCAACTGGGGGGGCCCGGCGGCCAACAGGCCTAATGAAAAATGGGCACAACAAACTACATATCACACGACCCATACATTATTTTTAAACCACAGGCATAACCCCGGTACTCTCACTCGTACTATTGACTACAATAGTACCTTCCTAGGGAACCTCAACAACGGTCATAAACCTTATGTGTACCACAAATTATCAGTACCAGGCTCACTCAGACCAGTTAACCCTGTCAGTGCCTGGGCCTAGGGCACATCTGGTAGGTATAGGTAGCAGTGAATAATTGTCCTAGATCATGGTAGTAGTGAATAAGTGTCCTAGATCACAGTATGAACCACAAACTATTAGTGCCAAGCTCACTAAGACCAGTTAACCCTGCCAGTGCCTGGGCCCAAGGCTCATCTGGTAGGTATAGGAAGTAGTGAATATTTGTCCCAGATCACAGTAGCACTGCAAGAACAAGAAGGAATGATTGAGGCATAGAAGACAACAAGAAGGGAGGAAAGGGAAGGAAAGAGAGTAGAAGGAAAAGGGGAAGAAGAGAGACAGAATAAAATCAAGGGGCAGGTCACTGAATCACATTCCCAGTGCCCATGCCTCAGACATCTCACCCTGCAAGCAGTTAAGTGCCAATGAGAACAAAGCAGGTTGACTGCAACACTGACATCACAAATTACACCAAGGGCCAAAAACTTTGTACCTCACATCAACAGTACCAGGCACAATAAGGCCAATTAACCCTAACATTGCCAAAGCCAAAGGCACATCAAGTGAGCAGAGGTAATGGGGTGAAATTCCCAGGTCACAATAGGATGACATGGACAACAAGCAAAGATTGAGACATGAACAACAACAAAGAAGAAGGGAAGGGGAAGAGAAGGAGAAAAGAGGAAGAAGGGAAGAGAAGGAAGAAGGGGAAAGGAGGGAAAGGGAAAGAAGAAGAACAAGAGGAAAAGGGAAAGAAAAGACTAATACCAAGGGGCATAACACTGAACAACATACCCAGTGCCCATGCTTAAGACTGCATAGGAAAAGGTACACACAAGGACATATCCAGGAGGAAAGAAAAGAGAGGGAAGAAGGGAAGAAAGAAGAAGAAGGAAAATGGAAGAGAGGGGAAAAAGAAAGACAAGAAGAAATGAACACTACCATGCCAGATTGCGTACCAATATGAACTGATCACATCATTCCCACTCTTGGTCAGGATTGAGCCCTGCAAGAGATGGAATAGTACATCCCTCCCACTCTTGGCCAGGACTGAGCCCTGTGGGAGATGGGGTATAGGGATATCGAAAAGTAAATGATAGTCCTTATATTATTATAGTTTAATTTATGTTATTTTATTTATTTTATTTTAATATATTTTACTTTATTTTATTTATTTTAATTATCTTATTTTATTTTACTTTACTTTATTTTAATTGTTTTATTTATTTTATTTTACTTTACTTTATTTTAATTGTTTTATTTATTTTATTTTATTTTATTTCATATCTAAGGGGAAATAAAACCAAAAAAGTGTGCCCTGGTAATTCTGAGGGGACCTTCCCTGATGCATTACCCGGCCACACAGGATTAACTTGATGGGACATCAGACGTCCAAAAACTTAACCACAGGACTGGATCAGTCCATGTCCTCTTAAGATAAAGTAGATCCTGGCTGCCTCCATGAGGCTAGGGATGGGAGTGAGGGGCTGTGACACAAACCTGCCACAGCCCCCTACTGCTAAATGCCAGGTGCCGGCTAACATACAACGCAAACACAACACTAATGCACACCTAATTACATATTTCATCTATCAGATGCATTTTTTTTTTTTTTTTTTTTTTTTTCTTCTCAAAATTCAAAAACTTAAAAAATTTGAAGAAATTTTTTTTTTTTTGTGTTAAATATATACGTGAAATTTTGATGCTCTTTTAAGTTCTTTTCTGAGCCGGCAACTTGGCAAAAAGCCTAACAAACGGCGGATATAGGGGGAACCCTGGAAGCCGCTAATAACTTACAAATACACTTTATCTGTATACATGTCGCGATGGTACTCTCACTCGATACATAGAACATACGCGGAGATGGGAGAAATCCCCGTAGCCGTCAGACCCTCAACATATCTATACCATCAAACTCAGTCTGCGCGGGTTGCACAGTGTTATCGTCACCGTCCTCCCTACACCGGGTGGAAAAGGCCCGGGTTCGAATCCCGTCGATGACGCGAGGGACTTTAGGGGGCTTTTTTCACTCCGTGGCTGAGTTAGTCGGTCTCAGACGTAGATAGCTAGGTTTTTCTCCCCAGAAACTGGGGAGAAAAACCTAGCTATCTACGTTTTCTTCTACAAATCGCTTCCTCATACACTAAATGACATACCCACCGACTTTCATAACGCTCACCGTTTTGACACTAGGGTCTCCTGAATAGGAACACTTATTTTATAACTACCCGGTATTTTTTAAGATTAACAGTCTATTCAAGCTGAGATACCATAAGAAATATTAGGAAGGAAAACAGTCATAAAGAAGAGATAGTGCCCTACCACTAATACCTCGTTCCTTCCTAGTAAATCTTGCTATCATGTTAACAAATTTGCAACCTTTTCAGATTGAAAATTGATATGGGTGTCAAATCTAAGAGCTCTGTCAATGAAGTCTTCAAAATATTTAATAATCTTAACAGATTTTAAACTTCCACAAGCAATCAGCACGTGAGATTCTCTCTGAACGCATAGGTAGAACTTAGCCATAAAATTTTTGTTTTTGAACTGAATGTCGTTAGTTAACGGAAGTTACACCAAGCATTCAGACCTGATATTATTTCATTAGATTGTTGTTCAATTTGTAGCCATGAAGAGCCTTCAACTAAGATTACCAGGTCATCCGATTATGCAATCATGCACTGGCGTGTAAAACTTAAGTCCAACACTATTTCTAAAGATTACAACCACAAAATAAAACAAAACAGTCTGCGGCAATTTGCATAACTGTGGCCATTCAGTAGAAAGCAGGTGTTCACGCAAAAATTTTAATCGTGATGAGAGGGCTCGCATAAACAGAGAAAAGCAGCAATTCAGCAGTTATGTGAAAATTATCGAATGGTGAGTACGATTGTTACAGGCGTTCCATTGGTTTCATACAGTGCTACAGACAATGAAATGGCCAGTAGACAACATCTGGATGACTTTACCTGGGAGTGAATAATTTGGAAGCTCAAGGTAGGTCGAAGTGCGAGGATTGTGGCTGCACAGTTCGGTATCGCCTATAGCATCATCTCACGTGAGTGTTTGGCCTTCAGAACGACAGGTACTGCTGTTCGAAGGACCAGTGGTGGTCGTCCACGAAAAACAACGCCCAATGATGACCAATATATACTCCTACAGGCAAAGAGGGACCAGCATCAGACAGTGGGATCTATTGCAAACCAACTGCACAGGGGAACAGAATGCAGAATATCGCGGTTTACATTGGCCAGGTGACTCCACAAAGATGGACTCTGTACCCGACAGCCAGTATGCTGTGTCCCTTTAAGGCCTGCCATCGGAGACAACGATGGGCAGGCCTTACAGTGGTGCATCGAACACAAGGACTGCACAGTAGTGCAATGGGGTGAGGTACACTTTACTGATGAGTGTAGATTCAGTGTCAACAGCAATTCTGGACGTCAGCTAACTTGACGAGAGGTTGGCACACGGTATAACCCCGCAAACATCACTGAAAGAGATCGACACGGAGATCGAGGTGGACGTACACAACTGCAGATTGGAAGGCATCGTTATCTTGGATGGACGTACACAACTGCAGATTGGAAGGCAGTACTGTAATCGATGCACGCTACTGTACTGAGGTAATCCTTCCACATGTGCATCTGATCCGAGGTGCCATTAGTTCCGAGTTCGTGTTTATGGATGATAACTCCACGCCCCATTGCACTGCAGCTGTTGATATGCTTTTGGAAAGTGAGGACATTGTTCGTATGGATTCGCTTGCCTGTTCCACCGATCTAAATTCCATCGAACACATATGGGATGCTCTGGGAAGACACCTAGCGACATGTCCACACCAACCAGAAAATGTTCACCAGCTGAAGAATGCACTGACAGAGGAATGGACGATGTTACTGCAAGAACTTATCAACATGGTTCTAAATATGTACAGGTGGTGCAAAGCTTGCATCGACATTAGGTGTGGCCATATCTCTTAGTGAGGACCACCTCTTCCCTTTGTTCCAGCTTTGGCAGTGATGCATCTCTCTATCATGGCAACCAGTGCTATGTTGCCATTTTTGAAGAAAGTCCTTCTGTTGCGTTTTGTTTCCGTTGTTGTATCGGTATTGTTTTCTTCATCTTTTCTGTGCCTCACGTGGATCCTTTAGTATGCTTTTCCCATATCCAGGCAGCTCCTATGAGAAGCTACAGGTGAAAACCTGATTGGTCCTTAAGTTTTGCACAGCAGTGTACGAACATGACTAGGTTCCTCAAATAGGCCTCTGGGGTTGGGTATATTCATACTATGATTTTTTAGCGTTTCTCACCAACCATTGAAGTAAAAACGAAAACTAAAATCTTAAAAAGCTTTATATTTAAATTTACAATAAATTTACAGTAGATCAAACAAAACAAAATAAGTGTGATTATACAAATACAATGTTACTGATAATAAAATACTGAATTAAGATAGAATAAAACAAATATAGTTTACAGTGAATGTACAAATAAAATGATAATAGAAATTCTGAATTAAAATGCAATAAAATATACTAGATTAAAAGCGCTAAAATAACTGAAGCTTTCAAAGGCTTCTGCCTTCTTTCTCAACAGTGCACTTCTATTCTGCGGTGCCTCATTAAATACCAGAAGGTTCACGGTGCGTCTCATAGGGAGAACCATATGGTTCTCCCTATGCGTCCGTGGAAAGGATACGTTGATGATACGTTTTCAATTATTCGGAAGGGGAGTGAAGATGAGGCGCTGAATATTCTTAACAGCTTCTCCCCGTTCATACAATTCACCTCTGAGGTAGAAGAAGCAGGGGTTTTGCCGTTCCTGGATGTGTTGATATGTAGAGAAGGCCAGTGTTTGAAAACAAAAGTGTTTAGAAAACCTATGTGCAAAGGCCAATACTCACTTTATAACTCAGCTGAGGCCAACCATCACAGGAACAGTGTCATAAGAGCACTAGTACATAGGGCAAAATCGCATTGTAGTACCTCAGAGGACAGAAAAATAGAGTATGAGCGTGTTATGGCGGATCTTTTGAAGTGTGGCTACCCTCAGAGGATCATAGAGAAATACATTAGTGGAGGGCAGAGCAAATGTGAGTCCTTCAGGCCGATAGCCACCGCATACGTTCCCTACTATCTGGGTTTAACCGAGCGTGTAGCTCGTATACTAAGCTCTGTATACGAGACGCGCTGTGTGCAGCTAAGCTCTGTGCAACTAAGCTCTGTATACCAGACGCGCTGTGTGCAGCTCCCAGGTCGGAACCTGCACACGGTCGTGTCACAGGTGAAAGACCCCATCTCACACGAAAATATAATTGGGGTTGTATATAGCATCAAGTGCCCGGAGTGTGGGGGAAACAAAACGGCGCCTCAAAGATCGTCTGGGGGAGCACACAAACGCGATAAGAAATGCGGATTATGGTAAATCCGTCGTAGCTGAACATTTTTAGGAAAAACAACACCATAACTCCCCGGACAAAGCAGTCATCACTGATCGGGCGCACAGATTTTGGGAACGCAATTGGCTCGAGAGCCTACGAATTAGTTCTACTGAGAATAATATAAATAGAGACAGGGGTACACGCATTCATCCCCTCTTTGAGGCGGTAATCCTTGGAGGGGATGATTGTTGGAACATGTTGGAACCGTTCCCGAACATGTTGGAACCGTTCGCCTGGAACGGTTCCAACATGTTCGGTAACAGTACACGTTTACGTGAGACGCACCGTGAACCTGCTGGTATTTAATGATGCACCGCAGAATAGAAGTGCACTGTTGAGAAAGAAGGCAGAAGGCTTTGAAAGCTTCAGTTGGTATTTTAGCGCTTTTAATCTAGTATATTTTATTGCATTTTAATTCAGAATTTTATTATCATTTTATTTGTACATTCACTGTAAACTACATTTGTTTTATCCTATCTTAATTCAGTATTTTATTTGTATAATCACACTTATTTTGATTTGTTTGATCTATTGTAAATTTAAATATAAAGCTTTTTGAGATTTTGGTTTTCATTTTTACTTCAATGGTTGGTGAGAAACGCTAAAAAATCATAGTATCACTAGGTTCCTTTTGTAACCAAATTCTATTACCAATTTTCACATAAAGGGCCGAAAACAGATCCTTGTGGATATCCTCGAATAGCAGATCTAGTACCAAATACCAACTAGCCTTAACCATAAAAGATCTTTCCTTAAAATAAACCACTATAATACTATAAAGCTGATGGGAGCATTTTGCGAGGCGAAGCATTAATAACAAACTGTCACAAAAGATATCATTAAAAGCTCCTTCAAAATCAACGAAAGTGCCAAGAACAGATTTTGTATTTGAATCGATAATCAATTTAACCAAAGATTGGATGATTGTTTTCCACAGCAGCATTTTCAAGAGGCAACCAGAGATTGTAATTCTCTTGATGAGTTTATCTGCAGTGATTATTTGTGCATTAAGAATTTGCAGATAGAAAACCACTTGGTGACATTCATCACAGTGTACTGATGTAGGATTTACTTAAAGATATAATTACCATCAGGGGTAAAGGGAAAGATTTTGCTTCCGCAAAGGTGGCTACAGTGGTCTAACACAGCTTTTAAATTATGTATAGCGGGGCCAACTGATGATGTTACCATATTCAAATTCAAAATGGGAAGCATTCAAAGAATTAATTCTTGAAGCTACTACGCTTTACATACCAACTAAGAAATACCATTCAACATTTAGGCCTAAATGGATGTCAGATGAACTAATGAGACTCGTGGTAGCGAAGAAGCAAAATGCATGGAATACATATAAATTATCAGGCGGCAAAAAAGTCTAAGACAGATATAAGCTAGTCTGTAATCAAGACACAAAGGAGATTAGGCAAGCGAAGGCAGATTACGAAAGGATGCTAAGAAAAACAGCAAAAGCTTCTTTACTTATATAAACTCTAGAAGGAAGGAAATGAATTAGATGGGTACTCTTGATATCGATGGTTCGATTCTTTATGAACCTGCTCAGATAGCTCATAATCTGAAGGAATATTTTGCAACTACTTTTGCACATGAGGAGTTATTAAGGAAGGAAATTGCCAGTAGTTTTTCAAACTGTAACAGTTTGAAATAAATGTCAGCAAAGTGGAGGAGAAATTGTTGAAGTTAAACATAAGAAAGGCACCTGGGATGGATGGGATCTATCCAGTTATATTAAAGGAGGGGGCAAAGGAAATAATCAAATACTTAGCCATAATTATGAGAACATCCTTGGACTCACGGAAAGTCCCCACGGACTGGAGATTCGCAAATGTATCCCCAATTCACAAAGGGGTATCTAAGGGTGACACGAGTAATTACAGACCAGTTAGTGTAACTTCTGTTCCGGGTAAAATAATGGCGTCACTGGATAAAGAAGCATTGTAGGATCATCTAGACAAGACTGCAGCAATAATTCAGACAGAGGATGTTTGTTAAGGGAAATTCTTGTCTGATAATTTTGATTGGATACTACGATGTGGTTATAAAGGAATTGGATGCAAAAAATAATTTTGATATATATTTGGATGTCGGGAAAGCTTTTGACACTGACGTGCATGGAAGATTACTGTACAAATTGGAGCAGTATGGTATTAAGGGGAAGTGGCTACAATGTATAACAGGGTGGTTCAGTGGGAGAAGACAGACAGTGGTATTCAATGGACGTTGGGCTTCGTGGACTAACGTTAAACGTGGCGCACCGCACGGTTTGGTGTTGGGCCCACTCTTGTTTTGTCTATTTATCACTGATATTGATGAAAGTATATCAAGCTTAATGTCGATGATACAAAGGTTGGCAGGGTTGTTATTAACAGTAATGGAAGTGTGTTACTGAACAGGATCTAGAAATTTTTAGGGCAGATGGCCTGAGAAGTGGCAACTGAAGTTTAACATTGACAAATGCAAAGTACTGCATTTGGGTAGAAGTAACTCCACAGAAACGTACCAACTGTGTGGTGCTACACTTAGGGTGGTAGAAAATGTAAAAGGTCTCGGAGTGATTCTGCAGTCAGATATGTATATGAAGTTTTCTAAGAAATGCAGACAGGCTGCTAGAGCTGATCATGGGGTATTTTCAATGATATACAGGAATTTTGCTAGTAGCTAAAAGTAGGTAATTGTCCCATTGTTTAAGGCAATGGTCAGGCCACGTCTTGAGTTCTGCCTACAGGTCTCGAGGTCTCATTTTAGGAAGGAGGATGTAGAGTTGCTTGAGCGTGTACAAAGAAGGGCAACAAGATTAGCTAGAGGAACGAAGGGGTTCTTTTACCAAGAAAGGCTTAAGTCCGGGAAATTGAAACATCTGCAGACTATGCACCTGCGATTTAACACGCTGAATTTTGATGCAAGTTTTCCGCTTGCTCTGATTACGAACCTGAGGGGACAAAAATTCAAATTGAGGTAAAAACAGTTGGAGACTAGATGTGCGGAAATGTTCCTTTAGCCAGCGGGTGGTTAATCGCTGGAACAAACTTCTATATGTAGTTGCCGACGTTGATAACTTAAATAAATTTAAGGAGTAACTGGACAAACTTTTTTTTTTTTGGCTGATGCTACATAAGCTTATACCCTTGCTACTTTGCATTACATGCCCTTATTGCTGCTACTACTACTACTAGTACCATTATTATATTAAAGTATTATCTATACAGCGACAAGGAGTAAAGCCAACTTATCTATTTGAGAACCCCAAATTGTCTTGGATATATTGCAATATTCGCTATTAAATATGCGTTCGCAGAACTTTTCCAACCCCCGAAAAAGAGCAATTGGACGTTAAGACTGGGGCTCAGTTTTAGGTTTTTCAGGTGGCTAAGATGATCTTAAGAAGAGCATCCTGCCAAAGCGAGAGAAAAATTCGTTCAAGAATTTTTCGTTCAAAACCAGAAGAAGATGCTCAGAAAACAGTTTGAAGAAACGCTTAATAGCTTCCCCTTCAATGGGTTCCATACCAGGACACTTATTTTGGAATTTTTTTAACAGCTGAATAAAATCTTCCATTGAAAATGGTTCCTCTTGAATACCACTAATGCAACCACAGTCTAACCAATCAGTGCTATCAGAATGCTACACCTCCTCCATATGATGATGATGATGATGATGATGAGATCCATTGACTAGGTAATCCAGCATATTAATACTACCAATCCAATGTATGTATAATTTCAGTTTCCACAACGCATAGAGCCTTACACATCCTCAAATGGCCTTAATTTGTGCAAACACAACTTATAAACCACTCCACGGATCCTCATTACCAACTGTTTGATCTAAGTTTTTACATGTATCAAATTTCCTTTTAGCTATTAAACGGGTATATTTTCGTTTGATTAATTGATACTCAGTTTTTAACATAGCAGTAGATTCTTTACCATCCCACTATTTCTGACGTTGGAATTTCTTACGCGCTCTGTTTATCTCTCTCAGGAGATCAGTGAGATCAGAGGACCACCGTTGCAGCGGGGCACGTTACTTTGCTTTAATTTCATTGGCTTCCTCCAGACATCAAATAGCTTCTGTTGCGATAATTGAACTAAATCATATGCATTAATCCCATCAACTCAGCTAATGACATTTCACCAAAAATTGTCCTAACAAATCTGTCAAACTTACCTAGTCAGCGTGCTTAATCGCAAATCTTCGAAGATCTAACGATCGAGGCTCAATAAATCTACTTCTAGCACAGCTTAAGTTGAAAATAATCGCTCTGTGATCGCTGTTAATCCAATTTGGTTTTACTTGCCAAATAGATATGAAATTGAAGGCTGTACTATTGGCTAACGTTACATCTGTGTTGGACTCATCATCAATAGTCCAAAACTTCGGTCATACCAGGCTTATTAATGATCTCAAGTTTACATGAGTATATCAGCTCTTCCAATAACCTGCCTTTAGCATTCGTAAATCTAAAAGGCCATAAAAGATTTTTAGCATTTGAATCCAGAAAGATTATCACTTTTCTGCTTTTAAATCTGAATAACGCCTCTTCCAAATAGCTGAGAGAGCAATGAAGATCCTCATAAGGCTGACAGTACACAAACATAATGAAAAATTGTCCCCAATTAGCTTCAATACTGAATGCGATACACATAAAGAATCAATTCTGGTCACAACTAGATCAGAGCTGAAAATTAATATAGCAGTCCTTAGTTTGTCACACGTCTTTGAGACAGTTCTAATAGAGTTGCGAAGTAAAATCTTATATTAGGCTTTTCTCCATTTGAGCCTTCCGGCGTCATAGAACTCAATTTGTAAACTTGTGTGGCGGCGGTAATTATGAATTGTGTTAAATAAAGTGATTAGAACTTATAAATGATTATTTTAGAGAAAAAATGAACTAGAGGAAGAATTTCATTTTGAATTCAATGATAATATGTCTAGTGAGGGCTTTAGTGTGGTGCATGCCAAATTTTGATTTAATAAATAATATGTGAGATTGAAAATTATACAAGCAAATAAGTTGCCCAGAGTTTCCACTTTGAATGCTTGTTTTATACAATTGGTTTAATTTGCCTCGTTTTATATCCATGTCCTGTTTTATACAAGAACTGCAAAACATTGTATTCATGCCTTGTTTTAAACAACTTGTTATAATTGTACATAATTGATTAGGGTTTCGATTATAATAGTCTGTTTATTTTTGATAATGAAAAAATAACTCTCGTAGTTATCCCATTCCTACAGATAGACCTGATCTGGTTCTTTCAACGTGCGTTAATTTAGCTGATAATTGTGCATAGCTACCTATTTGGATGGGATCTATCTAGTTATATTAAAGGAGGCAGCAAAAGAAGTAAGCAATCCGTTAGCCATAATTATGAGAGCTTCCTTGGACTCAGGGGAGGTACCCACAGACTGGAGATGTGCAAATGTGACCCCAATTCACAAAGGAGGATCAAAGGCTAACACAAGTAATTATAGACCTGTGAGTTTAACTTCTGTTCCAGGAAAATTAATGGAAGCACTGGTTAAAGAAGCACTGCAGGATCATCTTGACAAGAATTCAGTTATAGCTCAGACACAGCATGGTTTTTTTAAGGGAAGATCTTGCCTGACCAATTCGATTGGATACTATGATGTAGTCACAAAAGAACTGGATGCAGGGAATAACTTTGATATTATATGTATTTGGATCTTAGAAAGGCTTTTGATACTGTTGCACATGGTAAATCCGCCGTACATGGACGACTGCTGCACAAATTGGAGCAGTGTGGCATTGGTGGCAAATTGTTGCTATGGATAAAGGGATGGTTGAGTGGCAGAGGACAAAGAGTGGTAATCGATGGACACTGCTCATCGTGGACTAATGTTATTGGTGGAGTCCCTCAGGGTACAGTGTTGGGTCCATTGTTGTTTTCTGTATTTATAAATAATATTGATGATGGTATATCAAGCTTAATGTCCAAGTTTGCAGACGATACAAAGGTTGGCAGGGTTGTTAAGGACGCTACTGACACTACGTTGCTGTAACAGGATCTCGAAAGGTTGAGCAGATGGGCTGAGAGGTGGCAAATGAAGTTTAACATTGACAAATGTAAAGTACTACATATGGGAAACAGCAACCCCAGAGCAAAGTATCAACTCTGTGGTACTACACTGACAGTGGTGGAGAATGAAAAGGACCTGGGGGTAATTGTGCAGGCAGATATGAAGTTCTCTGACCAGTGCAGACAGGCTGCAAGAGTAGCTCATGGTGTCTTATCAATGATATACAGGAATTTTTCTAGCAGAGATAAGGAGGTGATTATTCCCTTGTATAAGGAAATGGTCAGGCCACACCTAGAGTACTGTATACAGGTCTGGAGGCCTCATTTCAAGAAGGATGTAGAGCTGCTGGAACAAGTACAGAGAAGGGCAAAAAGGTCAGCGAATGGAACAAAGGGTTGCTCTTACGAAGAAAGGCTTAAGTTTTGCAAATTACAGTGTCTGGAGACTAGGCACCGGCGAGGTGATCTGATAGAGGTGTATAAGGCTTTGAATGGTTTGAGCATGCTCAATGCTGATGGGATTCTTCCTCTTGCTCAGAATAATCACCTGAGAGGGCATAAATTCAAATGGAGGAAAGACAGATGTAGGATAGACGTGTGGAAATTTGCCTTTAGCCAGCGGGTAGTTAGTTGGTGGAACACACTTCCATCCCTTGTTGTGGAAGTTGATAGCCTAAATAAATTTAAGGCTGAGCTGGACAGGTATTTCGAACGAACGGAGGGGAGAAATGGGAGCGTGTTTTTTTTTTTTTTTTTGGCTGATGCTGTATAAGCTTGCTTTCTTGCATCATATGCCTCTACTAATGCTAATGCTAATGCTATTTAACTGAGTGGATTATTTTTTGAATTAATAATTACGACTTATCCTTGAACTCACTTAAATGATTACGTAAAAGAAAAGAAATTCTTACTGCATACTTGAATTTCATTTTCTGAGACAGTATTCCGAAGGAGCTAGGATACTTCTTTTCAGGAGAAACAAGATTTCCATTTTCATCCTTTACCACTTCTCGAAAAGGTGGATACTGAATCAAAAGGTTAAAATAATTAATCAATCACATATGAGTCACTTACACAGAATATTTGTATTCGCGCATATGTACCCACGCACACAGAAGAGAATGTATGATATCAGTTATAATCATATAGCAATCCATGGAAAGAAAATTTTATATAGGGGATCCTTATAAATAAGGGGTAATAGATTGTTTGTCCTGTGCCGTTGGTAGATTTGTATGTTTGTATGCGTTCTTCAAAGTTTATTCTTAAATAGTTTTGAGTTCCTTCACTTAAATGTAATTGTGCAATCTTTAATAGCTATGTCTTCCTTCGACTTCCATATTTCAGAAAATTTCTGTTTTTTATTCCAAAAAATGAATGGCCTGTTTTTCATAATGAGAAAAAGAATTAATACAATCAATTATAGAGTTTCTTACCGCAAAAGCCGCAACGTTCAAGGTTACATCTTCCAGGTTCCTACACTTCTGTGCATTGTGGAACACAAGTTCTTTGAAGCTCTTTGTAATAAGAATTTCCTTTCTGAATTCTTTCGAATTTGTTGGAAATGGTGCTCTTTGATAAGCATGCGCTACAAAACGCATAGGTCTCTGGAAAAAAAGTTTATATTATATCACGCAGGCCATGTCATTTAGCAGCATTACCATTTATTTTCAAGTAAAGCATTGTGATTTTATTTTGAAAAAAATAGCACTTTTTTTGAACAAGACAGTGATGCTATAACAGTGAAGCCGATTACTGCCAAAAACGGTTTGGCCCATTTCTTTCTTTCCCTAACTTCGCAAAAAAAGTTACTATATATAATAAGCAAATGCGTAAACTTACGCTTGGTAGGCTGGGTTCATGATGCTGATAAGCAGTAATGAATATTGCGGTATATATGCCCTCAAGAGAGGTCTGAAATTCAACTGATAAGTGACTGTTGTTCAGCGGATCATCATGGAAAATGTACCATCGGTTCAGAAACTTTATCCTGCGATCCACCTGTGAATAATACAAAAGCTTCTGTTACATCTGATCATCGTCCACAATCCTGAAAACACCGTTCAGCCTGTCACACTTCATTATATCAGTGGTACGCATTTTTTAAAATACCTTTGATGCTTATTCATTTAATTTTACTCAGTTTAACTTTTGGGAATTAAATTTTATATACTACTGTTGTAATTTCTTATGAACTTAGTACTACACACTTAAATTTTACCTTATTTAAAAAGTATTCCTTCAGAAAAGAAAATAAAAAGTGGCGTAACTCATGCAGCTTGCGATGAAGCGTACAAAATTTGGTATTTGTTGCATTATAGAATAACGATGAAATAAAGGAGACAAGAGAAACTTCGGGCAGGTATAGCAGACATTTATAGGGGTTGTATAAAAATTATCAGAAAGGTCACATACAGAAGTCGATACATGATGCTCCAAAATATGGTCACATCACATAAATATGGTATATGATCCCCTCCAACGGCTAAACAATCCTGATAGCGATGAACTATGCTCGATATAAGGATGTCTATAAGATCCTTTGCAAAAAGATCTCGTTCTTCCAACAGCGACGTCCAAGTCCTTAACTCACCAAGTGACCTAGGACTTGGACGTCGACTTGAAATGCGACTCATACTTGTTCTGTGGGAATGGACGACCAGGAAGTGTCATCTCCCACCACAACGTCACACAACACCGAGGGCCAAAGCACTGAATTTAATCAGATTTTCAGCCTTAATGAAAGAAAGAAGACTAATCTTCACCATCAAAATGATAACTGGAAGAATCTCAGCGCCCAACATTTGGATCACTGTGTGTTGGCGGATTCCCCAACCAGCGTTCCGCTCCAATCCACTCCCAAGCTAATTTTAGCATTACAATTAGCATTACTAGAGGTTTATGTTGCAAGAAAGCAAGCTTATACAGTATCAGCCAAAAAAAAAAAAAAAAAACTCCCCATTTCACTGATCCATTCGTTCCAAATGTTTCTCTAGTTCTGTCTTGAATTTATTTAAGCTATCAACTTCCACAACAACAAATGGAAGTTTGTTCCAGCAATCAACTACCCGCTGGCTAAAGGCAAATTTTCGCACATCTATCCGACAACTTCAGTTTATGCCCCGTCAGGTTTGTAATCTGAGCGAAGAGGAAGAATCCTATCAGCATTAAGCTTGCTCAATCCATTCAAGGCCTTATACACCTCAATCAGATCGCTTCGTAGGTATCTAGTCTCCAGAAGCTACAATTTACAGAACTTAAGGCTTTCTTCGTAAAAGCACTCCCTTTAATACCCTCACCAGTCTTTAGCATATTGTCATTATTGTTATTAACAACCCTGCCAACCTTTATATCATATGCACACTTTGACATCAAGCTTGATATACCTTCAACAATATCATTGCTAAATATACAAAACAACAATTCTTGCTCTTCTTTCGAAGCACTTAAAAGTTACAGCTGTCAGTTACAGGCTCCGCAAAAACGATAAGTGTTTGCCTTTTATTTACATGATGGTTATTTTATATTGTACTTAATACGTGGTCATATAGTTATAGTTACGCTAGTTATTTTTTATTTTAATTTAGATAAAGAGTTTTTGTGGATTTTACTTACGATAGGTAAAACCGTTATTTCGTATTCGTTCGATTTTTGTAGCCATTGTTTTTTGTACATAGTGGTAGAGAATTCAAATGTTTTAATTGAGGTAGCTAGGTAGCTCTAACGCATAATTATATAGTAATACGCTTCACTGTTTCTATTTAATAGTTTCTATTCAAATACTATTGACATTTAATTTATTGATTTTATTAATTTAAACTACCATGCCCCAAACTAGAGCAGCAAAGCAACGGGCACAAAGTGGCAGGAGTGCTGTGACTCGGGGGAGAACTGAGGGGGGCAATTCTCCAACGCATCACAGCCTAAAAAAATGTGCAACTTGTGAAATGTTTGCCGAACTCTCTGGAATGGAACATGATATTGCCATGGGGGATGTCTTTGTGTGTGCGCGATGTAAGGAGTGTAAGGAAATCAGGCGACAACTCAGCGTTGTTATGGGCCTATATGAGAGTTTGAAGGACAGGGTGAATACTCTCGAAAGATCTAAATTGAGGGGCCCATCAGGCTCTCAGCTGCCCACATCAACGCCAGAGCTTGCACTTGGTCATCACGCAACACAGCGGCAACCCCTAAGGCAGAATGCGCTGGTCCCACAGGAACTAGTAGTTGTTGGTGACTCTATTGTCAGGGAAACGGGAACATCCTTTGTAAAAAGGATAGGTGGAACAGGACCAGGGTATGTCTGCCAGGGGCAAAGGTTGATGACTTTGTAGAACGGATATCATCTTTCAAGGGCACAAAAGGTGATATAGTTGTACAGTGGCACTAATGACATATAGTTATAGTGGCACTAATGACATTAAGAGTAGGAGACCGGCGGAATTACTCAACAAGTACAGGTCACTGTTGAAAAAAAGCCGTGAATTAGGGTTGAATTTAAAAGTGTCTGCAATTCTGCCCAGACACGATAGGAGGGAGTACATGATGAGAGCCTTGTCGATCAATTCGGCCCTGTAAAGATTGTGCAAGGCTCAAGGGGTAGAATTTTTTTCAGCCTGGACTGTACTTGTTAACAGGAGAGATTGCTTCTACAGGGATGGGATACACTTAAATAGAAAGGGTGCAAGAATATTTGCTGATGCTATCGAGGCAGTGTTAGGTGGGTCGGAAAACTGATAGGTTGGGGGGATACAAAGACTAATAGTTTAACAGTAACCGCAGGCAGAGGTGAAGGTGTTTCTTGCACAACTTCTATTAGAATAAGAAGCGACCTGGAGCGAGGGGTGTTGGGGGTTTCAGGGACGGATGGCAGTCATCATGGAATAGTTGGGTATATGGGATGTGTTAGGGTAACAAGGAACAGGCATAGGAGCATGTATGCTTGCATGTATACCAATGCTAGAAGTATAGTAAATAAATTTGATGAATTTGAAGTGTTGGTCAAGACATCAAAGGCGGATATTGTTAGGATAGCAGAGACGTGGTGTCACAAAGATATAAGGAATGCAGAACTGGAATTTGGGGAGTGCAATGTGTACAGAAAGGATAGAGAGGACAGAAAGGGAGGGGGTGTTATGCTGTTAATTAAGAAAAACATAAAATCAAAGGAAGTGCACCCAATTAATATAGATGAACAGTGCTCTGTTGAGTCAGTTTGGTGTGAGATAAGCACTGCGAAAGGAAAAATAAGAGTAGGAGTGTGTTATAGGCCTAATGACTTGAATGAGTACAATGAACAATTGTACAGAGAAATAGAGTGGGCCAGTAAATCAGAATGTCTTATAATGGGGGATTTTAACTTCCCAGATATTGACTGGAACTTGTGGGTTGGTCACTCACACACTACTCAGACTTTTGTGGATTTATTGGATGATTGTTTTCTGCAGCAGCATGTTCGAGAGGCAACCAGAGAAAGTAATACTCTTGATCTGGTTATCAGCAGTGATCATTCGTGTATTAAGAATGTGCAGATAAAGGAACCACTAGGTGGCAGTGATCACAGTGTGCTGAAGTGGGATTTACTCAAAGAGGTAACTACCGTCAGGGGTAAAGGAAAGGGTTTTTGCTTCCGTAAAGGGGAGTACAGTGGTCTCAGACAGTTTTTAAATTCTGTACAGTGGGATCAACTGACGATGTTACAAACAGTAAATTCTAAGTGGGAAGCATTCAAGGAATTAATCGTGGAAGCTACTAGACTTTATATACCGATTAAGAAATATTGTTCAAGGTTTAGGCCTAAATGGTTATCACATGAACTAATGAGACTCGTGACAGAGAAGAAAAATGCATGGGATGCATATAAATTATCAGGTGACGCAGAAGCCTGTGGCAGATAAAAGCTAGTCTGTAATCAGGTCACAAAGAAGGTTCGGCAGGCGAAGGCGGATTACGAGAAATCTTTGGCAAAAGATGCTAAGAAAAACAGCAAGGATTTCTTTACTTATATAAACTCTAAAAGGAAGGGGATGAATATGATTGGTCCACTTGACATCGATGGTTCGACTGTTGATGATCCTGCTCAGATAGCAAACAAACTGAATGAGTATTTTGCATCTACATTTACACGTGAGGAATTATTACAGTTTGAAAATGGAAGAAGGTTATCAAATTGTAGCAGTGTGCTTAATGATTTTGTAATAACTGAGAGCAAAGTGGAGGAGAAATTGTTGAAGTTAAACATAAGAAAGGCACCTGGGGTGGATGGGATCTATCCAGTTATTTTAAAGGAGGCGGCAAAGCAACTAAGCAAACCCTTAGCCATAATTATGAGAGCATCCTTGGACTCAGGGGAGGTTCCCACGGACTGGAGATGTGCAAATGTGTCCCCAATTCACAAAGGTGGATCGAAGGGTGACACGAGTAATTACAGACCAGTTAGTTTAACTTCTGTTCCGGGTAAAATAATGGAGTCACTGGTCAAAGATGCATTGCAGGATCATCTAGACAAGACTGCAGCAATAATTCAGACACAGCATGGGTTTGTTAAGGGAAAGTCTTCTCTGACAAATTTGATTGGTTATTATGATGTGGTCACAAAGGAACTGGATGCAAAAAATAATTTTGATATCATATACTTGGATTTCAGGAAAGCTTTTGACACTGTTGCGCATGGAAGACTACTGTACAAATTGGAGCAGAATGGTATTAAGGGTAAGTTGCTACAATGGATAAAAGGATGGTTAAGTGGGAGAAGACAGAGGGTGGTAATCAATGGGTGCTGCTCTTCGTGGACTAATGTTATTAGTGGAGTCCCACAGGGTTCGGTGTTGGGTCCACTGTTGTTTTGTGTATTTATCAATGATATTGATGAAGGTATATCAGGCTTAATGTCGAAGTTTGCAGATGACACAAAGGTTGGCAGGGTTGTTAATGACAGTAATGGCAGTGTGCTACTGCAACAGGATCTAGATAATTTGGGCAGACGGGCTGAGAAGTGGCAACTCAAGTTTAACCTTGACAAATGCAAAGTACTGCATATGGGTAGAAGTAACCCCAGAGAAACGTACCAACTGTGTGGTACTACACTTAAGGTGGTAGAAAATGAAAAAGACCTGGGAGTAATTGTGCAGTCAGATATGAAGTTTTCTGAGCAATGCAGACAGGCTGCTAGGGCAGGTCATGGGGTTTTGTCAATGATATATAGGAATTTTGCTAGCAGGGAAAAGGAGGTGATTGTCCCTCTGTATAAGGCAATGGCCAGGCCACGCCTTGAGTACTGCGTACAGGTCTGGAGGCCTCATTTTAGGAAGGATGTAGATTTGCTTGAGCGTGTACAGAGAAGAGCAACACGATTGGTGAGGGGAATGAAGGGATCCTCTTACCAAGAGAGGCTTAAGTTCTGCAAATTGCAGTGGCTGGAGACTAGGCACCTGCGCGGTGATCTGATTGAGGTCTATAAGGCCTTGAATGGGTTGAGCACGCTGAATTCTGATGGGATCCTTCCACTTGTTCAGATTACGAACCTACGGGGACATAAGTTCAAATTAAGAAAGGACAGATGTAGAATAGATGTGCGGAAATTTGCCTTTAGCCAGCGGGTGGTTAATTGCTGGAACAAACTTCCATCTGTCGTTGTGGAAGTTGATAGGTTAAATAAATTTAAGGAGGAACTGGACAGGCACTTGAAGGGAATGGTGTGATTTTTTTTTTTTTTTTTTTTTTTTTGGCTGATGCTGCATAAGCTCCTACACTTGCTTTCTTGCATCATGTGCGACTACTACTACTACTACTACTACTACTATTTTAAGATCGGTTCCTCCCTTATCAGAAGCTCAATCTAGCTGAATCCTTGGATGCCGACCTGTGCAAAATCATAGATGATAAAAAGTATAGACGGCTTATCCTATTTCTGCACGTGTGAACCACAACAATCAACTGATGTGAGATCGTCCGGCTTGGCAAGAATTTCACGGAAAATCGAATTCAAGAAAGCTATTTTGTGTTATTTTCATTGATTTTAATTTAATGCATTATTATATTTTTAGGTAAATATAATATGATCTACGTCCTGTATTATATTTGCGGCGAGATGATCTCTCTGCTGCTCTTTAACCCTTGACTTAGTGCCATGAAGGGTGTTGTAAAGTCCGGATACCTGAATGCACCTTTGCACCTTACAAATAAAGATCATATTTATTTATTTATTCTCTCTCTCTCTCTCTCTCTGCTTGAGAGTTTTTTGGTATGTGTAGCATTTTTGTAGATTTGGAATAAAAGCTGACTATTAAAGCTGTCATAGACAGTTTAAACATTACATAGTCAGATTTTACTTGTTTGGTAGAGTTGAATTATTAAATACAGGGTGGATAAAAAGTCAGGACATACTGGACAAGTGCATTTTGGGATGCGTGGAGCATGTTGTGGAACACTAACAGTGGTTTGCTAGAAGCTGTAGACTGTAGTTATGTTGTCAAAAGAAGAGAATTTTCACATTAAAAACTTTCTAGAAAGAACGCGACACTGCTGTTGTGAGACATTGGCACGAGAAAAGTTAGAAATTAATCCCCCTACTCGAAAACACATTTACCGTCTGAGATAAATTTCAAGAACACCGTTTTAGACCCTCCAAGAAGTGGCATACCGCGATCGGTAAGAACAGAAGAACACATGGATGCTGTGTCTCATGAATGGTGTAAAGTCCTTGAAAATCAACAAGGAGAGCGCCTCTTGAAGTGAGCATTAAACGCCGTTCCTTGATATGCATTTTGAAGAAATGTAAATTTAAATGTTACATCCGGCTACTAACTATTAATAATGACTGACCGTTACGGTTTTGAAAGGTAGTGTTGAATCAATTGAAAGATGAACCCCAAATATTCCATAAATTTGTGCGATGGAGCAACATTCAATCTTTAGGTTGTTGTTAACAGATACAATCATGCGTATTGCGATACAGAAAATCCCCACCTCACAAATTGAAGAACAATTGAATCCACCGAGATTGTGTATGTTTAGGTATTTCTTCTTTTTGGTATAGTTGGCCCATACTTCTTCGAACGCCCTATTACTGGAATGTCCTATTTAAAAATGTAACAAAATTACCATTTACCCAGTATATAGGCGCGTGACAATTTCAACGAACTGTACATTGAACATGATGAGTCACTGTCCCGTTGTTGTTGTTGTTATTTGGTTTTAGGAGCATCAGCAACTAAGGCCATATTGCTCCGGGAATATGCGGTGATCATTCCCTGACCTTTCCGCATCTTCCGTATTTGGTGGTGATGGGCTCGAACCCCGGTCTAATCAAGAAGCGTGTGCTACGCACTGCTGCTCCTTCCCACCTGGCTCCGGAGGCGCCTGTCACTGTCCCAGTAAGCGTTTAACGTTCTTAATTATTTGATGAAGATTTTGCGATCGTGACATTGGACAAAGAACAATAGTGGAATGGCTACCTAGGTCGCCTGACTTTAAAGCGATGGGCTTCTTTTGGTAAAAGGTACATGCTAACCTGCTATTAGCCAGGTAGAATTCAGTGGCAAATTGTAACCTCAATCGCCAGTGTAGACCAACATGGTCTCTTGCTTTGTGTCTTTTCCTCCGCTTCCGGGTTCCCAACCTCCCCATTTGCCTGATGGAGCCCATGGCTTCATTGATTTACCTGGAGGATGCTTTCCCTTACGTCTACCTGTACCCACTTCTCTTGGGTACAATCTGTACTTCCTATACTTTTATTATTTTTATTTTTTTTTTAAATTTGGTCTCTGTCAAGGAAGCTCAGGCGACCCTAGTGGAGATCAGCCAGAGAATACAAGAAAAGCTCGTACTTCCTAGCGGTGTGTATGAGCAACATGGGATCTCACTAGGGGCCTTGTAGCCAAAAGCCAGAACATAAGAACAGAACCCAACACAATACTGTTCATAAATAATACAGAACACTTTCTATCTTTTACAGTGGTGCTGTATTTCTACACAAGAGTACTTATGAAGCAGATTTGGAAACCACCGGTGGCGCCTGACCGTAGACACTAAACAAACGGGCTCTGATTTCGGCGGTAACATCACGGAAGAGACGCAGAAAGAGCGTGTTTGTGTACTATGGTCAAAGATACACGCAACCCTAGAACAATTCAAGAATTGTTTCGAGGTTGCTTTTGAAGAAATTGACAATGATCACGACTTTCGTGATAAGGTAGATTCAAGTATCAGAGGTAGGTTACTCTGCATCAACATGGGACGTGCTCACTTTGAATATTTAAAACAAAAGAGTATAGATCTTTTGTTCATATAATAGTATTGTTTCTTAATAACAATGAGTTTGGCTTGTGGAGCCTGGTAATTACTCAACTGTTGGATAAGTTCTCCTGAGTACTCGTTCGAGAGATAAGTGATCCTAGATTTCAATGTCACCTCTGAACAAATTCAGAGTCGTACGTGGTATATTTTGTACATTTAGTCCAACGAAAGATCAGAATTTAAAAAATGCAGGAGCAAGCTTTTGACTCGGTTTAAATCGACGTCTCTGTCGATTTGGTTACGTATTTTTACTATTTTCAGTGAGGCTTCTCCAGTGATCGCTGGACAATAAATGGAGATGGTTTATCTAGTAGCTGGTTCGTTGTCGAATAAAATGTCGACCGGGTGGGTAAAGTGCCTGCCCAAAAACCGAAAGGGCGTGGGTTCGAATCCCGGCACGGGTTTTGATCACAGTAGAAAAATGTAAAAACCTTGGAAGATGCAATATGACCACAGAAGCCGATGCACAAGCAAAAAGGTGGACAGATTTAATTACCTCTCTTTACTTTTTTATTGCTTTGAACTAATTGGTGAATTGATATTTTAAGAAATTTAATGCGTGTCTTCGAATGCTGCGTAACTTCTCGATCTGCGAAAAGCTTTTTTAAAGTTCATGATTCTGCGTTATAAGGAAAGATTTCAGAGTTGTCGCGTAGAAAGGCAGTCAAGCAACTCCAAGCTTATTATGCTTAGGGATAAAAATAAATCTCTGAAAATAAGAAGAAATACTTATCTGTAGTTGAAATTCTGTTTCACAAAGATATTTAAATTTATGTAGCTGTAACTTATGAGCACTGTTTTGGAATTAAAAATCCTTTGTTAACTGAATTAAATAAAAATAACACTCCAGCAAAATCCAAAGTGAGTTACGACCTTCCAGAGTGCCTTCCGATTAGTTGTAAAATCTTCTGATTTCGGTTCCGTCAGAGTATAAATATAACGTTTTAATTTATCAGGCTATTTATCGGATTAATTTATAAACTTTATAGATTTGTTTTCACTCATTATTTTGAAGTTTTATAAACAATAGTTAAAATTAGTAAATTAATAAGAGGAGTTTACCTCAATATAGTACGTGGAACACTTCCGTATGATACCCTCCAGAAATTAAAACGGAAAACGGAAGTGTTCCACGTTCTATATTGAGGTAAACTCCTCTTATTAATTTACTAATATTATTATCAACGTAGAACATATTGAGTATTACAGCTCTGATTCATACTATCTAAACAATAGTTAAATATTTTATAAACCTTACTTTTTTCAGAATCTCCAATGCTTTGGTTATATTCTTGGCATCGTAAATTACAATAAATTTTCTCCGTAGACTTTCCTCAACTTCTGTGCTAAAAGGGTCTGCTATTTCATTCAGGTAACCGATACCTCGATCTTCTCTCATCACAAAACACGAGATTTCTGTGCTCTGAAGGAATTCTAATACGCATTCTTCAGTCATTTTTCCTGAAAAATACGCATTTGAGACTGTTTAACACATTTGAGATTGTTCTCATCCATCGAGTGATTTTCTGATAAAGCGAACAAAACAGTATTTGGTATTTGCTTTGTGCTTAATTTAGGGATCGATAGTAGAGAGAAACATCTCCTGCCCTAAGGAAAGGTCGCTTCAGTTAAATTTGTTTCTTTACTCCGATCGCTGAACGGTGTTTGACAACTACAGCAGTGGTGTGGTGAGTAAAATTTCTCGAAAGTGTACTTACGATGCATTTCTCTTATCAATAAGCAAAGGATCTGCGCAGCATGAACAGTTCCTGCCACTTTATTATGACTATGGAGGTTTGTGCAAAAGCATGCATATTGAAAAGGTCACTAGGTTACAACCCTGTGCAGGAAAGCCCTCGAGATCTCAATGACCCCACCAGTGCCCAATTATGTTTACCGAAAGTACGATTGTCTGTGCACATTATGCAATCATTATAGCAGAGAACATAACAGTATTGCTGAGTTTTAAAAGACTAGTGCCATTCTATTCTATTCTTCAGCGAAATGGCAGAACCCCACAACACATCGTGAAGAGAGAGATGACTGCTGCTGGAAATATAAAGCTTGGGAACGAGATGCTCCACTTCTGAAACGAATTATCAACACAATTAATCTCTGTATTTAATGTTAGGTGTGTTATTCACCTAAGGCTAAATGCTGCTAGAATCTTTCGTCTTGTTCAGACTACACACATACATAATGGGGCATAAATTCAAGAAGGACGATTGGAGAAATAGCCTTGAGAAAGTTTGCCTTCAGCCAGCAAGTGGTTGGTATTGGAACAAACTCCTATCTAGTGTTGTAAAAAATGGGTAGTTTGATGAAATGTGATATGAGATGTGTAGTCTTCTTTTGGCTGATGATATATAAGCTTGCTTTCTTTTATAGTTTGCCAATACTAATATTAATATCAGTCATACTAATATCAGAAATTTCAGCAAAGTCAGTGTATGTAAAAACCCAAAAACATTCTTTGTGTCATTGACAGGATTCCACCAGATGTGGGAAGACGGAGATATTACAATTGTGGTGCTCCTTTTAGGGCATGACAAGGAACCAGTATGCCAGCACCAAAAAATAATCACTGCAAATAATGCACTATAGATCTAGGAGACTTTCATTGAAGCCGACAACTTCGTGTACTTCCCAGAAAACACTACTGTGTTGGTTCATGGAACGGAAAAAGTAGGAAGAAGGTGGATTGACGGCAGTGTGTTCCTCTCACTCCTGAATTACCTTTTCTGCACCAATGTAAAAGTATAGATACCATGATATATATATATATATATATATATATATATATATATATATATATATATATATATATATATATATATATATATATATGGCAGAAACCAGTCGAGACCCTAGAACCATTCTGCACAGTATACCCACAGCACAAACTTTTGGAGGAGTAGGTGTAATTGAGGGATATGTTTTCGTGGCATAATATTTTGGATTCCTTTCTTCTAGTGAAGCATACTATGAATTCCAAAATATAACTCCTCATGGTTGCGAAATAGATCCATTTGAAAAAGTTGAAGGTTTATTCATACACTGGTGTGCAAACCTAAGGACTAACACTATTTCTAAAGGTTACAACCACAAAATCTTTACTTAAGGTACTCTTTACTAATGAGAGTAGATTCAGTCCCAGCAGCGATTCTGGCGTCAGATAATCTGGCGAGAGGTTGGCACACGGTATCATCCCGCAAACATCACTGAAAGGGATCGATATGGCGGTCGAGGTGTTCTCGTCTGGGGAGGCGTTATACTGGATGGACGTGCACAACTCCAGATACAGGAAGGCGGCACTGTAACAGGTGCAGGCTACTGTACTCAGGTAATCTTTCCTCATGTGCTTCTGTTCCGAGGTGCCATTGGCTCCGAGTTCGTATTTATGGATGATCACGCCAAACCCCGTCGCACTGCAGCTGTTGATATCCTTTTGCAAAATGAGGATATTGTTCGTATGAATTGGCCTGCCTGTTCCATCAGTTCCATTGAATTAAATCGCATCGAACAGATATGGGATTCTCCGGGGGAAGACGCCTAGCGGCACGTCCACACCCACCAGAAAATGTTCGCCAGATGAAGATGGCGCTGACAGAGGAATAGACAATGTTACTGAAAGAACTTATTAACACCATTGTTCTAAGTATGGACAGGCGGTGCAAAGCCTGCATCGACATTAAGGGTGCCATATCTCCTACTGAGGACCACCTCTTCCCTTCGTTCCATCTTTGGCAGTGATGCATCTGTACCATGACAGCCAGTGCTGTTTCCATTTTTGAATAAATTTCCTCTGTACGTTTTGTTTCCGTTGTTGTGTCGGTGTTGTTTCCTTCATCATTTCTGTACCTCATGAGGTTCCTTTGGTATGCTGTTCCCATATCCAGGCCATTCCTATGAGAAGCTATAGGTGAAAACGTGACTGGTCCTTAAATTTTGCACACCAATGTATGAAGCTGAGTCACATTTTAATATATTTAAGATGACAATATGACTGGTGAAAAAAAATCATTCTTTTGCCAAATTCGTCAAAGAATAAATTTTAGAACACAGATCAAGTTTTACATATCTGCTCTTGCTAACCGAATCTTTAGATCTCCATCTCATTTAACAACTTTAAGATGTTAAACACTAGAAATGCGTTTTTGTCAGCACAATCCTCTGACAATGTCAATATAGGAATATTGAGGATAGTTATTTTGCATCAATGGTCCAATCTTGTCAATTGTCACTCTTGTCGCTTTTGTCATTTAGCCACACCTTGTTGACGCCATTCCACTCTCATATTGGAGCGATGATTCGGGCTAATGTCGATGCATCACGCTATTTTCTAATGGTCCTAATCAAGTGTCAAAATGTGCTGACGTTGTACGCAGTATGCAGTGACTTTCAATTTAAATTATTACTATATTTAATACCACTTATATACCACATGAAATTAAAATTAACATGTCTAAAATGTGTAGTTTATTGAGCAATCGCCTAAACCACTATACATTAAGGTGACGTTTCAGGCATCTTGCCGATACCTATCATCAGATCATGCTCCTGACAGACTTCTATTTGCCGATGCTGCCAGAACCTGATGTGCATCAGGTTCCGGCAGCATCGTACAATTAATAACTATGTTGTTAATGGCCTGTGGTATTAAATATAGTAATAATCTTAGTGGAAAACAACCACGTAACGTTCTTCACTTGCAATTTAGTTATTCTTTCCTTAGCATCAGTCAAATCTAAGAAGACATGGAAGAAAATGATAATAGCTACTGTATAATCATTTATATGGCGCTTTGCCATGCTTTTAATGACAAACTTAACTCTTTACGTTTAGCTGAGACTTTCATTTTACTTTTAATTGAGACTTGCACGAAAAGTACAAGTCTCAACTGAAAGTTAAGACTTGCACTTTTCGAGTGTTGCTAGTAGTTTCTTTGTGACCTTGCTACTAGTGTTCTTGGTCATTTCATAGCTACTGTTGCTCGTGACGTGCCTACTAGTGTTCCTGCTCCGAGGTCTTGAATCAGCAGTCTTCCTGTGCTGCTGGGTCATTGACTCAATTTAGTCAAATAATTAAAAAAAAATTCTGCTCAGACAACTTCAGCTACTCCATTTGCACATCTTTCCCCAAAGGATGCTGCATCCTCTTTATGCAAAGACCTCAAAGACTAATTAAAGGAGAGCAAGGTCACAAAAGAAGTTACCAACAAAACATTGTGCGACTGGAGTGATCAAGAACTTGTCCCGAATCAACTTCCTGCTCGGGTTGCTGCCAAAATGAATAAGTATTCTTTAGGGCAGGGGATGCCACAAGTTTATCAAACTCTCACAAAGAGCTAAATGTTTCATAATAACTGAAGTTAAACTTAAGAAAGGCACCTGGGATCTCTCCAGTTATATTAAAGGAGGTAGCGAAGGAAGTAAGCAAAACTTTAGCCATAATCATGAGAGCATCTTTAGAATCACGGGGAGGTCCCGTGGACAGGAGATGTGCGAATTGCACTAGTAATTGAGTCTGCGAGGTAGCACAGTGGTATCGTCACCGTACCCCCCCCACACTGGGTGGAAAAGTCCTGGTTCGAATCCCATCGATGACGCGAGGAACTTTAATGGGCTTTTTTCACTCCGTGGCTGAGTTAGTCGGTTTCAGACGTAGATAGCAAAATTATTTCCCCAGAAACTGGGGTTTTTTCGTCCAGCAAAACAGGCAAATCGACCGTAGAACTCACGCAATTAACAGAAATAAGACCCAATATTCAAATTCAAATTATTATTTCAGGGCCACCCATAATCTCTTACATATACCCATATATGTATTATGACTGTAAATTTCATGTGCTCTCTGGTCGATTTGCTTGTTTTTCTGGATGAAAAAACCCCGCTTTCTGGGGAAAAAAATCTTGCTATCTACTCCTGAAACCGACTAACTCAGCCACGGAGTGAAAAAAGCCCATTAAAGTTCCTCGCGTCATCGACGGGATTCAAACCAGGGCCTTTTCCAGAAGATGTGGGGAGGACGGTGATGGTACCACTGTGTTACCACGCAGCGTAGAAATAAGACACACAGCACGGAAGATGAATTTAATTATTCGGATGGCCTAAAAATAATAGTTTTTTTTACACTATTAATTTATCGCCAAAATGGCTGCCTTTGAGTACACACGAGTGTTTTATCGCTCCGTGTATATTGTTCTCCAAGTGGAGTCTTTATTTTTGCCAGCACTTGGTTTTTATGCCATACAGAGTTAAACAAGGAAGAGGAACAGCGTGGTGAGAATAGTTTCTTGTTATTCTTAGGTTTTGAGTGTATTTCAACTCGTTATTCATCCAACGCTAGAGATAATGGGTCAGCTCACCACAGCACCATTGTCCTAGAATTGGAGAGTGTAGCTCTAACATATTACTAGCTACCACGGTTGAACTACACTAGTTTGAATGGGGAGAAGAGTTCCCCTTGTGAAAATTTCGACGAAGAATCCGTTCCAACCATTCTTTTTGCGGTAAAACTGATATTTGATGAGGTTAAAATAATGACTTACTTCAACCGTACAATCATAGCTGAAGGTCACTTGCTGCTTAAGATTCCCTTAGCGAGCGCTACTTGTCGCACTATACCGCCTCTGTCAGTAGTTGTCCTCCCGCGACCACCTGCTTCTCACCGCATTCCATTGCTCCACTAAAGTACCGCTATTGAGACAGCCAGGACAATGTAAGGGCTGAAACTAAAGATGAGGGACACAAGCTCAAGGACGGCGCTTGTCCCAGGAGTGAAGAAACTTGAAAACAGAAATGCAGCAGTGGCTGCCAATAACCATATGGCGATCTGAAGAGGGCACTCTAGCCCCCTTCACCTTCATACCTACATCCTTGGGTGGGGGGGGCGTTTTCGTCCTCTCCCCTTCTCACTACCCCATATATTCTACTATGGTGGGGAAAGGGCATGCCCCACTGAAAACTGGGGCTACCTACTCTATTGGCCCCATATTTCTGTCTTTCCCCCCAGCCTCCTGCCTTCCCCCTCTACCTACACGCTATCGAAAGCCCTACACACAAAAAACTTAACATGTCTAAATTACTTTACGCCCATAACTTGGCATGGCAAAACCAAGCTATTCTACCCCTACGTCGACGCTCATTTTTTTTCTTTTTTTTTTTTAGCTCCTAACCGCCGAAATCTCAGGAAATTAAGCGGCAGGTCCTGCCAGAGTAAATCTTAGTTTACTGGTGTTTCCTGGTCTGCCTCCACAGGGCGAAAGTGGGGCAACGTTGGGCCTCAGCAGGGGTCCAGCGGCTAAACGACCAGATGAGCAACAGTACATGACACTACACATATACAACATCCATACACTTTTAAATCTCTGGCATTTCCCAACGAACTGGTTCACCCACAATGAAAACAACGCGGAGATGGGAGGAACCCCTGGTGCTGTTTGACTCTAAACACACTTTACACTCAATTGATGTGTTACCCCCTGCCATAAACTGTTCATTGCAGAGTTACAACTTTTTTATTTTGAATGCTACCAAAAAAACAATTGTACCATCGTTTTCGTCATCCCCAAAAACTCTCAAAGTAACTAGTTCTGCCCGCTAAACCTACGGACTTGTGGAATACGTCAAACGTCAAAAGTTTTCAACCTCTTAAAGGAGAAATCATCTAAATCTCGCTTGTGTGAATTGTACTCGATTATCCGGATTTCATGGAAATGATGTCAGATCAACGGAACGAGATTGAAAACGAGCACCCTGACGCCACCAGAACTGACTCAGTGGAGGAACCCGAGGATTCTAAGCTGGCATCGAAGAAGAAGAAGAAGAAAAGGAAACTCACTGTGCCCAAAACGAAGAACTTTACCGCGGAGCCCCCTAAGCGAAAGCGACCGTCAGTAATAAATTTTGATATTGACAAAGACATGACACCACAACACCTGGCTGAAGAGATCTACTGGAGAAACCTTCAAAGAACACTGCCTGAAGATGACTACCAAAGCCAAATCCTTCCGAAGTACGCAACCGAACAAAGTCCAGTGTGTACCGTAAATTGGATTGTCGAGCTCGCTCCAACGGCCTAGCAGGCTATCCTGCTAGGCCGTTTGAGCGAGTTCCATGGTTGTCCTGACAACCATGGAACTCGCTCAAACATGGAACTCATGGTTGTCCTGAAACCATGAAACTCATGAAAAGCTATTTATAAAAAAGTTTTTCTCTCTTATAAATACTATTTATTTTTAATTTTTACATGTGACACTGATTAGCAAAAAAGGAATTTGGACTTTGAAAAAAGAATTATGAAACATGTTCACAGTTCACCATTAAGATAATTCATTCAATTCAAAATACATGAACAAAGTCTTGCTAATAATAACCAAGTAATTTGAACTTACTGGAATTATTTCGAGAATACAAGTACAAAATGCCATACATTAAACAATCGTCTTTCTCGTATATCCTTTTGAGGAGTTTAGACACTGCAAGACACTTCCATTCTGCAAGAAGAATAATTAACCATGATTGCTAGAGGAACTATAGGTCATTGAAATTCAAATTAAATTATTAATCTATACGTTGTTCTTAAAAGAGTGGAACTTACCTTCTGCATAAGTAGTCAATGAATTATGAGATACTCCATAAGAAACTAATGATTTCTGTAATTGCTTAATCTAGAAAGTTAAGGTAACACTCCTTCATACAAAACAATTTTATATGAAATGTTTTATAGTATGATAAGGTTCCTAAGGTTTATCTTTTTTCAATATTCTCTGCCGCTGTATGAGTAAATCAACCAATTCTATATAAATCGGAAATATGCTGGAGAAAAGTGTGATTATCAGAAAACACGAAAAATGCAGATCTTTATAATTGATACTAAAATTCGCAGGCAAAATGCGCATTTCATATTTAGATACTGTCACTGAATTAGTTACTAATACAGTTGCCTTAAAACGTTAGCTCATCTAGGATTTTCGGTCTGTGGATATCTATTTGAAATGTCTAACAGACACCATCAACTAATTATGGTTACTTTTTGAAAGACTGCTGAAGACTTTGGCCTCTAAGAAATATTGTAACATTTTTTTTTTTCTTTTTTTGTAACAATAGCAGCACTGTCTAGAATTGGTTGTCAAATTTATTATATTGTTTCTTTAGAAAGAGGTCTAAATGATTATTATTATTATTTTTTAAATGCTGGCTGCATACCTCTCACACTCAGCATTTTGCTAAAACACCAAGTCTCATATGATATAATTCGTTGTATTACTATTCGGTTCCCAAACGAAGAAATCACTGTACATGAATTCTTTTCTTCGTCTAAAATGGTTCCTGGTAGGTTTTCTCATTGAAATTTGTAGAAATTAGTCTGCAAAATACTTATTCTTTCATCTGTTTATCAATCATCTATTTGTATGTCAATTGATTAAATTTGTGCGACCTCAAAATTCATAAGAACATCATTTTTCAACACGATGTTGAAAAATGACGAACCCATCGAGATTTATCCAAGTTAAGAGTATGGGGATATGGCAAATTACAAAGTAATATATGGACTCTCTATGAATTACGGAGTAATCTATATATAGTCCAGGATTTAATTTAATCTATTTAATCTATATATAGTCCAGGATTTAATTTAATCTATTTAATCTATATATAGTCCAGGATTTAATTTAATCTATTTAATCTATATATAGTCCAGGATTTAATTTAATCTATTTAATCTATATATAGTTCAGAAATGCATATTTGATCTCCATATAAATAAGCACAGACTTATTTATATGCAGATCAAAGAGTAAATCACATAAAATTACACAAAATCTAAAGTTCTGTGTTCAGTTAATAAGCGTTGTAAACATGAAATACAGTAATAGAATACAACCTCCCCTGGCTTACTTGAGTCATTCTGGGTGTCATTTGATTGATTGCTTTATATTTTAATGCAGCGATTAAAGTGAAAATCAATGAATTATTATTATTATTAAATACATACCCGACTCCAAAAAGTGTCCAGAATGTACCACTTTGAGAAATACGTTGCAAATAAGAAGTGGACCCATATATCCAAGAGCCATTTTCTTACGTACTATTGTTTTCTTGCAATTGAGCACAAGGTCACTTTCGTGAACAGAAGAAAACCAAAGAGAGGAAAAAAAACAGTGTCAACCACTGGGTTTAAAACAAAATGGTATCTTACTTGCGGATACCTTTTCAGCCAACTTCAACTTAAAAAAAAAGTTTATTGGACGTATTTTCTTTTGGTTTACTGAGAATGCGCAGAAAAGTAATTGATTCATTCTAAAAATCAATATTTCGATTGAAAGGGAAATGTAGAAGTCCAAAGGTTGATTTAAACATGCCCAAATTCCATGGAAGGCTAAGATCGAGATTTGCAGCCTCAGTAGCTCTTGAGAAAGAAATTTTACTTCTTGAGAGAAAAAAAAAAAAAAAAAACCAAAAAAAAACCCATAATTTCTCAATGCAGAGGAAGCAATACTTCTAACATCTTTTGCCTGAAGTCACGGTTAATTCCAATAAAGATATGTAACCGTGATTAGAAATGTGAGTTGGGTAATTTCAACATATTTCCTGCATCCATCGACAAATATTAACCCCTACTCCATTAAGTTTAATTAGAAATAGAAAACAACTCATCCTTCCCTTTTTAATGACATTCTTCTGTCTATAATTCCTATCAGAACTTAATTATCATTTTACAGAAACCAATAAGTACTATCCTCATCTTTAAATCATACCATCCTTTCTCTACTAAAATAGCTGTCGTAAAATCGTACATTTTCGACACTGTTGGACTGTGTATTAGCAATCAATTAAAAGAGAATTTAAAGTCAAGATCAACAGAGTAGAAAAACGAGCATAGCATGTAGGTGATATTATTATCGACTTCTATCGGTACCGAGATACAGAAGAATCCACAACAATTTCAAACCATATCCCGGCCAATTCAAAGTTCCTAAATATTCCCTTCATTTTTTCAAATTACTAAGAATAGCGAGATCACCAGACCAAAACCATATAGACTTAGATAGGTTTCTGCTAGGAAAGCCAACTCATTAATGGAAAGTTCCTTAAATCACAAAAATTAATTTCGGGGCTTAATTTTGCCGCTGAAAGTTTTTTAAAAAAGGACTATATTTAGCTCAAATTTGTGGTTCTGTATTGAGCCAGGAAGTAAGTTGCTTGGCTGGTATGCAATAGTACTGGTGTGCTGATTCCACCAGAGTAGAAATAGCAACATGAAAGGAGGGTCAACCACATTTAAAAATTGCTCCAGGATGTTTTAAATTTCATTAAAAGTCGCAAAGCAAGTTAGCCTTTGAGTTAAGCTATAAAAGTCAAACAAAATCATTTTCAACAGAATCACACCTGTTTTGTCAATTTTATCGGTACATTTTTAAAGCCTTTACTGGTATATTTTAAATGTTTGGACAAGCTGTCGATAACTCATAAAGCCTGGTTAATGCAGCACACCGCATGCTTTAGAAAATTTCGTGTGGGCCCAACGTCATCTGCCCCCATCCCGCAAAAATCATATTCAATTTTTTTCTTATAAATTCATTACATGCCGCAGTCATTTTTTGTTTACCACTACCTGAACACTCATCTAGGTTTAAATTTCCACATTTTTTTCACAATAAAACCAATCACCTTTTCTTTATAGTTAGTCATGGAAGACATCTTTCTGTTCAAATGCTGCTACCTATGGAATTTCATTCTCATTGTGATGTGCTCTGGAGGTTTGATACCATCCGGTGAGTAATAAACAGGTAAGTGATGTAGCTTAAAACAATTTAGGAATCGCGTGTGCAATTGAATTTTGTATAAATATGATGTACTTGGAGTTAGGCAACTACAGAGTGAAGAGTAATTATGGCTTCATCGGAACATGAACATCAGAAGCAAAGTACTATAAGATTGTAGAAACATTTTTTTCTCCGCTGTGGACGGCATGTGTGCTGACGAGCAGTGACTTTTTTATATTGGGTTTGTCCTTTTTCTAGACTGTTCCTAAGAATTTCGTCAAACTCAATTTTCATATAGCGGATGATCCCCGGCAAACATCAGACGTATTTCACTCCTGAAATGAATCGACAAAATCGAGATATTCGTGTGTTATGGCAGAATCAGTCGCCATTGTGTACGCACTGTTTATCACTGATTTAGTATCATTGGACAGTCCGGACCAGCTGCAATACAATACAATCCATCTTCTTAGAGCGAATAATAAGTGATAAATGGGATTCAGGTCGAGGAAGCTAGCAGGCCACTCATCTGGGATGACAATATATAGTTTACAAGATGTGCGCTATGGGGCTGGATGTTGTCTAGAAGAGAACTGCTCGCTTACCAGCAGCGTCAGAGTCAGAGTAGCCTTGTAGAAGTTGGACGAAGAGAGAGAGAGAGAGAGAGAGAGATAGAGAGAGAGAGATCTTTTTTTCTAGCCTTTATTGCTGGTCTGTGACCATGATCTGCATGTCTGCGAACATTCCGGGTTTCTTGGAACTAATTCCACCACCTTCTGATGACACTGAGTGATACGCTGTTCTATGCCACAGCTTGGAAAAGTGACTTCAGTCTGTGGTTTACGAATAAGATGCGTCTGCGACATTAACCAGTGTTTAAAGAAATGTTAGCCCGACTGAATTTGCTTGTTTTCGCCTATATATAAAACAAATAAATATATTGATCTTTATTATAAGGTGCATCATGCTTCTCTTTCTTGGTGATTCTCTTCTTCTTCTGACTCTCTCTCTCTCTCTCTGTCTCTGGGTAATTCAGAATTATTTTCTGGTGCAGCATAAACCTCAGGCTTCCTTGCACTGTAAGGCTAATAATCATAATAATAAGATACACGCAGGTACCCAGACTTTACAAAACCCTTAACGGCAGTAAGCCAGGGGTTAACAAGCGACAGATATCATCTTGCCGGAAATATAATATAGGATAAATAAATAAGATAGTGCAGATTACATTTACTTTAAAAAATAAAATAATAATAATAACACATCAAATTTAAATAATAAAATAAATTAAAATAACACAGGATAATTTTCTTAAATTCAATTTTCCGTGAAATCCTTACCAAGCTGGAGCAATCTCACATATGTTCATGGTTGTGGAGCACACGTGCAGATGTAAAATGAGCCGTTTGTACTTTTTGTCATCTACGATTTTTGCATTGGTCGGTGTCCAAGCAATGAGCTAGATAAAATAATTCCTCCATTATTGACTGCATTCGAACTCAGATCTTTTGTGCCGGGTGTGGCGAGGACAGAGATTCTACCAATTGAGTTACCCAAGAGGTAACCCACGAAATATATTTTGGAGAACTTAGTAATTTATGTGTGTATCAATCGGTGAACATCTGCTGTTACTCCAGCTATAATGGAATGTTAATATGGTGGTAGATTGAACAATAGATTTCGCAGTGGTCTGTTTCTTTTGACCACTACGTTCCAAACGACCGGAAAGAATGAAAATTCTTATTTCAAATGAAACACAACCCAATTACTAAGAGGAGACACATATTCCACTTGCGAAGAGAGCAACTAGAAGGTATAGCACCTTCTAGTTTCTGTTTAGGCAGGAACCGGATGTTCTTAATAGGAGTTCTCAAAACCAACTCTCAATTTTTCTGCTCAAGCAATGGAAGAAAATTTAACAAGAGCGCCAAAGTAATAATAGTTTGTTTGTTATTTGGTTTTTAGGAGCATTAGCAACCAAGGCCATATTGGTCCGGGAATATACGGTGATCATTCTCTTGACCTTTCCGCATCCTCCGTATTTGGTGGTGACGGGCTCGAACCCCGGTCTAATCAAGCGTGTGCTGCGCACTGCTGCTCCTTCCCACCTGGCTACAGAGGCGCCAGTAATAATAGTAAAAATAGTAATGGTAATAGAGGCATGTGATGCAAGAAATCAAGCGTATGAGCTCATGTAGCATCAGCCAAAAAAAAAAAAAAAAATTACACAACCATTCCCTCTAAATGTTTGTCCAGTTCCTCCTTAAATTTATTTAACCTATCAACTTCCACAACGACAGATGGTCGTTTGTTCCGGAAATTAACCACGCGCTGGAAATTAACCATTTGGCTAAAGGCAAATTTCCGCGCATCTATTCTACAGCTGTCTTTCCTCAATTTGAATTTATGTCCCCTTAGGTTCGTAATCTGAACAAGCGGAAGAATCTCATCAGAATTCAGCATGTTTAACCCATTCAAGGCCTTATACACCTCAATCAGATCACCGCGCAGGTGCCTAGTCTCCAGCCACTGCAATTTTCAGAACTTAAGCCTCTCTTGGTAAGAGGATCTCTTCTTTCCCCTCACCAATCTTGTTGCCCTTCTCTGTACACGCTCAAGCAAATCTACATCCTTCCTAAAATGGGGCCTCCAAACCTGTACGCAGTACTCACAGCGTGGCCTAATCATTGCCTTAAAGAAAGGGATAATGACCTCCTTTTCTCTACTAGCAAAATTCTGCATATATTAACAAAACCCCATGACCTGCTCTGGCAACCTGTCTGCATTTGTCAGAAAACTTCATATCTGACTGCACAATTACTCCCAGGTCTTTTTTTATTTTCTACCACCCTAAGTGTAGCACCACACAGTTGGTACGTTCCTCTGGGGTTACTTCTTTCCATATGCAGTAATTTGCATTGGTCAACGTTAAACTTCAGTTGCAGCTTCTCAGCCCATCTGCCAAAATTTTCTAGATCCTGTTGCAGTAGCACACTGTAATTACTATCATTAACAACCCTGCCAACCTTTGAGTCATCTGCAAACTTCGACACTAAGCCTGATATACCTTCATCAATATCATTGATAAATATACAAAAGAACAGTGGACCCAACACTGAACCCTATCGGATTCCACTAATAACATTATATCACGAAGAGTAGCGTCCATTAATTACCATTCTCTGTCTTCTTCCACTCAACCGCCCTCTTATCCATTGTAGCAGCTTACCCTTAATACCATTCTGTTCCAATTTGTACAGTAGTCTTTCATGCGCTTGTCTTTCCTGTGTCAAAATCTTTCATGAAACCCAAGTATATGGAACTGGATGCAAACAAATTATTATTTGCATCCAGTTCCTTTGTAACCACAACGTAGTATCCAATCAAATTTATCAGACAAGACTTTCCCTTAACAAACCCATGCTTTGTCTGAATTATTGCTGCAGCCATGTTTAGATGATCCTGCAATGCATCTTTAACCAGTGAGTTCATTATTTTACTCGGAACAGAAGTTAAACTAACTGGTCTGTAGCTGCTCGTGTCACCCTTCGATCCCCCTTTGTGAATTGGTGATACATTTGCACATTGCCAGTCATTGGGGACTTCCCCTGAATCCAAGGATACTCTCATAATTATGGCTAAGGGTTTCTTAGTTCCTTGCCGCCGCCTTTAATATAACTGGATAGATCCCACCCACCCCATGTGCCTTTCTTATTTTTAACTTCAACAATTTCTTCCCCACTTTGCTCTCAGTTATTACAAAATCAGTAAGGACCCTGTTACAGTTTGATAAACTTCTGGCATTTTCCTCCCTTAATAACTCGTCATGTGTGAATGTAGATGCAAAATACTCATTCAGTTTGTTTGCTATCTGAGCAGGATCATCAACAGTCGAACCATCCGTATGAAAAGGACCAACCTGATTCATCCCCTTCCTTCTAGAGTTTATATAAGTAAAGAAGTTCTTCTGTTTTTCTTAGAATCCTTTGCCAAAGATTTCTTGTAATCTGCCTTTGCTTGCCTAACCTCCTTTGTAAGTTGATTGCAGACTAGCTTATATCTACCATATGGTTCTCTGTCCGCTGATAATTAATATGCATCCCATGCATTTTTCTTCTCTGCCATGAGGCTCATTAGTTCATTTGACAACTATTTAGGCTTTGAACAATATTTCTTAATCGCTATGAAAAACATAGTATCTTCCACGATTAATTCCTTGAATGCTTCCCATTTAGAATTTGCTGTTGGTAATATCATCAGTTGGTCCCAGTGTACAGAATTTAAAAACTATCTGAGACCACTGTACTCACCTTTACGGAAGCAAAAACCCTTCCCTTTATCCCTTATGGTAATTATATCTTTAAGTAAATCCCACATCAGTACACTGTACTGATGCAAAGGTTCTGTTAAAAATTGATACCTCATGAGATAACATATCATTAATTCGTATGGTACGAGTATTAATGTTATAGCATATTAATCTCATCTATCTGAATCTCTGTCAATAGTTTAGGTTATCGATATTCACGCGGTAAAGCAACTAAGGCGTACTGTGTCCAATTCGTGTATTGTTCTTCGGTTTTACTGTTTTCTGGAAGAGATATCTAAGACCGAGTAACTCAGCCATTTAGTGATAGCTAATCATCCAAATTCTTCACGTCGTTGGTAGGATTATCTTTTCCACATCGAGCGGGGAAAAAATCCAACGTTTTCACCCGGCGAAGGAGGAAAGATATTATAACCGGTAAGCGACACAAGAGGGCTGTATATAAATAAATTTCCCTATTCTTTCCAACCTTCAACGTATCCAAAGTAACTTATATCTTGTAACTTCAGTGAAATGGAATTGTTAATCGTGCTTCAAAGGGAAAATATTGTCCTACTACTGTATATGCATTGTGTCCTGCATACACCTGATTTCTAGTATTAATTAATAAAAGCTTGATACCGCGAAATTCTTGATTTGCTTCACAGTATGAGATACGCAATTTTTGAGATAACGTTGGAAGATTTGACCTTCCGCAGTTTATATAAAAAAAAAAAAAAATACTTTCTGCGTGTTAAAAATTCATACCTTCAGCACCCTTTTTACGGTGATGTCCAATTCTGGAAATCCATTGGGAATAAGTGCATCTCGAAGGGATGCACTGAAGCCTCTTGATCTAAATTGCTTTGGTACGTATTTTAAACAACAACAAAAAGTGAATTTTAAAAATTTTTGGAATTAAACTTGCCAATCGCAAATTTTCGAATTAAAATGCGTTTCGTGTAATGAATAAGGACATTTGGATTTAATATGATATTTTAGGAAAAACGTACCTATATATTGTCTAAAACAATGAGATTTCCATGATGTTCGATTTCCATACAATTGTTTATGTTGGACATAGTGCCTGCCATCAGGCTGAATATAAATCTTTCGGTCCATTTAATGGAAAGAAAGTTAAACATACGTCAGCGTGATGAACTGCTTCTCTGCAGTCACCACAGAATAAATGTCTCCTTGCTTCACGAGAGTGGCTTTTGTTTATTTGTAGAATTGGGCGATAATGGAAGAAATTCGTGCTGTTGTACAAAAATGATATATCCCCAAGGCCAAAAAAATCGTGTGTGGATACATGCAGTAGGAAGCACGAGAAGTTTTTTGGAAGCTTTATAGAACAAATAGAATGAAAGTATGTGACTGTCCAGGAAACAGCTAAAAGCAGAACTCACTAATGGGAAATTTTTTCCGGCATTATTTGCAGTTTAGTTCTTGCAGCCACCCTTACTAAATAAGCCCCATGCAGCAGAGCTTTCGATAGAAATCGATTGGGACTGAGAACTAGTTCAATAAATCGGGACTTCCAAAAAATAACAACATTAAAGGATCGTTAATAGTGATTTTAACTTAAACTGACTTTAGATATGATAGAAGTATACCGCACTATCAATTTAATTATTCCAACCAGCATGATACTAACATGCTGATTTCAAAAAATCGCTCCATGGTCAAAAGTTATGAGGTTAAGAACCAGATCCACAACTCAAATTTGTGTGACGTATTTATATTTCCTTTTGACAGTAAAGTGGAGTCACACCACTGGTCAGTCGTTTAGAGAAGCCTGCTTTGAATTCCATTGGAGTAGGAATTTAAAACAATATTTTTCAATCGGCGCTATAAGCAGTCGATCTAGGTAAATTTTCCTTGTGACTTAATTCCGAGTTTTTTTTCCTAATCCCACGAAATGTCATTCCCCATCTTTCCCTATTGATAGTTTGATGGGGTAAAATTTGATCCATGATATTTGGACACTTTCCTCAACGAAGAAAAGAATGTCTTGAGGAGCTTTCTCTGTTTGCTGATTCTGATGCCAGGATGGGACTTTTGGTAAGATGCCAGCAGAACAGACCACAAATACACAACAAATACTACACACACATGACCGGTTATGGCACAAGCCTCACCACAAGAAGTATAAAAGCGGCTAATGAGGGTAACCCTGGGGTCCGCAACAACTACACTTAAATACTTAATACTTAATATCAGCAAATTGCTTTCAGTAATTCGAAGGATGGAAAAACACGAACTATCGACAAGTATGGTGTACTGAAAGTTCCATAAACGTGCTTCCCATTTATTTTGTTTTCATTTAAATTCGATTTGGTTTTAAAATTTATCAAGTCCAATAAACACCTTATGGACAGGAGATTATTTTTTAAGCGAATAATCAATATCCTAGTCATAATCTGTAGACTGATGTTATTTTTAACTAAAGTTTACGTTCCGGCAGAATGTTGTTAATTCAGAAAAAATTGTTTCCTGCATAAATTAGCCACTGTAATAGTATTATAGTTAATGTTGGTTAAATCTAAACTTACAAACGCTGTTGTAAATTTGGATTGAACCAATTGGATTTTCTTCTACCCTTATGGTCTACTGCTGGAAACAATTTTTTCGTTATCCTTCCTTTACTATTGCAGTTCGACCTTTTCTGCCAGTAACCCACCAACTGATCCTCGATTCTTTCTTTACTTCCTTATAAGTTGCACCTACCTGTGTTATCATATTCATCTTTTCCTACTGCACTCCCCTCCAACACAGTAACACACCAATTTGGAAATTAAGAATGAATAAAGCGCTAGACGTTTCGCTGTCACCTGCAGCGCATCATTGGACACTATTCTACAACCCAGTCATTTTCGTTTTTCGTAACACTTAATGTTGAATTGCAAACAACTTTCTCACATTTTTTTTCATAGCGAGCACAGTTAATCCATAGATGAGCTTTGTAACTGAATATTGACAAAAAGGCATAATCATAAAATCGTAAATATTGGCAAAAAGACACTACGTTTTAGAACGCAGTTCTGTGTCTGTCTATTTGCACACCTAAACACTTACTTACTTTTAAACACTGTAAGTGTACACCGTAAATCTCTATCACTGGGGTTCGATTAACTAATAGGTACCCCCCATTAAAAGGACAGTTTTTCTTTTTTTGATAGCTACAGTTAGTCTATGTATACTTGACCACCGACTTACTTCCACTAGTAGCAGATTCTATGTCACCTCTTGTTGCAATCGACAATTGTCTTACATCACCAAGACTGGGTCATCTGCAGAGGCAATACATCTCGCAACAACCAATCATTTAACACCAAATTCCACATAAGTGGGCAAAATAGTGAGCCCTGTGGACATCTTTCATAGATCTTTCCAACTCCATTGAAAACTGCAATTGGATGATATGAATCAATTTGATCCTTCGGTTTTAATGGCAAGGTTAATATCAATTTTAGTAGTTCCTCCTCCCTGGGAAATATTCCCTCCTTGATGCACATTGAACATACTCAACACATGGGATGGGGTTATTTTTAATCTACGCTTTATCACCTTTCCCTCTTTCAAGTCCATTCCAGGGCATTTCTTACTTCTTGTTTTCCCTGTTGAATTCTCTACTTCCATCATAGTTATGCTCGGAAGCAGAAAAGAAAGTGAATTATGAATGCACAATCCTTGGAAGAATTTAAAGTACTTTGCAGAATATTTAAAACCTCGATTTCGTAAGCGCAGACAGAAGATTGAAATGGGAGAGATGAGTTCAATTTCTATTGTACCTACAGAAGATTGAAATGGGAGAGATGAGTTCATTTCTATTGTACCTACAGAAGATTGAAATGGGAGAGATGAGTTCATTTCTATTGTACCTACAGAAGATTGAAATGGGAGAGATGAGTTCAATTTCTATTGTACTGTAAGATTTGAAAATCTCACAAAAATAAAATATTTTTTTTAGACTTTGGAAGTTAGTTTTCCTTTTGGATTCTTGCCGTTAGTAGGATAATATGGTAATGTCCGCAGTTTCAGTAACAAGAATTATTCAGTAAGAATTGTAAAATTAGTGTGTAGTAGAAATGAAAACAGAGCCATTAGCATTAACTTCCGTTAAAGCAGGGAATAGACGGTGAATACTAGGGCAAAAGCAGCAAGTGGTTTTGCGAAACAAACAAGTTAATGTTTATGCAAGGTCAATATAGTAGGGGCAATTTACTTCAGTCGCTAGACCGAAAGTCGGTTCTTAAACGACACACACAAGTTTCCAAAAATAGATGCTGTGGTCACTAATGTCACTTTTTGTGGTTTTAAAATGCTATGGAGACAAGGCGTTCTATGAGAGGAATGAAGTTATTTTTTTGGCACACCGGATGGCCGCAGATCCAGCAGGTTGTAAAATAGGGGTGTATTGATCACCTGCTACTGGGCCGGCGGAATAAGGGGTTTTCCAACAAATGGATTGAGATAGAATTCGAAAGTAAATGTAAGATTGGTAGAAGTCACTGGGAAATGGGCGTGGCGAAATCGGCAGTAAGAGGTAGGAAAAAGGCAGTGAAAGAGTTGCAGGACACACTAGTTGAGATTTGGCGGTGTGAATGAAAGAATGGTTTAGTCAGACACAAGTTTAGATTTTGGCGGTGCTAGTAAGAATGGTTTAGTCGTACACATAGTTTAGATTTGTTCCGTGCTAGTGAGAATGGGTTAGTCGTTGAGAAAGTCAGAATTCGTTTTGAGTGGAACATAGTCAATGTTGGCTCTTTGGAAAAGTCTAGGAGTTGGGAAGAAATATGTGGAAGACAAAACGAGTCTCTCACAAGGAAAGGGTAGACTCAAATCTGGCGTTAAAGACCAAGATTCCTGAAATCTTGGAAAGCAAAGTGCTGGAATCGGATGGAATTGGAACCCCGACCGACATGATAGTAGCCATTCCGAAACAGGAGAGGTGCATCAAGCGGGCTGAATAAAATGAAGCCGAAACCTACCTGGCAGCACCACTACCAGTGCCTAATTCTTCAAGAATAGTAAAACGCCGCCCCAGACGGTGAAGATAAGCTGTGCCTGACAGGAAGGATGAAAGATGACGCCCGCCGAGTTCTACAAGTAAGTCGCTAGTTTGTAGTACATAGTACCTTCACACACACTAAGATCTGTAGAAACCCAGTAAATTGGTCAGCAGGACTTTAGAAATACCTAAATGTAAAGATAGTTTAGGGAAGAATCAGGAAGGAAGAACATTAAAAAGAGGGAGATTTATTAGATATAAGATATTTAGAATATTGGATATATGATAACGTAGAAAGGGATAGAATGGAATTGATGTTAATCATTAATTGTTATTAATGGTATTTAAATGAAGCAGTATTAAACATATGCAGGATGGAATAGAATGGAATTAATATTTCCTGTTAATAGTATTTAATTGGTGCAGTACTAAATATATGTAGAAAGGAATGGATGGATTTGATATTTCTTATTAATGGTATTTAAATGAAGCAGTATTAAGTATATGTAGGGAGGAATGGAATGGAATTGATATTTCTTGTTTATAGCATTTAATTGATGCAGTATTAAGTATATGTAGGGAGGAAGAAAATGGAATTGATAATTCTTGTTAATAGTATTTAAATGAAGCAGTAGAAAGTATATGCAGAAAGGAAGGGAATGGAATTGATAATTCTTGTTAATAGTATTTAATTGATGCAGTATTAAATATATGTAGGGAGGAATGGAATGGAATTGATATTTCTTGTTTAACTGATGCAGTATTATACATGTGGGATGGGATAGAATGGAATTAATGTTTCTTGTTAATAGTAATTAATTGGTGCAGTACTAAATATATGTAGAAAGGAATAGAATGGAATTGATGGTTCTTATTAATGGTAATTAAATGAAGCAGTATTAAGTATATGTAGAAAGGAATGGAATGGAATTGATATATCTTGTTAATGGCATTTAACTGATGCAGTATTAAACATATGTAGAAGGGGATAGAATGGAAATGATATTGTTTTACTAATGGTATTTAGAGGATGCAGGATAAAATATATTAACAAAGGAAGGGATTGATATTAGCTTGTTGATGATTTTTACTGAAGTATGAATATGATGTATATATGCACATGTAGGTGAGACCAAATCATGTTGTCATATGTATGAATTCAATTATTATTTGGTTTTAATTATGCTCATGTAAATATGTCTAATAAACTGATTTTTTTATATACAACATTTGTGTGGTTTTTGTTGTTCTGAGTACAAGCCTATCCAAAGGGAATTAAACACATTAAGGAGATTTTCCCCTTGAGCTTAGAATTTTATGTGAAGCAATAGTCAGATGCGCAAGAGGGGATATATATTGTAAAGGGGAGTTGTTTAAATAAAGGATAGATAAATAATATACATATAAATATAATCATTTTACACACAAAATTTCAATCCCCCCCACAGTACCTACAGAAGAATTTTCATATTGACATTGCATTATTGGATGCTAGACAGCGATGAAACGGCTTTCCATAGGGATTTTTTTAAAATTAAGTTTGGGTGTTGATATAACTACCTTTAAGTTTCCATCAAGTTGTTTACGGAATTTGCCTTACGTACTCACCTTTCTGTTAATCTCTTGCACGCTTTGGCAAAGTGTGAAGGAGATTAACATAAAGGTGATCAGATGCAAAAAAGTATTCAATTAGCATCTGACTGTCCATTTAGCATGCTTTTTTGTAAGCGTTTAATTATTATTATTCAGTGAAAATAAAATAAAAAATGAAATACTGTATTATTCTTCTGTTTCTGGTGAATTTTTCTTTTAAAATATCGTCTTTATTTAAATCTTGCATGTTGAGTATTCATATTAATTATTATATTTTATATCTATCAAAGGACTCGTTTTGTTTACGTTTTGTGTTTTAATTAATGTTATGTTTACTTAGTATACATTCCACAATAATGACAAAATTTCAATTTATTTTTAAATGAAAACCAATCTGTTACATCCTGGGCGCTCCAAACATTCCACGTGGTCATCCAGAAATGAGATTTCTCATGTAATCTATATTGCCCAATGGCATCTGCATTCACTTTGTCCATGATGTCTGCCTTTGGCATGATACTGTGACCCTGCAAAGTAATCGATCAGTCGTCATCTCCTAAGTATTGTTGTTGTTGTTGTTGTTATAGTAGTGTTTTAGGAGCATCAGCGACTAAGGCCATATTGCTCCGTATATACTGTCTGTATATTGAGGGTGTTCTGAGCTCAATTTTCTGTTTATTGGACAAAAATCCCGAGTTTCCTGAAGAAAGAAACCATGCTACCCTCGCCAGAGGCCAGCAAATTCAACCACGTTGTGGCAAAATTCTCACGAGACTAGAACTCAGGTCTTTTCCACCCAGTGCTGGTAGGACGGCGAGCTTACCAATTCTGCTCCCCACGAGGGCTCATTCACATGTAATCAACAGTATGTTAGCATTAGTATGTAAATAATATACCCCTTAATATTTAATATATCCTTGGATGGTTTTTGTTAATAATGACGAAAGATGTCACGAATTTACTCTTATTTTGTTAAACGGAATGAGAGGTGGAATCGTGAAGCGTTCAAACAGTTTTATTTCAGGCTTTTGTAAGTTGAATTCTGTAAATATTTCGCATCGAGCACGCATATGCTCTTGTACATTGAACATATGGTTCGTCGCATCTCAGTAAGTAAATTTCACATCCTCCTGGCACATTGTCGTCCCGATGTGACCCACGATATGTTGCGGTTAATAAACTGATAATAATAATATTACAAAGTAAAATTCTTGACAAAATTTTTCGTTATAAGCTACATTTATCTTTGACAAAATGAAAGTTTAAAATCCAAAGACCTGAAAGCTCACTAACAGTTTGCTTAACAAAATACAAAACAGAATTAGCCCAAAATCGAAAAATTGTTGTTAAGTATGAAACAGAATATAATTTCACAGCTTTAGCATTCTAAAAGATATTCTTAAGCGTTAATCAAGTCGCTTAGATTTGATTAAAGGAAAATTTTGCTACTGAGCTACTGCAAGTTGATAATGTTCCTTGAACCTATTGAACAGTAAGGCATTCCAAAATTTTGCCGAGTACGGCAGGAGTGCAATTAGTTGATAAGACCGCGGGTTCCTTGGAGGTTTAGCAGGGCCTTTTAATATCGGCCGCAGATTTGCTTTCTTCAGGGATTTAGGAAAGCTTCCCTGAACAAGCCAGTTGTTGAATAGTTGGAGTAGGTGATATTTTTAATCGCTTCCACTTCCAGAAGAGAATGGTCCACCATTTATTGTTTTTTGTGCCGTCCAAAGCTGCTCTAATTTCGTCTGAGCTGAAGGGTAGCTCTGTAGCATCGTCAACATAAGCTAAATTGGTGGAGCAGATGTCCAATTGCGACTGGGTCAATGCTGACTAAGAGTTCTCTGGAAATAAGGCGTTCAGGATGTTATTGACGGTGTCTTCCCAGGTGTTGGAAAGAGAATCGAGTGTTACAGGTGTACAATTTCGCCTGTAGGCTGCTTATTCACGACGATCCGGTAAATAACCCATCCCCACCCAAAGGCTAGCTTTAACGGACGTACCACGAGGGCTCGCCACGATTTCCTTTTTGTCTTTCTGATGAAACTGGTATAGGTTTTCCTCAAGGTACTTTTGGTTTCATTCAGTGCGTTGATTTTATTTTGCAGTGTACCCTTTGGAAGTCTTTTCTGGTCAAAGGGCAGCGTTTATCGTGGGCACTCACTCGTTTTCGCACAGACGCGTCACAGCCAGATGTTATTTCCCGGGTTATTTTTCAGCGTACTCAGGGGGGGAGGGTTAATATATTACGGCACCCCTAAGATGTTTGGTACTTTTTAACTTTTCTTAAAGTTTTCAGTCCCATTCTTAATACCTAATGATATCATAGGTAGGCAGAGAATGATCCATTTGCCTGACAAAACTGCAAGTTATGGCTTGATGGTCTGACGTTGTCTACACTTGGTGGACACGCCAGTCAGTGGATTTGTGAGCTATGGGAATGGATGCTATGGTAGCATCTATAAGACTTTATGGAGGCAGTTCAAAACCTAAAGTGAGGAAGTGGCCAGGAAGTCCTTTACTATTTGGCTGTTCTCGAGCAGCACGGAGGCAGAGAACTCGGGGTTATATCTTTGCCTGTTCTGCAATACAGTGAAATCACGTGCAATGATCCAAGCTGACAAGCTGGGCATATGCAGCAAAGGGTTTGGATAAGCTTTCAATCCTTGTGATGATTAAGGCTGCGTTCTTGACAACTCTGGCCGCACACGAGATGTCTGTAGAGGCTTCTACCAGTCGGTAGGATCGTGAGTATGTCGATGTGCTTTTCCTCCATTTCGAGTTAAATTTTCTCTACAACAGCTCGCAATTTCTGAGTGTTTAACTGGAGAAACCTTAATGCCTTCATTTGATCCATAATAGTTTGGTTCTGGTACATAAATTATTTTTTGCTTGTTATTGACCGAGCGCTGGTAATAGGGCATTTGGGATCTCTTGTAGGGTGCCTATTTTCCATTTAGTTCCTTTGCAGTTAGTGCATTTGGGAGCTTAATTTCGGTTTCTGGTTCTTGATTTTGGTTGTTGTCCTTACTTTCTTGATCCAGTTAATTGCAAAATGCTTCTATGCACAAAGAGTCTATAGTTACTCATACTGACATTTCAGTTCCTCCGGACAATTAATTTGCCGATTGGCCAGGTATATTTTACTATACAGCATCCTGCCAAATAAAAGGACACAATTTGGGTATTGAGGAATTAATACCTCAATTACTGCTCCAACAGAAATGCCTAAAACTAGGAAAGGAACAGTCAAGTCAAATACTAACTTCATGCATGGATGTTCATGACAGGACTGACCCAAATAGGCTCTTATCAGACCTCTATGCCGAAGAATACCTATACACAGAGATAGCAGTCCCTCCCCCAAAGAAAAACACAAATAAAGTCGGTAGCAACAAACTGCCTCAGAAAACCAGGCAAATCGAGCACAAGTCAAAAAACCAAGTTTTGGGAATACACACTCCAGTGGAACTAAAGAGGCAATCAGAGCTAATGCTGATGAATTATATGATCTGATTAAATGGTGTAATCCAGTGGGCATTTGTTCACAAGAAACTATTTTAAGTCTCCTCCATCATGAACTGAGGGTTACATCAAAATTTAAGACAACAAATTTATCAAAAAATACGAAACCTCTCTTTAGAGTGTTTGACAGAGCTCTTTATAGAGTTTGAGAAATATAAAGAATTTCATGGTTTGTCCACGAGGTTTTTATTTTTAGAAATGTAAGTAGGTGATTTTATGAATTTTAATTGAATTTATATAGGTATATATAGTTTGTGCCTACTAAACAGTTTTGTATATATAGTGTATGTGTATGTGTTCCTGTCTATGGTAGCTCTTAGGCATAAGCCTTTCCCCACTTAATATATCTGTGTAGACGTACACAAACTCCATAAAACGGGCCTGTTATAGTATAAATGGGTGTTTATGCACGTATTAGTGTGTGTTGTTTATGTCAGGCCACTTTTGCACCAGGGAGCAGCTATCTCTTGGACAGCTCATATCCGGTGCCGGTTCGGTGGCGCGTGTAGCCGGGCCTTAGTCCAGTTCACTGTGCTTAAGCACAATATCTCGCATCGACTGGTGAGTGTGCAGCAATCACGTACTCAGGGGGCCCAATCCTGAGTATATACTGTATATTGGATATAAACTGTTTTAAACAATTTTATTAGGGCAACCTGGAAATGTAATTTCAACTACCCATGTGTATTGTACCTGTAAACTGCGTGTGTTCTTGTTTCTATGTATTTATTACTTTATTTTATTACATTTATTTATTCATTTACTCTTTTTTTTCCTTGTACCACCGGTTTGGGCTGCCAGTGGTACGGAATCTGGTGGCATCGACTTGAATTGATTTTCCCTCCAGTGGATGCGCGATTCTTACCTGTCACTTTCATTTGACAGTACGCGTATTTTTGTGGGCCGCCTCCTCATGACGTGAACGGGTACTAGGGAGCAGCCATCCAGGTGATCGCTGCTCCCTAGTAGCTAAGTGGCCAGAAACAACAAAACACTAAAAATTCAGTGGAATTAATATCATACCTCTCACACCAAAGAAAAGCACATTCCATGAAATTCTAGTTAATCCTCTGATAATAACTTTTTTCATCAATTTTTCGTTTAGATTTAGGTTTGCTAAGGGTAACAATTATTTTAAAACTAAACAACATAAAGATTATGTAGTTCTGTCCTTGTAGGTAGTAGAGTTGGTAGGATCGCCGTACTCTCCACACTGGGTGGAAAGGGCATGAATTCGAGTCATGTCTATAACGTGAAGAATTTTTGTGGGCCTTTTTCGAAACGTGGCTGAGCTAGTCGGTCTCAGACGAGGGTAGCATGGTTTATTTTCCCGGAAACTTGGATTTTTCATTCAGAAAACGTTTGTTTGCAAATGTTCTTTGGATTATATTAAGTTAACTTTTAAAATTAAGTTAGCTGATAACGTTTTTCTTTACATCAAACAAAGGATAAAGCATCTTCAAAACGTATGATTTTTTGACATTATTAGTAAATAAATAGGTTCTAAACACTACACTGGTGGAGATTCGTTCTAAACACTACACTGGTGGAGATTCGTTCTAAACACTACACTGGTGGAGATTTGAACACTGCGAAATTTTCTTATTGGTAGCGATGATCGTTTCGGAGATCCTGTAACCAGCAGCGATAATGAGTCATCCTTGATGGTAGTATCCAGGTCACTGTCCATAGATTGGACATCCTTGGTGTACACGTAAACTTCGACTTGAACTAAATGGAGTTGCATAAAATTGGCTCTTTTTCAAAACATCACAATTCAAGCCGATGTACGAAGAAGAAGAAGAACTCTTTATTGCATACAGAACGCACATGCCGTACACAATACCCTTCACGGCTACAAGCCAGGGGTTTACAATAAAGGCTAATACAAGGTTACAGTGTAGGAAAGCAAATGAAAAATTTACATATGAACATATATACACACAACAGCATGTTATCATGTTAAATTATTCTCCAGGGAGCAGTCCGTTTACAGTGCTGGAGTCATCTAAGCAGGAGCAAAAAGTGGGAGCAATGTAGTGAGGGATCCATGGGAGTGATGGACAGGTCCTTGGGAGCAGGTTCTAATGTCCTGTGAAGTGGTCCTGAGAAGAAAGTGGATGGAGTAAGTTCTGCCTGTATTTTTTATCCAATGCGAACTTGTAGAGGTCGCCATCCAAGGAGTATATGTACTGCAGCATTTGCACAGGTAAGAACCGATCGGATAGCTTTAACCGGTTTGGGGTAGCCTGAAGGACTGGATTGGCCCGAGGCTTGGGACTGGGATCCTCTAACTGCAGTTAGCCCAGAGGTCTGGTTCCGAAATAATGCCAACCATCATTTTTACAGAAAAGACGAGTCTTTTCTCTGGATAATGGCAGGAAGACGTCTGATGTTTAGAGATGCTGCCATCTGGGTGGTCCTTCGTGCAGGGGGAAGCCGGAATTTCCATATGGCCCACTTCAATAGCCAAAATTCGCCTGCAAAAATCCGTCTTAGATGCGTTGCGGCAGTTGAGGTCCAGACTTCTGCTCCATAAAGAATGACCGGATAGACACATGTCTTAATATACCTGCACCCAACGGCCTGGTCATGGACATGCATAAGTTGTTGCTTAAGCATCCACAGGAGTCGACAGAATTTTTTTGCAGGTGGTCTATGTGTGTGATAGAAAGGAGAGCTTCTGGTCAAAAATAACGCCCAGGTCGGTGTGTTGCTGAACAGCAGAAATCGCGGATCCTCTTATAATGGGTTGCACCATCGTTGGGTTCCGTTTGAGCGAGAAAGTCAACTGTTTCGACTTCTCAGGATTGATGTGAAGGCCGAAACCGGAGAGGAAGGCCTCAAGGTTCTGGATATTCTGTACGATTAAGACATTTGTGTAGTCAGCAGTGTCTGCGGGGTTGATAGCAGTGAAGAGCTTTATATCATCGGCGAAGGTGATAATATCAGTTCGGCCCGTCAGGAAAGGCAGAAGAACAGTTGAGAACAAAATACCAGAGAGGACCCCACCTTGTGGGACTACAGCTGTAATAGTTCTGGTGTAGCGCCGATTGGCATCGCTAGCAATAATAGTTCTATTCTCAAGCATTGTCTGAATGAACCAGAGCACGTCTTCGCCTATGAGGTAATACTCACGTAGTAGCCTTACCAACGCGTGAACGGATACGGAATCAAATGCTGCCTGGACGTCGATATAAGTAACAGTGATTTCCGAACCGTGCTCAAATGCCTCGAGGATCTTGGTAGTGGTGGTGACTAGATTTGTAGCGGTGGATCTTGACCGGGTGGCATAGTGGATCTGCGGTGGCTGATGTGGCATTATTTGGGTGGTTAACGTTTTCAGAAGAGATTTCTCAAATAGCTTTAATAGGCTTGATGCAGAAGAAATAGGACGGAAGTGACTGGCCTGAGAAGCAGATCGTATTTTTGGCAGCGGTCTTACTAGATAGACATGCCACATAGGAGGGAAGAATTTTTGATGAAGGATTTTGTTGAATAATGACAGAATGGGATCAACAATAAATGTACTGAGGCATTCCAGCATAAACTGAATAAATGTACTGAGGCATTTCAGCGTACATTTCTTCAAAATCTGCCAAACTGAATCCAGCAACAAGATAGGTGCTAACTCGACATTAAAGCAACACTGCTGTAATGTAAATTTGTTTATTGCTTTCGTTGATTCAAATATTTATAGAAAAATTCGGAAATTAAAATGAAAACTGAGATTACATAACCTGCAATTAATATTACGATGGCACCCTTCAGATGCTCTATTTTTAATGTTTGAACAGAGTCAACATCAATTCGATCCACTTTCCACTTTAGTTCTTCCTTTAAAAGGATGCTATCCATGTACTTTTTCTCAAGTCCAGCTTCCAGTACTTTCATTATCCTGTAAAGAAAAAAAAAAGTAAACGTGTGTGGGTAATGAAATACATGAACAAAAATTCTAGTCTACTGATCAATAGCAACAACCTCTCTTTATTTGCAGGTTTTAAATTTTTGTTAACAATAAATAAAATTATCCGTTAATTAAATTGTTTAATTGAGATAATTATACAAATTTTCTTCAAGATTATAGATTAATAGAAAATTAGTAGTTACTATACAGAAGAATAGAATTCTTGATGTATAATTACCAAATATTTTGTAATCCAATCTGATCCCTTAATTTTATGTTTTAAATAAAATTCAGATATTTGTATTAAGTATTATTCAAAATCTTTCTCCCGGAAATGTGTTTTTCTTCCATTAAACGGAAAATCGACCTCAGAGCACACATAATTTACATACAATATACAAGACTGTCTGAAAGAACTGTAACTCACATGATATTGAACCTTTCCCGGCAGGGATGGCCACGTTGAATATAAATTCCACTATACATAGTCGAAAACGTTTCCTGTCCGATTAAAAAATTCTTTGCTCCGTATTTCACGCTCGACATTGCAATAGTAGTAGTATCTTGAATGAAACAGTATTTTTCTTTTAAAGTTCTGGATAATCCCTCATCGACAACATTACAAAGAGTTTCTTTGGTCATGTGCTCACCTATAATGCGCATGTCTTCACTATGAGCTCTCTGAAAAGGGTGGAAACAATAAATAACTAGTTATTAATAGTTGATAGATTCTTTCTAAATAATAATATTCAAAAATAATTGGTAAAATTCAGTGTACTGTCCAGAGGAATAAAATCTATCCTCGAGAGAGATAAATGCAGTGGTGTAATCCAAGGCAGGAAAGGACCTACACATAAAGGCGCAAGTTTAACTAAGTCTGGCCTATAAAAAATCCAGTTTGCGGCCATCTATGATTGACAGGAGGACTTATATGTATATTTAATGTATCTGTTTTAACTGTTTTTATCAGTATTTTTATAAAAAATAACCTATTTGCAAAATATTTAAAAATACAAAATAAACCAGAAGCATCTCCACAGGTGTGAAGGGCACCGAGTTTTTTCATAAAATGATTGTAAAAATTTGAGAAATGAACGGTGGACATCAGGGAAGAAATCGATTTTCATTCCCTTAGAAAAAAAAAAGGAGATCTGAAAATTTGCTAAAATTACAGGACCATTAGCCTAATGTCTCACGCTAGCAAGATTCTTCTTAAAATCATATTGAACAGAATCTTAAGAAAACTTGAAGGCCACCGTAGCCTAATGGTCAGGCGTGCGGGTGCATAAGTACACGTGCCTTGAGTGATCGGGATTCAAGCCCGTGACTGCTGAATACGGTGCTGTTTCTTGTAATCTGTCTATCTTGTGAACTCCTCTGACCGTTTGGTCGTCCCGCAGTATAAACAGAAAATTTATTTAAATGTCAGAAGAGCAAGCAGGTTCCAGAAGGGATAGAAGAACCAGAGATCAGATCTTAAGCCTACGACTGATTATAGAAAAATGTAAATAATTCAATGTTCCAGTCGTTCGTTTTATAGATTATGCAAAAGCATTTGATTGTGTTCAACATGAGAAATTATGGGAAACGATGATTATCATAGGTTTCCCAATCCACATAATTCAGCTGATTAAGCTACGGTACCAGGAACTGTGAGAATGAACATGCGAAACACGGACTTTTTCACAATAGGTAACGGTGTCAGGCAGGGCTGTATTTTGTCACCTCACCTTTTCAATCTTTATGCCGAAGATATCATGCGTGAAACTTGGGACGGTTTAGAGACCGGCATCAAAATTGGAGGACTGAAGATAAACAACCTTCGTTATGCAGATGATACTGCGCTAATTTGTAATTCTAAGGATCATCTTAAAGAAACTCTTAGGAGAGTTCGTGAAGCAAGTAAGAAAAAATGATTGTTTCTGAATGTGTGAAAAACTAAAATTATGGCGATTGGTGATAATCTTTATTCCAGTAAGGTGAAGTTAATGGGCAAGATATCGAAGAAGTTGATGAGTTTGATTATTTAGGGTCAAGAATAAATAAAAATAGTGACTGCTCAAACGATGTAAAAAGACGACAGGCAATTGCTAAACGTTGGTCGCTGATCTGATAAAATTATGGAGTGATCAAGATCTGCCCTTAAAGACGAAACTGAGAATCATTGATTCGTTAATTTTTTCCAGTTACCGCTTACAGATGTAAAGGATGGAATCTGAAAAGAGTTGATAGGAAGAAAATTGAGGCATTTTAAATTTGGTGTTAAAGGAGAAGGCTGCGTATTTCTTACTTGGATCGAAGAACAAATGAGTGGGTATTGAATAAAATTGTCAGGCCTAAAATTCTTCTTCGTATCGTCAACAAAAGAAAACTCAAGTTTTTTGGTCATACAGTAAGAAGGGAAAACATTCTGTTGAAGAATATAATGGAAAAAAAAACCGAGGAGAAGAGGTGCAGAGGAAGACCTACAACTAGGTGGAAGGATGAGATCAGTGAACTTCTGGGCATAATACTTTGCGATGCTGCTCGTATAGCACACGATCGATGCAGTTGGAAGAATTTGTTGGTGGCCACAACAGCTCCTCATGGAGTTATGTGACTGGAAGAAGAATCTCCACTAATATTTTTTTATTTGTAACGTAACTCAACGTGTTCAAATTTGTTTCGTGTTATGGTTACTTAGACACTCATTCTGTACAATAAGGATATTACTTTTCCCATTTTGAAATAATCTTAAATGCACTGCACAAAATTAACCACCATCATTAATTTGATTTGTAAACCTGTATGCTTACCTGAAACATGGCAATAAAAGTACTCCCACTAACAACTCCACAAGTTATTTTCCCTTTTTGAACAGCCCTGGATAACTGTGCAATAGTTTCGATGGTTTCCTCTACTTCGGGGTGGGTCATGAAAGATAGTAGAGCACCGCAGTATGCGCCCGAAACGACAACGATGGACATCCACCAGGATGCTGCCATAACACGAAAGGCAAGGCAATGAAACAGTTTTTTGCTTATTCCTGAGAGGGATAAAACATAATTAATATTCATATAGGGAAAGAGTTCAATTTTATCTCTGTCACAAAATGCAAATAATATTGTAATATTGTTATTATAACTTACTCCTTAATAAGATTTTTGCCGCCCGTAGACGGGTCTTGATACCAAGTGCATAGGTTGGTTGGTTGTGTCCGTTTACTATCATCATTGTTACTGTTGGTCGAGGTACTTTTACTATCATGCAGGTGTACAAGATCGCGGTTTCTGGAGTTTCATGTAAGTGTTCTCTATTAGGCCGATGCTTTTCAAAGCCATTAGAAAGAGACTCAGAGAAGACATAAGAAGATTTAACACAAGAAAAGTAGAACAAGCATTAAGGGAAAACAAAGGACTTAAATCAGCAGCCATGAGCAGTAATACAGCAAGACAAATGATATGAAAAATAGCGATGGTGTACTTATAAACAGCAGAGAAGGCATAATTCAAATAGCAGAAGACTACTATAAAGAGTTATACAAGGAGCGAGGGAAGGATGCTAGCAGTGGGGAAGGTGGATTGCAAAGTAGCAACACATATGACATACCCGATATTCTTCCTGATGAGGTAGAACATGCATTGAAGAAAATGAAGAATCAGAAAGCCCCGGGGGAAGATGAAGTTACTGTAGAGTTGTTAAAATTGGGAGGAAGAGACATAACACAAAAACTGGCAAGGCTCTTCACAAAGTGCATTAGAAAAGGTGTGATGCCTAAGGGGTGGAATAATGCAGTCATAGTTTCGCTGCATAAGAAAAGAGATAAATCATAAATTTGAAATTATAGACCAATTATCTTGTTATTCCACATCTACAAGTTGTTCACAAGGGTCATTACCAACAGATTAGAAAGAATACTTGATGAGAATCAACCGAAAGAGCAAGCTGGCTTTAGGACAGGATTCTCAACTATGGATCACCTTCACGTAATATCACAGCTAATGGAGAAAGCAAATGAATATAAAACACCATTATGCCTGGCATTTGTGGATTATGAAAAGGCATTTGACTCCATACAGCATAAGGCAATGTTTCGGGCACTGGAAAGACAAGGCATAGATACACCATATATTATGATTTTGAAGAAAACATATGAGAATGCTACTTCCTTTATTAGACTAGACAAATACAGTAGTAAATTTAAAATTGAGAAAGGAGTACGACAAGGAGACACAATATCTCCGATGTTGTTTACTGCTGCCCTTGAGGAAGCTTTCAGAAGATTAGACTGGTCGCAGAAAGGAGTCAATGTGAATGGAGAATAGCTGAACCATTTACGATTTGCAGATGACATTGTGGTCATAAGCCACGATCCCAAAGAATTAGAGGAAAATCTTAGTAGTAAGGATTTTGGACTAAAGATGAATATGGCTAAAACAAAAGTAATGATGAACAAGTATGCCACAGAAAGGGATATAACGATTGAAGGAGCATTTTGCCCACCTTGACTTATGGAAGTGAAACTTGGGCACTCACCAAAAGAATGGAAGAGAGCTGAAAACTACACAGCGAAGAATGGAACGAATTATATTGGAAATCAGACTGTTAGATAAGAAGAGAAACATACGGATTAGGCAGCAAACTCAAGTAAAGGACATTCTTATCAAAACTAAAGAACTAAAATGGTTTTGGGCAGAAGACATGATGACAGATGGGTTAAGAAAATAACAGAATGGTATCCAAGAGGAGCTAAGAGAAAACTTGGAAGACAACAACGGCGATGGACAAATGAAATACAGGAGTTTGTGGGTAGTAAATGTATGGCCTTTGCACAGTAAAGAAGGAACTGGAATGTTGCTGGAATGCCTTCATCCTGCAGTGGATTGAAAATGGCTGATGATGATAAGGCCGATTGTTGTTAGTTTTATGAAAGTTCATTGACACCATTTCGGCAAAGTATTCAAAGTGACTCAAAGTATTTTATTATTTTTTTTGGCGGGCTCCAGGGTTTCCCCTATTCACCGCTGAAAGTAATCTATACATTGGGTACAATTTATAATGATTAATTGTACATAAAAGTACAATGATTAGTTATATATAAAGAGTACAATGATTAATTATACATAAAAAGACTATATACAGTGGTGGTACATAAAAAGACTATATACAGTGGTACATAAAAAGACTATATACAATGATGGTACATAAAAAGACTATATACAATGATGGTACATAAAAGACTATATACAATGATGGTACATAACTAAATACTGGGCTTCGGAGTCCAGCAGACTGATCAATACATCAGGTAAGAGTAATCCAAAGAAACAGTCTAGCATTTTACTGGACCTCAGGAGCAAGAATTCTTTTCATCCGTTTAAACAGTTTCTCTGCATAGGTGGAGAAGGCAGTATAATATTCAGAACAGTTAACCAATCTTGGCAGTTCGGAGCATTCAAATACATTTGTGAGAAGTTGAAAGTCCAGTCTTAAATCATCGTACAGAGGACAATGAAACACGAGGTGCTCGACAGTTCCTTGAGCACCACAACTACAGAGAGGAGTGTTACTTAATCCTAGTGAGAACAATTTAAAGTTAAGACTTCCATGACCGGTATATAAAAACGTAACGTATAAACCAGGATTGAACCAGTCCATTTTCTTGTCGTAATCAACAACCTCGGGAAAAAACTTAAAGGTCTCCCTACCCAAAGTAGAGGTAGACCAGGTATTTTGCCACGCTGTACAACATTCATTTCTCATTCTTTTAATGTCTACCTTTTCTTGCAAGTCAGTATTATATGTTATACCATTTACAATCGCGGGAACATTTTTTCTTCTACAATATAAAAGATAGTGTAACATTACTTCATATTGGATTGGCAGTCGATGACTGAGGACCTGGAGAGCAGCTGTAGAGACAGTTCGACAAGCTCTACTTACAGCGAGAAGAAAGAATCTTTGTGCTTGGGTAAGATATTTTTGAACAAGGGAGTTACCGATTCTGTATCCCCAGGCCCCAGCCCCGTAACACACAATTGGTATAAATATAGAAGAGTAGTATAATTTAATGGAAGATTTCTTTACACCAAAAGTACTCCTGGTAATCTTAATAATTTTATAGGTCATAGCTTTTATTTTCTGAAGTACATATTTTGCGTGGTAATTAAAATTAAGACGGTCATCGAGATAAATTCCTAAGTATTTATGCTGCCGAGTACTCCTAATCATTACTCCATTCAACTTAATAACAGGTGGTCTATTCACATCAAGAGAGCCCTTTAGCAACATTTGTTTTGTTTTATTAGTCGAGATTTGAAGTTTATGTGTTTGACACCAGATATCCAAGTCCTCCAGAACTTCATTTGCTCTGCACTCTAGCTCCCGGCGGGAATTACCAAAAATCAGAACAGCAACGTCGTCTGCATAAGCTATCTGAAGGATGTTGTCTCGATCAACCGCGAGCCACCCATCAAGGACCATATTCCAGCACACAGGGCCAAGAACAGAGCCCTGAGGGCAGCCCCTAGAAACAGATCTGGAGACAGAGCAGAATCCTGAGGAAACTGTGATGCTGCGAGAATCAAAGTAATTCGAAAGGAGACGGTAAATAGGAGCAGAGACCCCGGCCTCTCTGGACCTCGCCAGGACACTTGGCCACCAAACAGTGTCAAATGCCCCTTGGAAATCAACAAAGAGACCGAGGACATATTTAGAATTGGAATTTTGAACAGAACTCAAGATCTGACAAATAGCATCAACAGAAGACCTTCCACGTGTAAAGCCAAATTGAAGTGGGGAACTTAGGTTTCTGTCTAAATAGTAATTTAGAAGACGAGAAACAATTAATTTTTCCAAGACTTTGCCAAGGATGGGCAGCAGTGCAATGGGCCTGTAACAGGCCGGATCATTGGAGGGTTTGTCAAAGGACTTAAGCAGAAGTTTAAGTCTAGCCTGTTTCCAAGCCAGCGGGAATAATCCTGAAGACAGACAAGCATTCAAAAGATTTAATATAATTAATGGACAATTTTTCCAAAATCTTTTAAGTACAGAAAACTCAAGGAGATCCTGTCCAGGACATTTACCATCCCTTAAGGTTGAGATAGCAGATTCCAACTCAGTATCTGTAAAAGGAGCTTCGGTTCGGGGCCCTTGGTAAGATAAATGATCTAATCTCATTGTAGTTTGGATGGTGTTTTCACAGGAAGCAGTGTCCTCATGGAGCAAGCCGTCCAAGATAGCATTTATGGACAAACTCCAGTCCAGGGTTTCGTTACCATTTACAATAATAGAAGAAAGAACATCGCCTGGATGAACCTTGTTAGTAACAAGTTTGTAGGGTAATCCCCACTGATCTTCATTTATGTTATGCTGAACAAACCTTGCCCAGGCAAGTTTCTTCTCTTGGAAAATGGTATTGAAATAACTCCTTCTATTGGATTTATACAACTCACCAAGTCTGTCAATCTCATCTCTGGGCCTGTTAGCTCTCTTTGCTCTCTGAAAATTACGACGAGCATTTTGTAAGTTTCTTCTGAGAATTGTGAGATTTGGGGTCCACCATGAAACACTATTCATTTTTCGTTTTTTCTTTTCTAGAGTGGACTCACAGACGGTGATTAGAATCTCTTGAACTCTAGAAACCTGTATATCAGCAGGAAGCGAACCAAGTTGGACGATTATTTCTTCTGAAGTAAGCTCTTGAACCTTTACATCAAAGATATTCCAATCAATGTTTTTTGTCTTAAACCGCGGGAAGTCAAAACAGCGCCTAACATCCCTAGGATTGTTGTTTGGACTGATCATAAAAGTGATGACATTGTGGTCGCTCGTGCACCACGAAGTATGGCTAAGCCAGTTGGAAATATTATGACCAAGAGTAGAGTTTGAAAGGGTAATGTCAATATAAGACTGACCCAGAGAAGAAACAAAAGTAGGCGGATGGCCTGGGGTATTCCACAGAGTGAGGTTATTGGACTGAATAAGCTCCTCCAAAAGCTCACCTTTAGAGTCTGTAGTAGGGCTATTCCAAAGCTGGGAGTGAGCATTAGCATCCATCATAAAAATGACGGGAAAACCAGTTAAACGGATCAAAACGTCTTCCATGTAATTTAGAAATGGCTCTATGGCCTGCCCAGCCTGACTACATTGAGCGTACAGAGAAACCACATAAATCTTTCCAAAACAGCCTTCCAAGCATGCGCATGCGGCATGTGTGGTGCAAAGACTAGAAATTTTTGTTACAGTAATGAAGGGGTCAGCAACAACCAGAGCGGCCCAAACCCTGGTGGCGTTACCACGGTCACCGACCGTAACAGGGTTTGAAGTAATAATGCGACAGCTAAGAGGGAGGCCCTTGACCACACCCTTATAAGAATACAGTTCTTGTAACCCTAAAAGTTGAAATTTGTGTTGGACCATTAACTTAGAAAGATCACTTAAAACCGATAAAGATCGTTGACAATTGAACTGTAAAGTATATATACAAGACATTTCAGAGTTAGGTAAAGTCGGTCCGAATTTTTGTTACCTCTTGGGCTTTCACAAATTCAGGGCACTTAACGTCCTTGAAGGAATGGTCCGCATTCTTCTTCTTCTTAAGCCGACAATTTGGGCAAACAACAGGTTCCTCCATTTTAGGACAGTCTTGAATTTGATGACCCAGGTCACCGCAATGTCCGCAGGTAAACTCGGACTGGTGGCAGTTTTTAGCCGAGTGTCCGTAGCCAAGACATTTAAAACAGCGTGATGCTGTGAAAAAATCCTTCATACCATGGACGGACCATCCGACAAAAACCTTGCAATTTGAAGCCAAAAACACTTTCCTAATTTTATTTGGGATCTCAAGAACCCAATGTTGATTGTTTTTGTTCCGAGACCTGATTTTAAAACGAACCTTAACAGACTCGAAATCTTCCTGGGAAATCCCATGATCCACAAGGTTTTTATTGAATACGTCCTCCAGAAAATCAGAGTCATTGACATCTTTAGGTATGTCATATATTATGACAGTGGGATTTAATTTTTTAGGGGAATCCACAGAGAATTTTAACTCCTTGAACTTAGGGCAGGATTTAAGTTTATTTAGATCCTTGCTGTTGTCAGTTTCGATTAGAACTCCCTTTTCTCTTATTTTTCTTATTGATTTAATCTTTAATTTTTTAAATTCAGGTTTAAGACTTTTAGAAATTTCAGCTTTAACTTCCTCACTAGTTTTACAATTACTATCTGCATTTGCTTTAACTATGAGTACGTGCTTTGTTTGAACGTCCGGTAAGTTAGCAATACTCTGAGATTGTTTGCCAGCGCCTAAGGCAACCACACCTGCATAGGTGGGAGCCGGAACGGTTGGCAAGACATTTTGTTGTTTCCTCTGAATTTTAAGATCATTTAATTTTGTGCTTAACTTTTCATTCTCTATAGTTAGATCTATCACTAACCTTTCCATATTGTTCCAATTTTTGGACATCTCGACAAACATAAGAGGTGTCACAGTAGAGCCCTCTATAAAAACATCAAGCATATTTGCTTTTAATCCAAAAAGATAGTCAAGAATAGCTGCGCTACCAGTTTGTTCACAATCTTGAAAATCATTAAAAGTATTAGTAGAATTTAAAGGTCCTTTTATAGGGAGAAATTTTGTCTTCCAGTGTTTTTTCCATTATAGCTGGAGGTTCCTTGAAACTGGTGTCTGGAACTTCAGAGAAAGTCAATTCACCAGACAACTCGGCTATTGAAACACTATAATCCGACATTTTGGACGAGACAGAAATTTGTATGGGGGAGGGTCGTAAAGCTTTCCAGGAACGCGAAGCCACCTTTTCCATTAGGCACTGTGCAAGGGCTTTGTGACTGACGCTGTATGTCGCTTCGCCCTACGGCGAGACGTCACTTTAAGAAACTTCACCTGAGGGGGGAATTATCACTCCTCTCTGACCTTGACTGGGGCTGCAATCCAGTAGGCAGAAATCCGAACTGATGAAAACGACGATCTTCTACTGCAGAACGTACTTGGTTCGATTAAATTTACACACAATTTGAAAGCGTTAGAATAAACGGATCCGGGATATACTCACCTCGGGAGAGGTAGAACCATTTGGCCGTTGCACTGTAACATGTGAGAACCTTTTAACATTCACTTATAATATAAAAATCGAGTGACAATCAGGAGCACTTAAAACAACCGCTTCACCGTGCCGCGCCACCACCATTTCGGCAGTTGACACCATTTCGGTAGTTGACACGCGATGTTCAGAATGGTTATTATTATTTTTTCTAGCTGCTGTACGCTTGGAAGGTGTTAGCCATCCAACCGTACAGCATCTGGAAAAAAAATTCTAAGAATGGTTAAATTCTGTGATGAGCTTCTTGGGGAATCCACCCGTCATTGTAAAGGGCGCGTGGATTTCCCTAGGGCCCGTAACGAGATTGTGGATATTTGGGACATGAAGACAATCGGTGAAGATTTGACAGAGGTTGCGCAGATATCCTGCTTTGAGCAACTGATTCCAATGGGTGCAACCAATGTTTGCATGCATACATAATTGATCTAGTTTGTGAAAGGGTGGCCATTAACGCTGTTCAACCATCTTAAAATCCAGTACTTGATACTCATAAACTTTTTAATGTTAGTGAGGCAAGCAGAGGCACAGATCGTCGAGGCATACATGGGAATCGGAAAAAGACATGTTTGCATATACTGAATGGCAAATTTATAGTTATTTACTACAGTAATTTCCTATCTTATCGCCCACATTGCTAACAGAGATTTTGTCTTAGTGATGGCGAAATGCTGTTCGAAGGTCAGGCCATCATTCAACAAGCGCCTTAGATCAGCGTGATTCGAAACCTTTTGGACCCTAGTACCGTTGATGCATATGTCTATATTCTTTTTTTTTTTTTCAAAACGTAAAAAATATTTGAGCTGACTTTGTCGGTTTCATTGATGTACGCCAATGTTATCAAGATAAAGGTCAAGTTGTTCTTTTAAGGTAGTGGCATGGACGTTTATAGCGCCAAATTTGTCATTCTGTTTTGACGAGATGAACAGTTTTATATCATCTGCATAAGTACTGCAATCAGGATGCATAGAGAAAAATAGGTCCAGAGCAGCAGAAAAAATAGGACAGAAAGGATACCACCTTGGTGGACTTCTCTGTAGATGATGTGGTTCGATTGGAAGGTCCTGTTTTCAACTCTCAAATGCATCTGTTTGAGGATGGAAAAGAGAACTTTTCGTAAGCCGCCATGTATTCTAAAATACATTCGAAGTATTTTCTTCACTGATTGAGACATTGTCTAAAGCGGTTTTACTGTCTAAAAAGATTACATTAATCTGTCCTTTGGCGTTGAGGATCGTCTGTATCCGAAATAGGGTGTCCATCAAATTTGTCACAGTCGAGCTCTTTGGAATCACGGTGTATAAATATCGAGGTCTAAAAAGGAAACAATGTATGACAAAAAAATGGCAGAAAAGTCTTCTCGAACAGTTTTAATAAATTCCAGCTTATAGAGATGAAAGTCCTTCTCTTTTGGATACTTGACTTTAGGCACGGGTATTACGATATAATGTTTCAATATTTCTTGGATAACTCCACTGTGAAGGGTTTCTCTAAATATGTGTAGAGCATGACCTCAATAATAATTTGAATGCATACTTTCATGGCGAAGAAGGAGAATATATCAGGGACAGAAGTGAATTTAATTGCAAAAGGCTGTAGGAGAGAGGTGGAAAATTTCACTTCCAGCCAGAGAGTGAGTGAGTGAGTGTTGGAAATTATTGCTATCTGACGTTGTGGAAGTGGGTAATTTGAATAGAGTTGTATATAAGGAAGAATCATAAAATTATTAGATGTGAGGGATAAAATAATGTGGCAGTTCATTTTTCTCTCTCTTTTGGTTGATTCTCTTTAAGCTCATCTTCTTTAAATCATCTTCTTGAATCATATGCCACTACTAATGCTAATATTGACGCTAATTTCCTGTATGCACTCTAAAAGAAAATTAAGATTAAGTATCACTGGAATTAGGAATTTTCAAAACGTATACGCAGGGTATTATCTATTCACAGGCTCTCGACTTTTGGACTTCGATTACTCGATAGGGTGATATACATGTATATACATGCACACTCACCTGTGCACATATAAAGTAAAATATAAAATAAAACCTAGCATATTTTAAAAATTAAAAGAATTAGATGAAACTGATATTTAATAATAATCCACGTTAATTGATAATTTGCTCTTAAGAACCACATTTAAATCATTTTTCAACGGAAGCATAATTGAAGAGAATGTTTTGAATGAACAATAAACTAAATTTAAATATTTTTGAATTCATTTCAAATGTTACCTTTCCCCAGTAAGCTTCCATACAACAACCACACGGATTGGCTAAGACTGGATTTTCGTGTCCCATAAATACTGGATGACACGTGCGAAAATAGGTAGAAGCAGCCACAGACGACAGCTGAAGTAACTGAGAGGAAGATCCAGAACTGAAATAAAGCGTATTTTGAAGGAATAAGACCAGGAAACCTTAACCCATGCTTAAAATGATATAAATCACACGAAATCAAAGACTGTCGTGGAAGAAATGATTTTCTAGTTTAATTATGTTAATTATAATTCTTGATACGACTGCATTTATTTCTTCCACAAGTTAAAAATAGAGATAAACTGATGTCCGATGTCGTATTTGAATTGATATGGTTTGTTAGCACAACAAAATCGGGGTAATGCACTGTATGTATGCACACTAAGGTAGGGAGACTCCTAGTGGTAAACTTATCTCAAGCATAACAAACTATAATACAACAGAAAGTTAGTAACCTGAAAGGTAGTTATGTGATTAGTGTTAGTTTTCTGAATTACAGTGTTTTGTCCTGTCTTGCCGATGGCTACTTAGCAGATAGGAACCAGCAAAACCAGGATGCTGCTTTCTGCTTCACATCCCTGCCAGGAGAAGGTAGTCCTCTACTAGTGCGTACTGAACACTCCACCCAATAAAAATGAGTGGAGGCATTCTACGTTTCGAACCTTACGTTCGTACACATCCATCTAACTGCACAGAAAGAAAAAGAAAACAGGAGAATATAAATTTGAAAAAAAGATAGAGAAAAGTTAATCCCGTTCTGCCTTATAGCAGAGAAAGGAAGTTCCCATACCAGGAGAAACCCGACGCTAGCAAACAAATAATAAGTCCATATGCATTCCCGTCTAAAATTTTGGTACCAGGTTTAATTTTTCTTAATTTTCAAAGTTTTTATTAAAATAGTATACCAGCTTATTTACCAGTTTTATTAAATATTTTATATTATATATACAAGTAAAAATAAAAACTTAAATAATATTTAAGAAGTATTTAAAAATTTCTATAATATTCGAGAATCACGTTCGAAACTGAAATCCCAGCTGAGTTCATAAGAAAGAGCGAAACTAAAGTGCCAACATCCACTGTAAAATTTCGTCTTATACAAGCAGGACTTCATGGTCGTGTAGCGGTCGGAAAACCCTTACCCTCATGTTCTTCATCATCTTCAACATCACCATCATCATACTCTGATGAACTCTCTCTCTCTCTCTCTCTGTCTGCGTATGTGCTTGACTCATTACAAAGTTCTTCCATATATCTCCTCCAGTTTTCCTTTTGTTCCTCTAAATTCAGTACTGTCACTCCCTTTCCGTCCCTCATTGCTCTCCTTTGAATTCCGCTGCACTTTCTCGCTAACTCTCTGATTTTTCTGTGCGCCGAGTCCATCCGTCCCTGTTGTTCAAGCGTTTCAGTCTCCTGACAGTTCTCTGCTCACCACTCTTCTCTTGCCTTCCTACATTCTCTGTCATTTCATTCTTGAATCTTCGATAGTTCATTTGATCCTCTTCATTATTTCGACCTTTCAGTCTTCTCCTGTCATCCATTTTCTGCAGGATATCGTCAGTGATCCAAGGCTTCCTCCTAATTTTTTCACTCTTCCTCAGTGCCTCCAATGTCGCATTACATGTCATCTCCTTAATCAAAGACCAGTTTTGCTCTAGATCGGTCGTTGTCCCCTCAGTAACAATATCATTGGTCAGATGAACTACATTTTTCTTTTCTCCTCTCTAAGTTTCTCAATGTTCCATCGCATGAAAGGTTTTCTTTTATTTATGTGCTTCAATTTTAATTCCACATTCATCTGCACAAGTGGTCTGAATCTCCGTCCACTCCCATAAAGGACATCGTTTTCTTAACTTGGTTACGGTATCTCTGCTTTACTAAAATGTAATCTATTTGATAGCTTCGTGAGTCATCAGGATTCTTCCATGTATATCTTCTGCATAGTAGAGTCTTAAACCACGTATTTGCAACCATTAGTCTCTCTTCTTTACATATCTCCACTAAGCGTTGTTCTCTGGTGTTTCTCACTCCTAGCCCAAAAGTCCCCACCAGCCATTTTCTTCCCTTCTCTTCCCAACTACCAGATTACAGCCCCTCATTGATTCTCACGTTGTTATTTATCGAGTTTTCCGTATTGTTTCAAAATGTTCATATGTCTCCTCAACTAAATCGTGAGCACTACTTCAGATTGGCTCATATACTTGGATAATCACCATGTCTACGGATTTTGCCACAAATCTATCTGACCATGAGTCTGTATCTCAACAATTCCACATCTACAAGCAAGTGTTCTCATAAATGTTATGGGTGCCTCCCTAGCCAGGTGGGAAGGAGCAGCAGCGTGTAGCACAAGCTTCTTGATTAGACCGGGGTTCGAGCCCGTCACCACCAAATACAGAGGATGCGGAAAGGTCAGGGAATGACCACCGTATATCCCGGAGCAATGTGGCCTTAGTTGCTAATGCTCCTAAAACCCAAATAATAATAATAATGAATCTTATGAAAATCGTAAAATTTCAAGGGCTCTTTTATATTTGCATATTTCAACGTGCTTTTATGTTTATTAATCGCAGGTATTAGAAAGGTAAATAAACTCTTAACCCATAGACTTACCTTTGCTGGAAATGGAGCCGCTAAAACCTCAGGATGTAGAAAAGCTTGTGGTGAACGGGTCAGAAAAGCAATATATCCGACGAATACAGGAAAAAGACAGTCTGCAACGAGATACCTTTCTGCATTCAATGCCGGCCCGTCAACACTCATGTCAGCTTCCTAACAGAAATAAAATTTGTGTTATTAGTTTTCAATAAATTAAAGTAGTAGTAGCGAATCTTTGATATGGAGAAGTTAAAGCCTTGATAAAATTATTAGGCTCTCTTTGGACCCAGCACTCCACAGACAAAAATTGGTACTTTTTCTGTAAAGAATTCGCTATTTCTTTAAACTGTGGTTAAATTCGTGAGATGTGCTTCAAATTCTAACAAACCATGGTTAACACAATTTATTAAACACAATTGAACTTGTACAGATTTGCTCTTAAACAGAAATGGCTTATTTTAATTAAATTAAAATGTTCAAGCTTTCTTACTAAATGCAACGTTAATAACTTTAAAGTTGAAATATGTTTCTTTAAAGAAAAATCATCAAATATACCTGTCTATATATAAGTCCAATCATTCCAGTCATATTTTTCTGAACTATCCGTCCTACCTGTCCATCTGGAGGTAAATTAATTTGAGATCTGTAAAACCACATTTAGTAAATAACAACATCAAAAATAAAAATAAAACAACATCACATATAACAATAAAATAACATCCAATATAACAATAAAATAACATCCGATATAACAATAAAACAACATCCGATATAACAATAAAACTACATCCAATATAACAATAAAACTACATCAACTATAACAACAATACAATATAATACAATCCATTAACCATAACAGAAAACACAACTGAAAAATTGTTACGAACATCTCCTTACCAACAATATCTAAAATAATGTACACCTCTCTACAAAATTAACAGACCACGCAGAAAACGTGGTGTAACTCCTGCAGCTTGCAATGAAGCTGGACACACTTTGATATGGAGGTGTACAAGGGGATTTTAGGGGTTGTATACCAAAGTGTGCAACCCCAAATCGATACAAGATAATTGTGGCCATGTAACGCTCAATTATATAAACTTGCAGTAACAAAGGTATTTAAGAATTGAGTTACCTAAAGTGTTTAGAAATTACCATAATAATTAAGAACTTAATATAATTAGAACATAATTAAGACATCATTGAACTAAATAAACACAGACTTAAAAAATAATGTTTTTTTTACAAAAAAATCATAAAAAGTTTATTTTTGAAATTTAAACGATTTTTTAAAAGAAAATAATATCTTACTCCATACTTGAATTTCATTTTCTGAGACAGTATTTCAAAGGGGGCAGCATACTTCAATTCAAGGAACGCAAGATTTCCATTTTCATCCTTCACCACTTGTCTACTAGGTGGATACTAAGCAAAGAAGGCAAAATAATTAATTACCAACCAGCCGCTACACTGAAGATTTGTATTTGCACACAGGCATACATCAGAACGTACGATAACAGTTAATAATCATGTAGCAATCCATGGCAAGAAAGTTTTAAAAAAGAGCGCCTATAAATAAGGAAATCAAGGGGTTATATTGTATTAACTTTATCGCTGCTAGAATTGTTTGTTCTTTGCAAATTTCATTGTCCTACAAAGTTGATTCTTCAATAGTTTTGAGCTCTTTCACTTAGAAGAAATTGTTAAAACTTTAATTGCTGGGCCAAACGGAGTTAATGGATGGAATAACAAAATTAATCACAGAGATTCTTACCGGAATAGCCGCTACATTCAAAGTTACATGTTCCAGGTCCCTACACTCCTGTGCATCGAGAAACTCAAGTTCTTTGAAGTTCTTTGTGATATAAATTTCCTTTCTGAATTCTTTCGAATTTGTTGGAAATGATGGCCTTTGGAAAATATGAACTACAAATCGTTTACGTTTCTGAAAAAAAAAGTTAATATTAGTTCACGCAGGCTATTGATTTCTAGAGATGGAAATGGATTCTAAAAGGTACACTATACCATGACATTCATATAACTCTATAAACCTGGGTAATAATAATATCTTAGTAATATATTCCCTCTCCAATTTTATTTTAGAAATTTGTGTAAAGCTAAAGAAGATAAAAATTAATCTTAAGTAATCGATGTTAACATCGTACAATCATTTATCAATATCCATAACAATATCTATATCAATATCCATAACAATATCCATAACAATATCCATAAATGGTCTGTAAAGCTTACAGATGTGGAAACTTACGCTTGGTGCGATGGGTTCTTCATGTTGATAAGCAGTGATAAATACAGCTTTATATATGCCTTCAAAAGAGGTATGAAATTCAACTGATGAAGGGGTGTTGTTCAACGGGTCATCATAGAAAATGTACCATCGGTTCAGAAATTTTATCCTGCGATCCACCTATGAATAATACAACATCTTTTGTTACTTCTCTTCATCGTCCATTAACCTAAAAGATTGTTCATACTTTATTATAACACTGGTATGCAAATCATAGATGTCAGACCCCTGACGATGGCAGACCTATGGGTATGTTAGTTTTACTTAGTTAAGGTGGAAACGATGGCTGTCCTACAGGTCAAACGTAGCCCTACTCTGTATTCGGTTTTTGAATTATAAGCTTTCTCGCAACTACCTGTGTTCACTAATACTTTTGGTCGTACTCTGTAAGTTCACGTGCCTACTAAATACGGTTAATAAGTGTATTCTTGCTTAAATGATGAGTTATTTTTATGGCTTTGTAGGTTTTGGCAGGAACTACAGAGGCCGTATTCTGTTTTTTCAAGTTGTTAATATGAAAGGTTAAAATTTGTAAGTTTCAAGATGAATACTGATCAGAATATCCTTATTCTTTAGTGTCTTCGTTAAGAGGGTGAAGAATTGTCATCTAGCTCGTTTCATTTCCCAAAGTGTGTTTCGTTGTTATAAGTTCCAGTAAACTACTGTGAGAGAGTAATGTTTCTAGCCTTTCCTGCTGATAACAGGGGCAGTTAACTAAAATATTCTTTATTGTGAAAACAGTATGGCAGTGGGTACACTGCAGAGGGACTTCGAAACTCAGAGGCAAAGATAAGTAAAATGAGATTATCCGATATTGGCTGTAGCAAGAATCAATTCTTAACTTACTTTTCAGATGCTGGAAGTTCACAAAGATGGTTGGGATTTAATTTCCATAAGTTTCTTTTTGCCACATATTTTGGCGCAACGAGCATATTTCGTATAATGGTTATGTAGTTTTGGCCATGAATCATCATATCGATTAATTTGAATTTATTGTAGCCTGATCTGCATTTTGATTTCTGGGCATTCTAGAATCAGCTGAGATCCTGCTTAAAACCACAATTTGTTGCTTGTCTCGTGACTGGATCAATTTGGATCTGGTTTGTTTCAGCAGGGGATGATAATTGTGAGTTTCATTCTGCATTGAGTTGACAAAGCATAAAGAATCGCAATAAAAAATACACTACATGATGATTTGAAGTTCTAAGTGCTCAAGGGTTAAGCAGATGGTAAAAAGTTCTGTAAGGAAATTGCTAAACTCTGTTGATAGAGAGGCTGAAACAGTGGAAACAAGTAAGCACAGGTAACAGGTAAACACAGCACCAACCATTTTTCTTTATGCCGATCCATCGGTGAGCCATCGAGCATATTTGGATCTCGATAGCACCCAAGGAACTGTCAGGGAATGTCTTCCCCACTGACTGAAGTAACTGTAACTGTTTTCAGATAAATGTAACGGATGATCTGCATCTTTACAGATTTTGTCAATCCATGAAATCAGATTTGAAGAAATCATGAAGTCTAATGCTTGCAGGTTTGTTTAAAAGACGTTTATTTCAATACATTGCGAATTCTGATGCTTGAATAAGCTCCAACTCATCATAAGATGAATTGGCAGGCTTCAAATTTTGGATACATAGTTTACTAGTAATATTCTCCTTCTGATATCTAATGATGGCTTGTGAGATATATATAAGTTTTGGGCTATTCGACTACTGTACTCTCCTTGGCAGAGTGAAGCTATAGACCAGACTTGATGAGATTGGAGATCGATAGAGATGGAGAATGCCAGAACAGTCAGAGCCTCAGTTTTCGACAGCTATTACTCGAAGAATTTTATCTTTTTCCAGGAATTTGGTTATGATTTACTTTATATATGCTAGGAAGTTAAGTTTTTAGTCGCGTTAGTATATAATGCGGCTATCATCTTCCTCATGTCCGTATCTTTCTCTCCGCCTATAAAACTCACCTCCCAGTAGATGAATATGCTATTGGTATTCTCTAGAAACCTATGCAGTTTATTTCTATACTGCGCAATGAATTCTTCTTGGGGTAGAAGGCTCAATTATATCAATTTCTGTATGTGCCTCAAGGTTTGATTCTTTTTGTTCAGATTGATTATCCATGTCTATTTGGGATTCTTTGACACCAACAGCTGTTTCCGATTCTTTTTGTTTAGGTATTGCATTTGATGAAGATGCATTTGATGGATTCATAGGACAGTGATACTAGCTTGCTCTGCATTTATTTGATTTATGGGTTGTGTTCGTATTGAGAGAACAATTCTTACCGTCTTTCCGTAAGTGGTAAAGGTCTCTCTGTGTTTCAAACTGCTTCTTCTGAAGGAATATAACATTCGTAGTTGTAGTAGTAAGGTTTTAGTAACATCAGCAACCGAGCCATATTGCTTCTTATATACAGTCGGTAAATTTAATGTCTTCTATGATCGATTTTCTGTTTTTCTGGACGACATATCCGAGTTTCCGGGAGGGAAAACCATGCTACCCTCGCCTGAGACCCACCAACTCAGCCAAGTTGTGAAAAAGGCCCATAAAATTCCTCACGCCATCAAAGTGGATCCAATTCAAGTATGTTCTCCCCGGTGTGGGGTGGATGGTGAGTTTAGCAACTGTGCTGTCCACGAGTGCAATTTACTCAGTGGCTGATCACATAGTTAGTGAAATATATAAAATGTAAGAGAGTTTTGATTAACTGCTCTTACTGTTTGTTGCTTTGCCATGATTGGTGAATTTTCATTTATCATATTGATGCATGTCTTTGAATGCTGGACTTGGCTTTTTAATAGGCATTTTTAAAGTCCATGATTCTCCGTTATAAGGAAAGTTTTCAGCCTTGTCAAGTATCAAAGCAATCAAATACCTTATAGGAACTAATGATAAAAAAAAGTCTGTGAAAATAAGAAGAAATTCTTATCTGTAGATGAAATTCTGTTTCCACGGATATATCGGCTTATCTAAGTGTAAGTTATGATCTCTGTTTTTTGCAGTTAAATTTTTTTGATAACTGAATTGAATAAAATTACCACTAGAGCAAAATCCGAAATGAAATACTGTATACACAGTACCTTCCGGTGAGCCCTGCGATTAGTTTCTTAAAATCTTCTGATGTGATATACGTATAAAGGTCGTGCCGGAGTATGAATATGTCATTTTAATTTATCAGATTATCTCTCGGATTAATACATAAACTTTATAAATCTGTTTTTTCTGATTCTTTTAAAATTTTATAAATGATAATTAAATATTTTACAAACCTTACTTTTTTTAGAATCTCCAGAGATTTTTCTAAATCTTCGGTATCATAAATCACAGTAAATTTTCTCCATCGACTTTCCTTATCTTCTATGTTAAAAGGATCTGCTATTTCATTCAGGAAATCGATACCTTGATCTTCTCTCATCACAAAATACGAGATCTCTGTTCTACGAAGGGCTTCTAATACGCATTCTTCAGTCATTTTTCCTGAAAAAGGCACATTTGAGACTGTTTGAATCTCATCTATCAAGGGATATTCCGATTAATGAATAATACGGTATTTAGCATATTCTGTTAGTAGTGCTGAATTTAGGGATCAGTAGTACAGATAAATATCTCCTGCTCCAAAGAAACGTCACTTCAATTAAATTTGTTTCTCCACTCGATTGTGGAATTATCGTTAGTGAATAGAATTTCTCTAGAGTATTCGTATGGTGGATTCCTCCTAGTAGTAAGCAACAGATCACTACTAGGAGGAATCTAGTAGTAAGCAACAGATCTGTGCAGCATGAACGGTGCCTGCCACTTTATTTTTACCACCGAGATTTCGGTAATAGTATGCAAATTGGAAAGGTCACGTAGTTATGACCCTGTGCAGAAAAGCCTTCTAGAGCCCAGTGACCCGACTAGTGTCAAAATATGTTTAGCAAAAATGGACTTTCAAGTGTTATAATCGGTTGTTCACATTGGAATATCGTTAAAGCAGAGAAGATGGCAATATTGTTGAGTTTACGAAGACTGGTGGTATTCTAGTCTTCAGTGGATGGTAGAACTTCACAATACATTGTGAACAGAGATAACTGCTGCTGGAATTGTAAAGTATCGGAGAGAGGTGCTCCACGTCTGTGATGAATTATCAAGTGCAATCAGAATCAAACTACGAAAAAATTAACCTCTGCATTTCATATTAGGTATATGTTATCCGCCTTAGGATCGATGCTGATGGAATCCTTCCTCTTGTTGGTGCTACACATGAGGGGGCATGAATTCAAATCGAGGAAAGGCGGCTGCAGGACAAATGTGCGGAATCTCCAGAGAATTTGCTAAATGTTTGGTACTGTAAATCAGAGTACATTTCTTCCAACTTCCAACTAGTGATGTAGAAGTGGGTAGTTTAAAATTCTAGGAAGAATTAGACAAACTGTTGAAGGAAATGGAGAAGTGATATGGGAGGCGTTGACTTTCTTTTTTTGGCTAATGATTATAGGATTGCTCTCTAGAATATTTTTCCACTACTCTTATTAATACTACTATATGTATATTGTGCCCGTAATTGTACTTTTTGTGTTCGGTAAGTTTATTATCGCGGGATGAAAAACACAAACAAACTTTCTTAACTAAAAATCATGTAAGCAAGCTATGCCTGAGATTGACTAACTCACCCAAGTTGTGCTTGCGAAAAAGCCCATAAATATTCGTCGTCTCATTGACGGGTTCCACTCAAGAATATTCCACCAGATGTGGGAGGACGGCAATTATAATCGTTGTGCTGCCCCCGGGTCATTACAAGGCAAACCTATACCAGCACTAAAGGAAGATCGCTACAAATAATGCACTATATATCTAGAAGACTATCACAAATGCCCACGATTTCGGGCCCTAGCCAGAAAATACTATTGTTGTTTTGGTTCAAGGAACGCAAAAAAGAAAGGATTGATGGCATGTGGAGTCCAGTCACTCCAGAATTAAGCTTCTTGTATCAATGAGAATAATCAATTATGTATAAGAAACATCAAATATTACTAAAATGATTATAGCTAATTATTATATTAGGATACATTGAATGGAACATTATCAAGGGCTAGAACTATAATCATCAATAGTCATCTGTTTCTGATTGCAATCTGCCAGTAATAGAAATACTTAATAATATGAACAAATGTCAGAGTTAGAAAGATATGATAAAAAGTAATAATTTATTAAAATTTATAAGCATACTGGCAAAATAACAGCTAGCCCAACAAATAGCGGACTGAACAAATATATGCACAAATTATATACATGAGAAGAGAGGGGTAGGAAGCAAACAGTGAGAAAGAAATAAGCTACAGTTAATATGTCTAAGTGAGGAAAGAAATAGGATAGAAAGAGTACCCCATTCCAGCTCGAATACTCTAAAACTTAGAATATAACAGATACAGATATGAAAAGAAGATCAAAGCACATAGCAATAGTAGTCGGGCATATTAGGAGAGTAACTGCCTGATTAATGAGGCGGGGTACCGGTATTTCAATAAGACCTAGAGCTATCATCGAATATTCAAAGAATCAATTAAATGAAACTAAATGGGAATTAGAGAAACAGATTCCCGATGAAATGATAGGACAAAGTTTCCAGAATGATATATGTATTATCCATCGTGTTGCGCAATCGAGCAGAGGTTTCTTTAAATTATTTTAGAAACATTTGGAGGCTAAAGTTGGAATTCGTAGTTTTCGGACAAGTTCTCGATAATCACTAAAAAATTTTCCTAATTCAGCATCCTTAAACGCATCTTTTATTGCCAATTAAAGTGCGTCCGCTGCAATTTTTTTCCAATAAGCAGATTCCTACAGGAAAGACTGTTATCATCGGAGAAACTAAATCTATCAAATTCATTTTTCTCTTGGAGCTTCGCTTTCACATTCATCACCATTTCTTAGCAAATTAACAAATTTAATCATATTTGACCCATTATCAGTAACTGAGTAAATCTGTTGAATTCAAACGTTATATTTTATAAAATTTGGTGGATTAAATTTTTATATATTCCTGTTTGCCTTTCTTTCAGTTTTTCCATAACAATAAATACAGGTATTTTACCGTCTTTCAAAAATTAGTGACAATAATCTAGTGGCAACATCCACTTCAAAGAAATTATTCGCTTTTCTCTTTTAATGCGCATTCTTTGGAAAATGTTTGAGGACATTCCCAGTAAAATTACTATATTTATCCGCGTTGAGCTAAAAATTGCGACCACTTACTGTAATAATAGGTTAGAAAATTTTGGATTTGATCTTGCTTTGGTTAGGCGTCAATTGCTATTAGAGATGGCAGATTACGTTCTGCTAACTGCTATCTCCTGGTAGCCAAGAGGCCAACTCAACAATTACAACATACCAAAACATATTCCACACGAACGTTCAGTTACAGTGGAAAGGACAGTGATTATAACCATTGTGCTACCCGCGCGGACGAATTATTAATGAAAGTGAGATTTTTCAGTGCCACAGATGCAATCGGTCGTGAATCTTCATTGCGGCATATGGACTGAACTCGCAAGCACCATACATAACAGCCACTCGCACTAACCACTGACTACTGCCAGCTTGGTCCAAAGGTCACCGTGGGCGGTGAAACAAATCTACAAATAGTTGTTTATTTGCTTGTTTTAGAAAAAAAAGAAAACTCAGAATTTTAACAAAAGAGAGACTCCGGTTATTATTTTCGTTATTCTAGGAAAAATGAAGTCAAACTCTAAGCCAAGATTTCAGAAGAGTAGCAATTATTTTGTACAGTGATAGAAGAGAATATCGGGATTTGACTTTTTATTCTTTTTTAAAGTGCAACTAACCATTTCTGAGTATTACCTACTGGTTTGTTTCTTATAAAATTATATTATTTTTATTTTTTTACATCTGAAATTGTCTAGCAAAAATAAAGGAATGTAGATTATGACACATATTCAGTGTTCACCATTAAGATGATTCATTCAGATCAAAGATGCATGAACACAGTCTTATCTAATAGCAACCTAGTAATTTCAACTTACTGGAATTTCGAGAATACAAGTACAAAATGCCATACAGTAAAGAATCTTCATTCTTGTATATCCTTTTGAGGAGTTTCGACATCGCAAGACACTTCCATTCTGCAAGAAGAATAATTAGCCATGACTGTTAGAGAACTATAGGTCATTGAAATGCAAATTCAATTATTAATTTTTAAATTAATCTGTGCGTTGTTCTTAAAATATTGGGACTTATATTGATACATTTGTAGTCAGTGAATCCTGAGCTACTCTATAAGATACTACCGATTTTTGTAATTGCTTAAGTTAGGGAGGTAAGATAACACTGCGTCATGCAATGCAATAATTGTATTTGATCTGTTTTATAGTATGATTGGTTGGTTGATTGTAGTAGGGTTTTGGCTCATTAGAAACTTGGGCCATATTGCGCCGTGGATGTATATGGCCTAATATATATTATAATATGTCTGTAAATTGGTTGTGAATTGTGGTCGCTATGATGTTTACTGGAAGAAAAACCCGAGTTTCCGGGAGGAAAAAAATGTTACCCTCGCCTGAGACCGACTGAGTCACATTCCCCCACAGTGTGGGGGAAATGATGATTATACTTATTCTAAGGTTAATCTTTTACAATATTTTCTGATCCTGTATGAGTGAATCAGTGCTTTAAAAAAAATGAATATAGTTTAAACCCTTTTAGGATTTTTCAAGATACTTTTCGTCAGGTCTTCAGACAGTAAGTCTATCTCATTTAGAGGTTCTGTCGGGTCTAAAATCTTTGACGAGTCTCATTATCCACCTACCCACGTATACCTTCTTATGTTTCCTCACTGAGGATAAAAAAATTTAATATTTCTGCGAAGCGTTTTTCAGTTGAATCTCTTCCAGAAATTATTCGTCCAAATTATTAAAATATAAGGAAAGTCAGAAATCTGTGATTCTTTCCTCACATAAGTACCTATCCAGCTGATCTTTGATTTTAAAATATTACGTAACTGAATATTTCAAATTATTTGATTTATTTTTTAAAATTTTTATTAAAATTTCATTGCCAAATTGAAAATTGATTATTATTATTATTATTATTATTATTATTATTATTAGCCATATGGTACAAGGAAGCCTGAGGCTTATGCTGCACCAGCCAAAAAAAAAAAAAAAAAAATTCCCGAGTTATCATGAGACAGAGAGAGAGAAGTAGAAAGGAATCACCAAGAAAGAGAAGAATGATGATATCCAGCTCAGGACCCTGGGTATGCCAAGCCCATACTCACCAGATGTGAGCCCCCGGGGTTTATACAGAAAGGAAAAGAGTTTACTGCAGGGATTTACAAGATTCGCATTTTTTTCTGCCAGAAAGAAAATGGCAATGAATAAAATAGGGAGTGGCTCATATTTTCTGAAGCAACTAAGTGTGTCTATTGTTACATTTTCTCAAAACATTCTACTCGATGTAATGATTTGAAAAATAGATAAAATATATTAAAGGAACATGAACGTGTTAAGGGTCATAATACATCGATGTGTGTTTTTATGAAAGAGACCTTCAGTAGCTAGACGTATTGATACAGTACTGGCCAAGAAAAAAAACTGAGATTGATTATTGGGGACGAGTTTTGAAGAGTACTGTTGCAACTGTTAAGTGCTTATCGATATTAGGAATTGCTTTTAGAGGCCATAGAAAACATTCTATTTTTAATAGAAAAGGAAATTTTTAGAATTACATAAAATATCTGGCAGTTTGATGCTTTCCTTAAAACGAATGTAGAAATATTTGTTAATCCCAGTCGAAGAAAGGTTAGCTACTTATCACATACAATTTCTGACGAATTGGTATAATGGCCCGCGAAGTTAAAATCGTTTGTGAGGACAAAGAAGCCTTGTATATTTCTGTACACGTTGGTTGTTCAACACGTTACTCGTGTTGATCAACCAACATTTGTTCTGAGATACGCAAATCGAGAAGGTAATGTTTGTGAAAGGTTTATGGATTTGAATAGCATACGCCAGTTTTCCATTGGCTGGCAAATATTCCTGTTTATAGGCTAAAATATACGCATTGTGTCCAACTGAAACTTATGCACCATGGGCAAGTTACTCATTAAATTTAGTGGGCACTACACTGGTGCTTTAGATTACTTTGTGCAAAACGTGTATGAATTTTTATGCCTCTTGGTGTATGTGTTTTTTATGCAATAGCTATGGCGAAAATGTCCTAAATATCAAAGATGGTAGAAGAGATTTTCAACCTTCCCGGAATGGGACTTTCTTTTGCTCAGGTTGCCTCACTCGGCATAATCAAGTGAATTAAATACTGAAGTTCATTAGACATTTCTGAAATGGACAGTGACTGTAGATGAGAATTTTAGTAATCTTAAAACATTCAACAGTTCTAATCCTAGTAAAATATGATTAACTAACTCGCTGCTCTAGCTCAATTTCTTCAACTAGGCTACTCAGGAGCACACGTGACCAAAAGGGATAGCATAGCCCAAAACCCTGCAAATTTTTCAGATTGACGCCTAACAGTGCCACGGACTTGTGGCGGGCGTCATTCCTCAGCTTTTGTCAGCTTTTGTCCTTTTGCTTTATCTAAGGGAATATCTAACATTTGGATATTCCAGCCAGACCCGATTATCCGCATCCAGCATGAGTGACGTAGAATTTGAGGTCATTGCTGTTAACCAAGACCGGCAGCCCATGCCTGCCCCTACCACACCCAAGATGAAACCAACCAGAATGAGGTAACAGAAGACACTGATGACGCGAGGCCTTCCGCCTCTAGAAAAGAAACAAGACGCCAACTGTTCCCAGATCGGACAGAGAGACTAGGAGCATTAGGGAGCTTAAGAATGCTCAGATGACTGCTCCGACACCTAATGATATCCAGGACGAGGGAAATAAACTGTAAGAGACTAGCTCCGTACTTGCTCCCACTCTTCCAGAAGGAACCCTGCCGGAACAAATCTTAGCTCTTAGAGCTCAACTAGAAACCTTGATGGCATAATCGAATAACAGAATTACCACAGGTATGCGTGGCGAAATAGTTAATATATGAACAAAGATCGAAACCTTATTGCACAACTCCCACGTTGGGCAGGAAAAGGCAAATACAAAATTGAAGGCAATCCTCCTTGATAGGGCAAAACAAATGTCATAGCGTGCCCTATCATAAGCCGACACGCTGAGGATGTCGGCTGACAAGCTGCCAGTCCCCGCCAAACAAACTGCACCAAAGAAAAGACCACTAATCCAACAACTCAACATAGTGATTGTGAAACCTGCATCTGAAGGCATGACCAAAAACAGAGAGGGAGTTAAAACAATTGTGGTCACGAAATTGAAGGAAGATTTAAGGACCACCAAGATTAAATCCATCTGAACACCCCGGACAGTCGGAGTCATTATAGAGACTGAAACGCAGGAGGAAGTTGCCAAAATCTTAGCGACTCCACGGATACAGGCGCTTGGGCTAGTTGCGGAGAAACCCAAGAGAAAGCGACCAGCGATCATCATTTTTGTCGTTGACAAAGATATTACTCCAGAAATATTAAAATAAGAAATATACCATAGAAATCTCCAGACTGACATCCCAAACGCAGAAAAAGAGAGCATAATCATGCCAAAATACAATACAAAATCAAGAAACGGGGGGAGCTATCAACTGGGCAGTAGATCTTTACTACAGAATTTTCGACGGGAAGTGAATCGGAGGAGGAAAATCTTCCAGAGTGCCAGGAGATCTTGACCTGCCGCTGAGGTTGAAGAATTAAGACAACAATATAGGAACATCCGAAATGAGTACACTGCTCTAATTAGAAAAAGAAAACAAAAATCATGGGAAGATTTTGTCACCTCAGTTGGAAATCAAAACCCCTGGGTGGGGGTCTTGATTTCCAACGGAGGTTCTGAGGTATATATACTGAGGTATATAAGGTTACTACCAACAAACTCCCCAGGGGAGAAGTTATCCCGCCAACCATAACAACAACGGGAAGTATGACAAACACCTGGACTAGCTCAATAAATAATATTCTTTATGCAATCTTTAAGCAGCCAGCAATGGTAACAACCCCACAGAAGCTCTTGCTATGCAGAGAAAACGATGACTACAGTACGGAAACAACGGAACCAACATTTACTTTGGAGGAACTTAACTTAGCAGCAGCAAGAATTAGGACACGTAAGTCACCGGGTCTGGACAAACTCGAGCCAGAAATTGTTAAGAAACTAATTGAGTATACCCCACACCCTCCTTTGGACCTCTTCAACCACTGTCTCCAAGTAGGATATTTCCCAAGTGCATGGAAAGTAGCAAGTGTACCCTTGATCCTAAAAAAAATGGGGTGGGTTGTGTACGTGAACACAACCGCAATCGTTTAAGGCGTGAATCCGTCTTTGTGTCATTAGAGGAAGGGTAAGATGTAAATGAATAAAGTCTTGATGGTTATAAGTGAAGTATAATTTTATTTATCAAAGGCCGATGATAGGAGAAGTAAGATATGTATGGCATAGTATTTACATCGATGTTTCTTACAAATGTTAAAGCTATATAAGTGTTGCCCAGAGTAGAGGGCTCTATAGAAATGTATTTCGAGTTGAAATACATTTCTATAGAGTCGGCGACGCGAAATGTATAAAATGGCGACGCGAAATGTATTTCTATTGAAATACATTTCGCGTCGCCATTTTCAGTGTTCACGCGCAAGCGCTACTGCCCCCCCCTCACCGCTGCACTTACCCACTACCCACCATTTTATATACGGACATAAACCCTCTATCCAACAAAAATTTCATTATTAGATTATCATTTATAGTTTATGAGATATAAGCGCGACAATTCTTGCCATTTTTGGTCACTAGAGTTTTCGTAGAGACCCTTCCCCTATACCGGACCGAATTTAAAGACGTATTCATGTCAAAAATGCAAACAAGCCGCCAGATAGACCAGACTCCTACCGCCCAGTTGCTCTTCTCTTCTCTCCTGCCTTAGCAAACTTTTTGAACATCTCCTACATAGCAGAATAACAACATATTATGTCAACGCCAATCTCCAGTGACAAAACCAGTTTGGCTTCAAGAAGGGATGATCAGCTATCGACGTCACAGCCGTGAAAAGCTCTACCAGGAAATATTTCCTTGCAATCTCAATTGATTTCGCCGGGGCGTTTGACTCATTCTGTGGTCAAGCGTCCTGGGTAGACTTCGAGTCACAAACGGCAACAAAACCCATATTTTTGCATCCACAGCTATCTCTCGAACTGTAGCATAACTGTCAGAACACCATACAACCAGATCACTCGACCGATCTACAGGGGCTGCTCATGCAGTCTGTGCTGGGGCCCCTCTTCTGGAACATCGTCCTAGACAAATTCCTCTCTACCAGCCCAGCAAACTTCAATACTTAAGCGTACGCAGATGGCCTGGTCCTTACCCTGGAAGCCGATAACAGAGCACAGATTGAAGATATATGAAATAGAGCACTTGCTACCCTACAGAATTGGGCGAATGAGCACAACCTCCAGATCTCACAGGACAAAACCTGCTCCATACTTCTTAAAGGAACGCTGGATATCCGAAGACCTCCACAACTAAAAATACAGGGCAGAACTGTCAAGCTTGTCAGAGAAATGAAGTATCTAGGAATCATCCTGGACAAGAAACTATCCTTTACCCCTCATCTGATGTATCTACGTAAAAAGATCCGTAACTACGTCTCACTTGTAAACAGAGTCTCTAACTGCGACTGGAGATTGAAGAAACGAGCTCTTTCCACATACTACAGAGCCATCTTCATACAAATAATCACATAGGCAGCAGGAATCTGGTACACAAAGCCATAACAGTCAACTACAGAAAGCTTGAAACAATACAACGAGCAATGTTACTGACCATCACCAGGGCGGTGTGCACGGTCAGCACCCACACCATTCAGGTGCTGGCCGGTGTGCTACCCCTGGACCTTGAAGTCGTCGGATGAGGGTTACAATATCACCTCTCTAAGGGCAAAGACGTATCAATCATGGATTACGCAACAGACCCAGCTAACACTGCTAAAGCAGAGAAAAAACGCCTGGCCCACTACCTACAACAAACTTGGCAATCCAAGTGGACCAACTCCGCGAAAGGAGAGATTACGAGATTGTTCATTCTCGACATTACTAGGGTTTATACGGAAATGCCGAAATGCTTCTCCCCTGGTCTCCATGCCACGTTCTTCTTAACCGGCCACGGGCCGATCAAAGGGAAATTACAAGCACTAGGCATTATTGATGACCCCCTATGCCACTGTGGTTCCCCGGAAAGCTGGAGCCACTTAATGTATGACTGTGAGCTCTATGAAGATTTAATATGTACTCTACTCACCAAAATCCACTATCTTCCAAACGACCGGGAGAAGCACGTCCTTGATAATGTCGAAGACTACATTGGCTTCACGCACTTTGGTCAAGAATTGTTCACCCGACGTAGGGGACGTCCACGAATACAAACTTGAAAATTGTACAGTACCAGCCACAACTCTCGACGTAGCTTTCAAACACTGACTGGAGCCTCAACTGAGAGAGAAGTTCCATTAACTCACAGCAGAAGATAAGGAACCTGACACACTCAAACCCCATCAAGCGCCATCTGACGATTCGAACTAGGTGCCTAACCTAGTTCCCTTTAAATCCCCCCTAGGCGGGGGAGGAGGATACGGGTTTCTGTCTCCTCCCCTCCCCTGCCTCCCCCTTCTTCTCCTGGTGGGACCTGGGCCTGCCTCGCTGCTTTTTGGAGTCAACTTCTCTATCGTCCCCATACTTTGTCTTTTTCCCCAGTCTTCAGTCTCCTTCCCCACTCTCCCTAGACTGTCACTGTACACCCTACACAATGTAAAAATTTCAGCAACGTACAAAATTAAACTATATTAATATAAGCTTCTTTTGACCTTACCTAAATTTCATCTGTTTTTCCCCCATTTTTCTGGTGGCAGGACCTCCCAGAGTGAAAATTCAATATTACTGGGTACCTGGTCTGCCTCCACGGGGCGGGATGGGGCAACGTTGGGTCCCCAGCAGGGGTTTAGCGGCTAAATAGCCAGATGAACAACGATAATAACACTACAGTTACAAAATCCATACACTTTTAAATCTCTGGACTCTACAGTGAACTGTTACACCTATAATGAAAGCAACGCGGAGATGGGGGAACCCTTGGTACCGTTAGACACAAACACACTATACATTATATATATATATCTACTCCGACAGTATAGTTGCCTAACAATTCAAAAAGCGAGAGGTTTCTTAACTTTTATTAGAAAAAAAGTTGAAGAAAAGGGTGTGGTTATCATAAAACGCATGAAAAGCAGATTTTTTTAAATCAATTTTTTTTTTACTTGAAATTAAAATTTAAACGCATTTTATATTTAGATACTGTCATGCGGTTGTTTACTAATACAATATACCTCAAAGAATTAGCTCACATAGAATTGTGGATTCTGTCTAAACAGATATTCTGTTTGGATTGTCTATTAGACACCTTCAACTGATTATGATTGCATCAAGAAAGACATGCCTGCAGACCTTGCCCTCTTAATAAATGGTGCATCAATTTTTTTTATATATAACAAAAGCCCCGCTCTCTAGAATTGATTGCCAAGTTTAGAAATGAGGAACATTACACCCAATGGAATTTACCCATGTATGAAAAGTTTGGGGAGATGGCAGTTGATGTGGCAGATCACAAAGTAATATGTGGGCTGTCTGTAGATTGTCCTGATTATAATTAAGTGCAGATTATCCTATAGAAGTAAACGATAGGTTTACTCTTTTAATTTACTTAAAGATCAAAGATAAAACCACAAAATGTACACAAATTCAAAAGTTCCATGTTCAGCCTTCAGAATAAGCATTGTAAGCGACGTAAACTTCCAGCACAGTTAAAGAATATAAACTTGGCTAAGTTGCTTTCGTCATGTCTAGCGTCATTTCATTTCTTTGTATTCTATTGCATCGATTAAAATTAAAGTCAGTGAATTACTACAGTTAAATACTCACCCGGTTCCAAAGAGAATTCGCAATGTACCACTTTGAAAACTATGTTGCAAATGAGAAGTGGACGTACATAACCAAGAGCCATTTTCTTACACAATATTGTTATCTTGCAACTAAGTACAAGGTAACAGTTACTGTCGTGAACAGCAGTAAACCAGAGAGAGAAAATACAAAGTTCCAACCACCGTATCGCAGAGAAAATGTTGTTTTATTCGTGGATACCGTTTCAGCCAATATCAACTTTAAAAAAAAAGAAGTTTATGCGACGTATTTTTGTTGGTTTACTATATGTGGGCTGCAAGTAAATGATTCCTTGTCAAAATAAACTTTTCCATTGACAGAGAAATGTATAGGAGTCCAAAGGCTGATTTAAACTTGTCAAATGGTAAAAGTAGCTGTAAACGACAGGGCGGGATCTTGCGTGCAAATGTATCAGAATAGAGAAACCATAAGAAATTTTAGAACTGCGAATGAAAAAAGATACTATGTTAAGGTATACATTTATAAAAGGTAGTCCAAATACGAAAGATTATTGAAACATGCATGTGTTGAGGGTTGAGAAGACAGATGCACTTATTGAAAGTAGAAAGCGACGGTCTGTGTGATTAAGAGTGGATTGAATTTGTATGGAGGGATCATTTACTAACTTGACTGCTCTGTTTTGGATGAAGTCTTAAGAGTTTAGATTTTGGGGGCGTCACTCTAGATGTGGCAACGGTATTCATAGTAGACAAAAGAAGTAATACTTCTGGTATCCTTTGCGTAGAAGTCAGGGTTAAGATAAGCGATCGTGAATGAAATGTGACTGTTGTTGTTGAAAGTGAATAGAAAATCTGATTTTTGAGAGAAATAAAACAGGACTTAGATTTAGATGGATTGGATTTAATTATATTTTTTCTCTCCAGCATATAATAATTACTTAGAGATCTTAACTTCTTCAAAGAAAATAAATTCCTCAATGAATCTGCCCTATTTCCGAAATTCTGGACAAGTTATATGGACGATATTAGCTTAGCCTTAGAGCCATTGGTTCCATTATTTCCAAACATTTTCTGCATCCACCGACAACACTCACCCTTTGTTAAGCTTAAAATAGAAATAGAAAACAAGTAATCCCTCTCTTTTATGGATATTCTTCTGTCCAGAACACGAACTAGAATTTAATTATCGTTGTATCGAACACCTATTTTAAACTGTTCTAAGATCTTAATTCCCAAGGCTGTCAGATTATTCACCGGCGATCAACTTAAAAGAATCTAAAGTCAAGCACAACAGCCAAGAAAAATGAACATCTAGGTGACATCACGTCTAATGCCCTCATCTAGATGGCATTGGATATGACCACAACAGTTCCAGCCCAGACTGGAACTGTTGTGGTCATATCTTCTTAGTGATTAGACCTGTCTAATCACTAAGAAGATAATTTGGACAGCCAGACCCCCCCATAACATAATCATGTAGATTGCTATCTTTTAGGAATGCCAACTTGTTAAGAGAAAGTTGTCTAAATCACACTGGCGCTTAAAACATTCCAGTTCCAGTTTAAAGAAAAACGACTACATCAAGCTGAAATTTGATGGTTCTGTAGTGAGCAAGGAAGTAATTTGCATGACTGGTATGTAATAGTATTAGTGTGCTGACCATGCGGGTAGGCCAACATCTTGAAAATAAAGTCAGCTGGAATTAGAAATTGCTTTGGAATGTTCTAAAGCTTAATAAAAGTCGCAAAGCAAGTTAGCCTTTTGGTAAAATCATAAAAGTCAAACAAAACATTTTAATTAAAATCACACATTTTTTGTCAAATTTACTGGTACATTTTTGAAAACTGGCAAGTACTGTATTGATTACAACAACAAAAAAAAACCCCTTTTCCTAAGCTGATATAGTTTTCCACAAGCAGCGTTAAAGGAGGAACAAGCTGATTGGACAAGCTGTAGATAACTCATACAAACCTGGTTAATACAGCTTGCTTTACACATGCTTTACAAGATGCGTGCAGAACCAACGTCATCTATCCGCTTCCTGAAAAAAAAATCATATTCTATTTTTTTCTTATGAATTCAGTACATGTTCAAGCCATGCCGCAATCATATTTTGTCTTACCACTCCTAAATATTCATTTTTTGTGGTTAGTCATCAACGACATCTTTCGCTTGGCGTAAAAGTTGAAAGCGTTGAAAGGAAAATGGCTGTTCGACGTAAATACATTATCTTCTTTTGGAATTCCATTCTTATTGCGATGTGCTCTGGAGGTTTAATACCATCCGGTGAGTAGTAAAGGGATATCCTTCTAGAAACAACGATAAAGTTTGCTTTAAATAACTGTTTTGTATTTTGTGATCGGTCGCTTGACAATTATAAATTTTAAATATCAATTCTTTTAAATTATAAAAAAAAAGGTAAACGTAAATTGCAATCATTATCAATCCACTGCGGGATGGATGTCTCCTCAACAAATCATATTGAGGGAAATGGACCATAGTCTACCACGCTGGTCCAGTGCGGGTTGCCAGTTCGACCGTATTTAGCAGCCAGGAGTTTGGATCCCGGTCTGCTCAAAGAGAGCAGCCAGGAGCTTGAACCCCAGTCTGCTCAAAGAGAGCAGCCAGGGGCTTGAACCCCGATCTATTCAAAGAGCATGTGCTACTGCACATGCTCTTTGAATAGAGCATGTGCTACTGCACTCCCTCCCTAGCCGAGTGGTCACGAGCGGGAGTGCAGTAGCACATGCTCTTTGAGTTGACCGGATTCAAGCCCCTGAGTGCTAAATATGGTCGATCTGACAACCTGCACTGGACCAGCCTGGTAGATTATAGTCCAATTCCCTCAACATGAATTGTTGAGGAGCCTTCCATCCTGCAGTGCATAAATTATAAGCATGAATAAATTCTATTATTTTTGTCAATTAACCACTGTTTAAAACTACATTCCAGCATTATGTTAGCAAAAAAGAATTCTTCAGTTAGATGTTATAATTAGACTGTTATAATTAATTTATCTAATTTTAACAGTCTCCAGATGAATTCGATAATTTTGCAGAAATTAATGAAAAATTTTATATTTTCTGTGATAATAGAAGTGAATAGTAAATGACTAATTAACTATCCACCAATTAATTAATTAAATAGCTTCCTTCACAATTAATTAGAATAAATAAATAGTTAATTATTTATATATATATATTTAGTAAATAACAAAAGTAACAATAAAAATAAATAATTCCCAAAGAGAAAGAGATGTACACTGGTTAAAATAATTAAGCATTCGCAGTATTTGAAAATAAATTTGTGTAAATATGATGTAGATGAAGTTAACCTCCCACCAATTTATGGTGGGTGGTTAAAGTTCAAAGCAACTCCAGAGCGAACGGTAAATATGATTTTATTGGAACATGAGCAACAGAAGCAAAATACTGTGAACTTGTAGAAACAGCTGTTGTCTCCCCTGTGGACGGCATGTGCGTGGAGAGACAATGCCTTTTTTGATATGGTATTTGTCCTGTTTCTAAACGGTCCCTAAGGAATTCCTCAAACCCAATTTTTGCATAGGTATAGTGTATGGTCCCAGCAACCACCCGACATACTTCTCACCTGCGATGCACCAATAAAATCGAGATACTGATGATTTATTACAGAATCAGTCATCATTGTGTACGTACTGTTTACAACTTAGTCTTCCTGAATCCTATTGATCAGATTTTGTTTGCTCTAGAGAACACAATGTGATCAATAGGATTCAGGACAAGAAAGGAAGTGGGCCACTCTACACGGTCACTATGCTCATCTTTTTATAGATATTGTTTACCAGCTGTGTCCTATGGGATTGAGTGTTGTCGTCAATCCATAAAAATCTCTTCGCTTACAGCACGAGCACCAGGATGACCATTGCGGCAGGATCTCAATTAAACACACACATCTTAGTTCCTCTCCCATAAAGTCCATATCTCTGCAGACTGTTCCAGGTGGTCTGGTCTGGTCTGGTTTTGATACCTCTTGTTCCGCTGCAAAACGTTCGAGTAGCTGGTAGCGTTCATGAAACAACTTGAAAATGTGACTGAAATCTGTGGTTGACGAATTAGATATGTCTCTGACATCGTCCAGTATTTAAAGCAATGGTAGCACGACTGAATTGATATGTTCTCGCCTGTATGCGTTGGAGAATTGGTTATTTACTTGTATATCAGTCAGCGTTACTGCAGCTACAACTGAATGTCGATAGAGTAGATTGTCCAACAGACTGCAATGATCTCCAGTCTGTTTTAACCAGAATATTCGAGCAAGCAATGATTTTCACTCCGTGGCTGAGTTAGTTGGTCTGAGGCGTAGTTAGCAAGGATTCCCCCCCCCCCCAGAAACTGTGATTTTTCGTCCAGAAAAACAGGCAAATCGACCAGAACAGGCAATTTTCAGAATTTACAGACACATTACATAAATGGCTATGTAGAAGAAATTCTGGGTGACTCTAATAAAATAATTTGAATTTTAAGCACGCAATGAAATAACTTGTGGCACACTGGTACTGGAGAAGAGCTAAATGCTCAAATGGTAAATCCTGGACTGCCTCGATAAAGGAAATTCAGACACTTAGAAGAAGCACAAACATAAATAAGCGTTCCTGATATGAGAGCATGGGCAGTAACAGAGTTCACTCGGTATTTCGCTGAGGATTTATTCCTCCTGATGAAGGAACAATATCTAATACAGGTAGTATGGTGATGGCACTATGGAAAACAATAAGTGTTTTCCTTTTCACAAGGAAGTACTATTTATTTTAAGTGTAAATTTAAGGGTGAGGAAACTCATTTTTATCACAGTACGACATATGCTTGTTTTCAGGATCCATACGTCATATGAACAACATTTGAAAAACATAAATATGAATTTTATAAATATTCTGAATGAAACTTTCGAATCACATTTTTGAGTTAAACTACATTTCATATAATGCGTTCTTGCGAGTGCATTTAGAATTAATGTGATATTTTAGATTAAACATGCGCTATACATTGTCCAGAAGAACCAGATTTGCGTGATATTCGATTTCCACTGAGTGTTTATATTAGAGATAGTGTTTAACGTCAGGCTGAGTATAAATCTTTCACAGTCCATTTAATGGAAAGAAAATTAAATATACATCGAGTGATAAACTTCTCTTCAGTCACCGCACAATGAATGTCTCTATTGCTTCATGAGAGCGATTTTTATTTATTTTATGGCTTCGCAAGGGGCGATAATGGAAGAAATCCGTGCTGCTGTACAAAGAAAAAAATATTTCGAAGTCCACAAATATCTTAAATGTGTAGTTCTAATGCAGTAGGAATCAAGCAGCTTTTTTATTATTTTTTATATTTGTTAAAAGCTTTGCAATATAAAACAAACAGAATGAAAGGGAAGCATATGACTGTCCCATTAACAGCTAAAAACCGAACTCGCTAATGGGATAACATTTTATCTGCATTATTTGAAGTTTAGTTCTGGTGGCCACTGTTAGTAAATAAGCGCAATGCAGTAGAGATTTTGTTATAAATCGATTCGGACTCAGAACCAGTTCAATAAATTGGGACTTTCTAAAAATATAAAAAAAAGAACACCAAGACATCACTAGAAATGCATATAACTCAAGTCTGACTTTAGATATATAGAAATATATCACACTAACGGTTTAATTATTCCCTAACCAGCATGGCGTTAATATGCTTGTTTGGATATGAACACACCTGTCTTAAATTGTGAAGTTAAGAAACATATCTACACCTCAAATTCGTGTGACATATTTATATTTATCACTGACAGTATACTGGAGTCATCACTGGTCAGTCCTTTGGAGAAGTCTGCTTTTAAATCCATTGGAGATGTGGTTTAAACAAGACTTCTCAATCGGCCTAGTGGGCAATGGATCTCAAACAGAAATAGCAAGTTTTCCCTGCGAGTTATTCGAAGATTTTCCTCTAAACCCTTGAGGTGTCAATACGCTGTCAGTTAATCGATTTCACTAGTTCGTAGGATGACACAAAAACATAAAAGGTCCATGAACGTGCTTCCCGTCCATTCAATCTTTGACCATTTCCACACTTCATGAAAAAAAAAAAACCAATCATAACAAATACCATATTTCAGAAGGTTTCTTATTATGATAATTTTGGAGTGACACACATTCGTGGATATCTTTGGCTTTCACTTAGCGACTTCGAGTGCTATTCGAAGTAGAAAATACTCGAGTGCAAAGTGGAAACACTATGGCCAATAGAGGTGATCAGGGATTAGATATGAATTTATTATAGACGAGTGACAAAAATGAGCACAACAAGCAAAGAGCTAACAAATGGGGACGAATGGAAAATTAAATTTTCGGTTTACAACGATGACATGACGTTATGTTATAATGCAGAGCTTTTCCAGGAAGGCTCAGATAGACTTCAGGTGTGAGCAAAAAAGTGGCAGCAATCTTTTAATGGAGCAAAATTCAAGATTTTCTTACACCTCAAGAATAGAACCCCAAACTAGTTCATACTCTTAATGGGGTGTTGAACTAATAACAGCAGAGGAATTAAGAGATTTGGGAGTTGTGATGCGGTAATGGAGTACTTACAGCAGTATACACAGGCGAAACGGAAGGCCCATGATGTCCTATCAATGATTTATCGTACATTTTCTTGTAAAGGGGCTCCGTAGCCGAGTGGTCAGGAGCGGGAGTGCAGTAGCACACGCTCCTTGAGTAGACCGGGGTTCAAGCCCCTGACTGCTGAATACGGTCGATCTGCCAACCTGCACTGGACCAGCGCGGCAAATTATGGTCCATTTCCCTCAGCATGAATTGTTGAGGAGGCTTCCATCCTGCAGTGGGTTGATAATGGCTGCACCTTACCCTTTTCTTGTAAAGATAAGGTGGTCATTATCCTACTTCATACAGTATTCATAAGACCGCACTTGGAATACTGTGGTCATGTATGTAGATTGCATCTAAGAAAAGACATCGAGCTTCTTGAAAAGCATTCAAAGATGGACAACACGCCCAGCGAGATTAACAAAATTCCGGCCATATGAGAAAAGACTTCGAATATGTGGGGTATAAAGCTTGGAAACGAGGCACCTCAGAAGATACTTAATTGAGGTGTATAAGGCTCTGAGAAGTGAGCGTAAAATGAAACTGTTATAAATGAATGAAATGTTCACTGTTGTAAACGAGTCTATGACTAGGTGCCATAAATTTAAATTACGGGGGAAGAGCCTCTAAGAGGTCAAAACCTGGGCATTTATTGCTTTTGGTTTTAAATAGTGCTATTTCTAAGACTTCTATAGTAAACAGAGGTTCAATATTGGCATTGTCATAATCAGTATTCTCTTTTATTATGTCTAACTGGGTAGGGGAATACTCCCCAGCCTGAGTCCCGATAATACTGTCTAAGATGGATGTTGGCTGGTTGTTGTTGTTGATATGGGGGTTTGATGGCGCATAAGCTACTTTGGCTATAATGCGCCTTGTTGGCTGGTGGCGGCACGTGTGTGTACGGACTGTTTTGAAAGAAAGAGAGGGAATTATAGAAGCCAATTCAGAAGAACAGAACCCATGGAAGTATCTGTAGGAAAGGCATGCATCAGAAACAGAATGTCATAGACATTCTCTCAGATAGGCCAGAAAAGCTGTACTTGCAACCTGGGAGTCTAAAACGCTGATGGAACTGACATTCGGGTGACACTCAAGTCAAGCGGACCCAATTTCGACGAAGTCAGGTTGGTCTGTAATAGCCAAATTCTCTGCTTGCACCTTTACGATGGTGGGACTGTTAATAATCCTAGGTATAACCCCCATGTGCAAGCACACTGTGGATGACAACCCACGTGTGAACCAACGTAAGCAGGGGTCGAGGTGTGGCACCCATACCACATGGGGGAATGCCGCCCCCTCGGTGTTACCAGGCAATACTAGGTGGTAAATGACTCTCATCAACCGGTGCAATACCACCACTTTGCTATATTGGAGGCTTGAAGTGATGGAACCCATGTTTAGTCTTCAGAGCTAAGTTCCGGTCAACCCTTCCCCATCTCTTCCATTATGCAGTATGATTGATATCTTTTGAGGTTATGATGGACATCATGACGAGATCCAATCTTCCTTATATTTCGAGGCTACAGCTCTAAAACGCGTTCGCAGACCGCTAGTTAGTTCACCGGACCGAACCTATTGGTAACTCTATGAGGATTCCGAAGCCTCCGTAGCCAGGTGGGCAGGAGCAGCAGTGCGTAGCACACGCTTCTTGATTAGACCGGGGTTCGAGCCCGTGACCACCAAATATGGAGGATGCGGAAAGGTCAGGGAATGACCACCGCATTTCTCTGGAGCAATATGGCTTTAGTTGCTAATGTTTCTAAAAACCAAATAACAAACGATGATGAGGCTTCCGGATCAGCTAGCCTATAATCTTGCTACCTCTGCTCTGCCAGATAGTGACTGGAGGGAGTCCGAGTAGTGTGTATGCTGGGGATATTGTGGAGGCCACGTTATGTCAAGGATCTGGTTATATTCTTACCATGTGTACGCCATATCCAAAAATTTCATTACTTCACAGCATGTCCCCCCCACTTTTCTTACTATTGAATACACCATGAATAGTCAAACTAATAGAGTAAGCTTGTCTGCGAATAGATGTAAACCTCCCAAACACTTAATAGTCCATTTCACTAATATACGTGGTGTCAATTCTAATCTCAATGGTGTCCATTTTCACTTGCAGTCTGCCAGACCCATGTACTTTTTCTGACAGAATCTCATTCGAATCCAATAAGATTGGGTTCGAATGCTGTTTCGATGGAAGGAACGGGCAACTTCGTTGATCTCTGGCGAGAATTGCATGGTAATTGAATACGATTTTTCATTAAGCTAAATTCAGGACAAACTGAACAGATAATATGCAGGCAAATATATCGATTTACATACATGGAACATACACTAAAAACTCACGTCCTTAGTTTTCTCAGTGCCTATTTCAAACAACTAATTCAATTCCGAATAAATTAAGAATGATTTATTTCTTTAGTGCCATCTGAAGATTTGGAAACCTTCTAATGTAATAATTTCAGTATTTTTAATTTTACTGCTTCCTCTTTTCAGAGTGGAAGTGCCATGCAGTAACAGAACTGATCAACGAACTGCTTAATGAAGAAATTTCCGTCATGTTTGATATTTTGTATTTATATTCGAAATCGTACAGTAAGTATCCTTCTTTCTCCATTTTTTCCCATATTATTGTTGTTGTTATGGGGGCCGAATGGCACATATTTCCGGATTATGCTGTAGAAATTTTAGATTATCAATTTATCAATACTTATGTTTCTAAAATACAAAGCCACCAATAAAAAATCATAAATGTATTTCTTTATGTGATCATTTTTATGAAATTATTTGAAAGTTCTACTTATTTTAAAGATACACTGAACTACTTATTTTCAAGAAAGGGAGGCAAATTTTTTCAGAAAAAAACGATAGCATCTCGGAACAGCTGATGGACTGTTTCATTAGCCGCAGATTAACTACGACCCTGTGTGTGTAGTGTCTGTAAATAAGCCACACCCACGAGTTTTCAACATGTTGAAAGTTATCGTAAGGATTGTATTAACTGCGAGGATCTAGAAAAAATTAAAAACAAGGTAAGATAATCAAAGGCGATCTACAAACAGCTGCAAAACAGAATGCAAATGGATATAAGCGCATTCCTGAAATGGGCATGCATCTCTTTGGCCAGCCAGATGAATATGACCCGAAACCCATCCTCTGAAAAGTGGGAAAAAACTTAGTATACCCACATGACAACTCAAAAGTTGACAAAAATTACCAAAACAGTTCCTTAGTGGCACTGAATAACTGCCACTTATTTATTTTTAAGATATTAGCCTCAACTCTCTATAACCAATATTGTGAGATGTACATATGGTGCAAAGAGGTAAACTAAGAGCATTACGATTCACAAAATTGACTACCGGACACATACTAAATTCCATCATGCCAATTCCCTTGTATCCTTCATTACACATACTCTGGGTTACACATACTCTGGGTGAAGCAGCGGCGCAGGTGGTTTCCTATATCTGTCTGTCCGTCTGAAATTTTTCTTGTAATATTTCAGTATTCCCGAAGCATAAAATTCTGAGGTAACATCTCCGGCCCTATGGAAGGTTTCTGGAATTTCAATTTCTCAGTGCAATGGTAGTATTGAGTGGTACATCAAAATTAGACCCCAAGGCAAGTCCAGGTCTCTTTTTTGATAGCATGTTGCAGGTCATCTTTGAGGATTCCTGGGTAATTCTGTGAGATAACTGTTCAACATCTACACACAAAATGCAACGATATCATTTCCTGTATGACAATAACCTTCCCAGTGCTTTAGAAAGTCGTCAGTATTCGGTGGTGGAGATGACTGATGTTTCCACCGCATGTTGCATTGGTTTTGGAACTGTTTCAAAATTCCAGCATTTCATCCACGGTCACCGGATTATCCGATAAGTCAATCTCTTGCTCTATTCATATTGTACTTCAGCCACAATTCAATTCATAACCGTGTCTGTTCATCGTTAAGACACCTGGGAACTAACTTCGTGAATACCTTCTTCTAAGGAAATCCGTCAGTGATGATGGTATAGGCAGACCCATGATGGATACGAGCTTCGTGGCCACATATCAACTATCGTACGCCAATCCAGCCCGATGAAGTTGTTTACCAAAAGTTTTCTTCTAACTAATTTGTGAGCTTGTCTTAGGCTTGGGGCATATTCCAAGGTTTTCTTCCTTTTCGTAACGATCTCCCACTTGTGAACTTGCTATAAAATTGTCAGTACAAAATGAATTTATGCTGGAAATGATTTAGGCTAAAGTTTCAACTTACGGGAAAATTACTAAGCATAAGTTTAATGCAAATCATTCTAATCATGGAGTTATCACAGAGTAACAATTTTAATGAGCACAAATTGAATTTTTAATGTTTAGTTAAGAATTTTTTACTGTTTAGGTAATCATTGTAGAATTTTATTTAACATTTGGAAAGTGTGTTAGGTATTGAAAGTTTATTACACTATATATTTTAATAACAGCCGTTCCTTTGCGCATTGCATATATTAAACATTTCAAAAAGTTCACTCAATGAATTAATTTCACACCATTTATTTTTTTAGATGGTGTAGCAAGAGAATGTGTAGTAGAAGCCATGCACAAAACAAATATACCAATCTATGTGATGGACGAAGAATCTGGTGAGAAGTTTCTAAATGAATTAGCAGATCCCTTCAATAAGGATTTTTTTAAGCTGAACAGACGAAAAGCTTTTGTTGTGATTGCTGATACAGAAAATATAAATGAGACAATTAAAATGCTTGAAAAGGTAAGTGTTAGCGTAAAGGATTGATTTAATGTAGCTGGATGAATTACATTCTGCAATGGGATAAACATTTTGTTGAATAAAAATTCCAAAAGGACATCAAAGTTCCTTGTGGGAAACTGAGAAGAAATTTGTTTTTTTAAAAAAAATTACATCCCTCTCTATGTATGAGATTACTACGACTACGTTTTGAAACATGTTCTCACTAAGGTTTTCCATGCTCTGACCCACTTCGGGATTCATAGCATGGAATACAATGAGGGAACTGTTTTGTTTCTAAACCTTCCGAAACGAGAGGAATTTTTGGGGAAATTTTTAAACTGTGGCCGAGTTAATCGGTGTAAAATGTCAGCTAAGGCCTCATGACTTAAGTATAATGCAATTATGGAAATCCATCGACGTTTCATTATACGAATAAAAAATATTCATATAATCATCAAAATTTCAAAACTTTTCATATACACTTTTTGAATTGGTCTTTTTATTTTTAGTTACAAATTCCATGTGTATTTAACTCAAACAAATCGTTTATATTAAATATGAGCAAAATAAAAAGATTGTTTCCACCTTTTTTCAGATACAACCTAAGAATAAGTACTTAAACAGATGGTACATATTTTATGAAGATCCATCATATGAATTACACGCTTCGAAATACTTCATGAACTCCTTGTCTAACATTTATCAGATCACCATCATTACTCCTTTCCAAAGCAACACTTCTCTCCTACAAAATGTGAGTATCGTTGACACACTGGCAGTGGCTTAAGCAGAAATATGATAGAAGAGTTTTAATTAAGCTTGTAGGTTTTATTAGTTAACTGTTGTATTTTGTCTTATATTTATTATGCATAAAAAAGTAAATTATTTAAACAATCCTCAATATTTCTTTATAATACCCAACAACTGCTGCTGGAATTTGTGTCTAATTTATAAACAACAGATTGCAGTATTTAATAACACAAAATGATGCACACAAAATGTAGATATTTTACTTTTCTTTATTTCAGTTTTCAATTAATATTCAGATGCATATGTATATAAAACCAATTTTTCCTGCATCTTCCAACGTTGCTAGAAGAGTTTCTTTTAAAACAATCAAGTCAAATGGAATTTTCTTAAATCGTCCATATGAATGTAAAAGCCTTAATGGTGTGACTTTGAAAGCCGCATTCCTTGAGGTAAGTTGCATTAAATGATAAAATATATAAAAAGAGTGTATATAAATACAAGTAAATGTAAATTATTTAGATATATTTTTTATTTAAGTACAAAGACACGGGAAATTCCAATGTCACCGTGTAGGTAACCTGAAATACTTGAAGAAACACGAAAAGTGAAAGTTTAAAATTAAAAATTAATATGAGGATTTGAAAATAAAATAAAAACGTGTTTTCTCAATATAAAAATATACAATCCTTAAAAATAAAAACAGAGGAAAAGTAAATTCTAAAAATCGTAAATCGTAATCATCGTCGTTTAGATGATTCTTTGAGATTTCCGGCCTTTGGATGACTTGAAGCTGGACAGTCGCAGGCAGAGGTGGCACGTTGGCTTAATGTGTCACGCAGTGTAGTCTCTGAACTATTGAATCAGTTTCAGGAGGCAAGAACCATTACAAGCAGAACTGGCCAAGGTCGCTCGAGGGCTACGTCAAACAGAACAAACCGCTATCTGGCTCTAACCACAAGACGGAACCCTACGATGTCCTGTCATCAACTGTCTCTGGAGGTTGCTGCGACCACCTTTTGAGCATTCTTAACACAGTCCGATTGGAAATATTTTCCAATCGGAGTGTGCTAAGAAGGCTCAATTCAAATGGACTCTACGCAAGGAAGCCAGTAGTTTGTATCCCATTAACTCCAAACCACCGCAGAGTTCGTGAAACTAGTGCCGTGAACATGCGACTTTTAGCCAAGACAAATGGGGTACAGTTCTGTTCTCAGATGAGTCCTTTTAGCTTAAAAGATTCCAGGCGTTATTTCATCTGGAGACAAAGAGGAACTCGGTACCATCTCTCCAGCATCAGAGAAAGAGACGCTTATGGTGGAGGCGCTGTTCTCGTCTGATCTGAATAATAATGAAAGGCCTCACCACTTTTCGTGCTTTGGTAAGGGTACCTTTAACTGTGCAGAATTACCCAGAACATATCCTCAAACTCTATGTGCGACTTTTGAGAAGTGCAGTTGGCCCACATTTTCTTTTCATGAAAGAACACGCCACTGCACATAGAACTCAAGTGGCGAATTAAATCAGATTATTATATTAGGGTTACCCGTAAGTCATTACATAAATCCGTATTTGTGTCTGTAAATTCCGTGTGTTCTCTAGTGGATTTTTCTGTTTTGTTGGAAGGAAAAACCGAAAAACCTTGCTAATTACGCTTGAGACCGATTAACTCAGCCAAGGATAAAAAAATTCCCATTAAAATTCCTGGCGTTATCGACGGGATTCGAACCTGGGCCTTTTCCACCCGGTGTTGGGAGGATGGCGACGTTACCACTGTGCTATCCGTGCGGATGTTCGAGTGTTGGAGGACTATATTGACACTGAAGATATCCAACGACTGCCGTAGCCAGCACGATCACTAGACTTAAACCCGATCGAACATGTGTGTTGCGCCCTTGGGCGTCGCATTGCACGACGATAGCCAATTCTGTGGGCACTTGGCGAGCTAAAGTCTGCGTTGGTGAAAGAATGGGATTTGTTGCTGCGGAATCTTATAGACACCCTAATATCGAGCATTATTCACTTCTGTCAGACCTGTTTAGTCGTTAGAGGGGATTATACGCTTTACTGATGTCGTGTGACCATATTTTTAACCATCATATATCAACTTCTACATTGTGCCCTTTTTAGTAATTCTTATAAAACTCCCATAAATGTCTCTTATATCTGTCTGAATTTCTCGATGTCTCCTACTTTGATCGTTATTCTAGGTTATACGACCACATCAAATTATGTCCCGCTTCATCGCAAACTGCACGTTTTATACGTGTTCTGTTAATTTTGTCGAGCAGTGTAATTACTGTCTTAATCTAATATTAAAACAGTAAGAACTTCTTTTTAAGTAACTAACCTCACTGTCCATTCTGTTAACAAATTCACATGACGTGCATTCCAATCGAAGTTATTTTCAAAAATGATAATTAAAAATAAGTTTAAATTCGAAAATAAGTAGTTTTTCTTATCGGCAAGATGAATTATCTTAAAAGAAGTAACTTCTTCCAGATATCGTTAATCAAGACCTAATATTATTTTTTGTTGTTCCCTAGTATCCCCTGATTGTTCAGACGAAGAAAAATCAAAGTGGGAAAAAAGTGCTTGACAGAGGACTTGATGTTAATCTCTTTTTAATTATGTCAGACATGATGAAATTCAGGTATCGTAAAATGGTACTTCTACAATGTATGATTATTAATAAATAAATATATATATATATATATACAGTGAAACTTCCCTTTAACGGACAGCCATGGGGAACTAAAATGTGTCCGTTAGAGAGAAGTGTCCGCTAACAAGAAGTCTGAGAGAGAAAAAAAAAAAAAAAGAAAGAAAAATCGTTAAACGTTTAATGTAAAATTAAATTAAATACAGATTTTGCACAATATTTTTGTAAATAATATACATACAATTGTGCTATGCATATTATGACTTTATCTTAAGAAAAATACATACAGTAATCACTTATTTTCTTCTGCACCTTCTTCCGGCTGATAATTTTGTTTTCAATATTTGTTTGGAGTGAAGAAACCATCGAAAGTCCTTCAGTATCTTCTTCAGCGGCGAAAAACATTTTTAAACGATTGATTTGTATGAGCGCTTCTTCTATTTTCATCGGTGGTTCGTCGTTAATATGTTCTTCGACAGAATGACCTCCTTCCATTTCTTCATCCTCATGAGGAACTTCTTGAAAAATATCGATGATAATGTCGTTGATATGTAGAGCACCATCTTCTGTAGTGAGGTTTGAGTCTATATCTTTGTAGCCAGGGTCACCTGTGGCTGAAGTATCGTACATTATCAATAGATGTTGAAGTTCTTGTTCTTCTTGGTGCCCCACATTGCTGTTCACAACTTCAATTTTTGCGTTTGAGAAGCCAGACTTTGCAAAACAGTTCACGACAGTTTGTTTTCTAATTGCGTTTACTGAAGAGGAAATCCATCGAAACGCATCTAGGATGCTGATTTTCTTTGCAAGGTCACTCGCACATGTTACATCGTTCATGTTTGCAATGAGATGTCTTAAAACACGTTTTCTGTAGTGAAGTTTAAAATTTTTTATTATCCCTTGATCCAAGGGCTGACACTCTGCAGATGTTTTTGGTGGCAGAAAAACGATTTGAATGTTGGACAATTCAATGTGCGGGTGAGATGCAGCATTATCCATGAAAGGAATAATTTTTCTGTTTTGACGAATCATGTTTTCGTTAAAGTAACTTATCCATTCGCTCGTGATATCTCGTGTCATCCACGCTTTTTTTTATTAGGCTTCCAGTCAACATTCAAAAGATTCAACTTTATGCCCTTGAAACAACGAGAATTTTGTGGTTTTCCTATACCAAGAGGTTGTTCAAAGTCTCCCAGCATATTTGTACACAATAGTACAGTCAATCGTTCCTTAGAAATTTTTCGCCCTGGCACTTTTCGTTTTTTAGACTCATTGTTTTTTCAGGAAGAGCTTTAAAAAACAACCCTGTTGCGTCAGAGTTGTAAATATCCTTAGCTTCAAAATCATCACTTAAATCTTCCAAATGGACGGTCCACTCTGTTACAACCCCAGTATCAACAAAATCATTCCCGAAAACTGTTGGACTTCAAATTGACAATGTAAAATCCACCTTCACCACTTACGGTTTTCCAAGAAATTTTATGCCGAGATTTGAACTTGTCTAGCCATCCCACAGAAGCTTTGAACTCATTTACTCCCATAGATTTCGCAACCTCTAAACCCTAACAATAGGCCCATTAATGGGAATTTTATTAGCACGTGCGCGACAAAACCACTCGTACGTAACATTGTCAATTTGATGTCCAACAGTTTTCGGGAATGATTTTTGAACCTGATCATTTCCGTGTTGCCAAAATTGTTTGAGCAGTTCATTTTTTGTTTCTTTAGGATGTCGCTTACCTGAGTCTTCCCGATTTTCAATTTTGCAGCGAGATTGCGAACACTATTTTTTTGCCGATCATACGCATTAATGAGTTCGACTTTATCGTTTAAAGTTAAATGTTTACGAGGAGACATTGTGCACTTCACACGACACTGAACAAAACTGAAAACTGAAACTCAAAAGACCGACAAATCCCCTCCCCCGCGCGCACACACCGAATTCATCAGAAGTTTTACACGTGCCTTAAAATTCTTGAAAAAGGGTTTAGAACCGCGACGTAAACCTTGATAAAATTCAGAGAATCGGAAATAGAAAATAAACACACGATTGAGGCAATACGTGGAAGAAACGTTCCTAGAAAAAGGGCCGTGAGCTCGCCCGCTGTCTGTTATGGGGAGATCAAATTAAGTGCTAATCTAAACGAAACAGTGCAGATTGCCTGTCCGCGTCCGTTACAGAGAATGTCCGCTAGACAGAAGCTGAAAACACGTTAAAACCAATGGAGGTGAGTTGGGGAATTTGAAAATGTCCGTTGTAGAGAGATGTCCGTTAACGAGAGGTGTCTCGTGTGTTTATTTTCTATTTCCGATTCTCTGAATTTTATCAAGGTTTACGTTGCGGTTCTAAACCCTTTTTCAAGAATTTTAAGGCACATGTAAAACTTCTGATGAATTCGGTGTGTGCAGGGGGGGAGGAATTTGGTCAGCCTTTCGTCTTTTGAGTTTCAGTTTCCAGTTTTGTTCAGTGTCGTGTGAAGTGCACAATGTCTTCTCGTAAACATTTAACTTTAAAAATGAGTCGAACTCATTAATGCGTATGATCGGCAAAAAAAGTGTTCGCAATCTCGCTGCAAAATTCAAAATCGGGAAGACGCAGGTAAACGACATCCTAAAGAAAAAAAACGAACTGCTCAAACAATTTTGGCAACACGGAAATGATCAGGTTCAAAAATCATTCCCGAAAACTGTTGGACTTCAAATTGACACTGTTACGTACGAGTGGTTTTGTCGCGCACGTGCTAATAAAATTCCCATTAATGGGCCTATTGTTAGGGTTTAGAGGTTGCGAAATCTATGGGAGTAAATGAGTTCAAAGCTTCTTTGGGATGGCTAGACAAGTTCAAATCTCGGCATAAAATTTCTTGGAAAACCGTAAGTGGTGAAGGTGGATTTTACATTGTCAATTTGAAGTCCAACAGTTTTCGGGAATGATTTTGTTGATACTGGGGTTGTAACAGAGTGGACCGTCCAATTGGAAGATTTAAGTGGTGATTTTGAAGCTAAGGATATTTACAACTCTGACGGAACAGGGTTGTTTTTTAAAGCTCTTCCTGAAAAAACAATGAGTCCAAAAAACGAAAAGTGCCAGGGCGGAAAAATTTCTAAGGAACGCTTGACTGTACTATTGTGTACAAATATGCTGGGAGACTTTGAACAACCTCTTGGTATAGGAAAACCACAAAATTCTCGTTGTTTCAAGGGCATAAAGTTGAATCTTTTGAATGTTGACTGGAAGTCTAATAAAAAAAGCGTGGATGACACGAGATATCACGAGCGAATGGATAAGTTACTTTAACCAAAACATGATTCGTCAAAACAGAAAAATTATTCTTTTCATGGATAATGCTGCATCTCACCCGCACATTGAATTGTCCAACATTCAAATCTGTAAGATGTAAAATCTTACAAATATGATTTTTTATAGAGGAGGGAGATTTAGTTTAAAGTAAAACTTATAATATGGTAATATGGGGGAGCGAACCTTACAGCCAAGGGATTAAATTAGACAACGTCTATACAAGGGGAGAGGTAACTGAAAAGCTATTAGCAACCTGGGTAAACTCGATTCCCAGCTCACACAGGTAAACCAGAACAATAGAAACCAGCAGCAACGGCTATTAGTAGAGGGTGTCAACTCTGGTAAACAATAAAATGAGTAAGATTGGTTAAACAGAAAACTAGGGTGTATTTGACATATGTAGGCGGTACAGAAAGGGAGATGAACAAAAAGTGAGTGAACGGGGAGAGAGAGGACACAGAGTTGAGAATTTGGGAGTGTTTTGCGAAGATGAGTTAGAGACAGATCCCCGAGTTGAGTTATGTGGATGTTTAGGAAAACGAGTTAGTGGGATTCTAAGTTGAGTTTTTGTTGGTGCTAGGGAAAATGAAATAGTCAGTGGACACAGCAGTCGAGATTTTCGTCGAGATAGGTAAAATGAAATAGTAACATGGACAGTTGAGGGTTCTGTTGTGGTAGGAAATATGTGTCAGTTAACAGTGGAGTGTTTGGTCGTGGTGGGAAAAGAGAAGGGTAGCGTCCTGAGAAGTTTTCTTCTTCTTTTCTTCTTATTGAAAGAGTTCTTAATAGGTGGGCGATAAAACGAGGGTAGCACCCTATGAGTTTTTCCTTGTGATAAGTTTTAATAAAGTGGAGAGGAGAAGGAGTTAGTGTGAGATGCCCTATGAGTTTTTCTTGTTTAGGTTTTAATAAGGTGGAGAGAAAGGGAGCGAAATCCGCAGAATCAGTAGCTCAAGAGAAGGAGCGAAAATGCGAAATTAGTAGCTCGATGAGAAGGAAGGAAGCAGCGAATGGATGGTAGCCCGAATAAGGTGGAGAAAGAACGCCAGTCCCATGCAGCCAAGAGTTCCTAAAAAAATTATCTGTAGCAAATTCAGGTGAAAGCAGATGAAGGAGATCCTCAGTGAGCCAAATGGAAGTGTGAAACCGCCCCGGAAAGCGAAGGAAAGATAAAAGATAATAGTAAGTACTGTAAGTTAACAAGGACTGTTAGTGAAACAGTATAGGGATTAATTAATGAAGAAAAGATAGCCAAAGAAGTAAATTGATAGATAGATTATCTCTGAAGTAAATTATATATATACTAACAGAGTTTAATTAATTCAAAAAGGTTATTGTAAAATGCAAGAGAAACGAAAGGTAAGTAATAGATTAAATTGTTGTTCAAAAGATTATAATATGTTAGTAGGGTAGTAAGGATTATATGTGAATGTTTTAAGGACAGATAATTGAATCCTATGAGAAGTTTTGACCATCTTTTAAGGATAGATAATTGAATATAGTGAGAATCTTTGAATTTTCTAAGGATAGATAATTGAATGTAGTGTTTGTATTAATGAAAAATTGTTGGTCCAACTGAAAGACTAATAACAAATAGAGACCTTAGGAAAGTTATGATTGGTCTTCAGTATATTGTAACGGAATGGCGAGAACACAGAGTATAATGATGAAAATAGCATATTGATTGTTAATATAAGAATAATATATGCAAGGTATCCTTGACTTAACCTTGTATGCATATTACATGTTTTTTATTCAATTGTATATTTTGTTGTATATACATATGTAAATAAACTTTGTTGTTGTTATTAACGTGTGCTTTTGACATTCATGAACACTCAGCCTTTCCGAAGGGAATTATACACAATTGAGAAGTTCCCACGAATCTGGAATTCTCCTAGGAAGTAAAGTCAGATGCGTAAGTGGGGGAATTAAGAATAAAGTGGACAAACACATATAAGGGAACAAAACGAAATAAAAATAAGAACTATAAAACAATAACTAAATATATAAACAAACATTCTTTTTTTCACCCCCCACAAATCGTTTTTCTGCCACCAAAAACATCTGCAGAGTGTCAGCCCTTGGATCAAGGGATAATAAAAAATTTTAAACTTCACTACAGAAAACGTGTTTTAAGACATCTCATTGCAAACATGAACGATGTATCATGTGCGAGTGACCTTGCAAAGAACCTCAGCATCCTAGATGCGTTTCGATGGATTTCCTCTTCAATAAACGCAATTAGAAAACAAACTGTCGTGAACTGTTTTGCAAAGTCTGGCTTCTCAAACGCAAAAATTGAAGTTGTGAACAGCAATGTGGAGCACCAAGAAGAACAAGAACTTGAACATCTATTGATAATGTACGATACTTCCGCTTCAAAGATATAGACTCGAACCTCACTACAGAAGATGATGCTCTAGATATGAACGACATTATCATCGATATTTTTCAAGAAGTTCCTCATGAGGATGAAGAAATGGAAGGAGGTCATTCTGTCGAAGAACATATTAACGACGAACCACCGATGAAAATAGAAGCGCTCATACAAATCAATCGTTTAAAAATGTTTTTCGCCGCTGAAGAAGATACTGAAGGACTTTCGATGGTTTCTTCACTCCAAAGAAATGTTGAAAACAAAATTATCAGCCGGAAGAAGGTACAGAAGAAAATAAGTGATTACTGTATGTATTTTTCTTAAGATAAAGTCATAATATGCATAGCACAATTGTATGTATATTATTTACAAAAATATTGTGCAAAATCTGTATATAATTTAATTTAATTTTACATTAAACGTTTAACGATTTTTCTTTATCTCTTGTGTATGTAATTGTATATTATTTACAAAAATATTGTTCAAAATCTGTATATATTTTAATTTAATTTTACATTAAATGTTTAACGATTTTTCTTTCTTTCTTTTTTTTTTCTCCTTCAGACTTCTTGTTAGCGGACACTTCTCTCTAACGGACAAATTTTCGTTCCCCATGGCTGTCCGTTAAAGGGAAGTTTCACTGTATATGGTTTAAGTTCAATAAAACATTCAACAAACATAATTTATTCGCAGTAACACAGATGGTATAATCACCATTCTGTCCACAAGGGGTGGAAAAGACCTGAGTTCAAATCCCCACAATTACGCCAGGAATTTTTGTTGGCCTTTTTAACAACGTGGCCAAGTTAGTCGGTCTTAGGCGAAGGTAACGTAGTCTATTTCCTGGAAACTCAGGTTTTTCATCCAACGAACAGAAAATCGACCACAGAACACACGCAATTTACAGCTGTATTATACATGCCTCAATATGGCAAAAGGTGTTGTTGTTTGGGTGTTTCATGGCGCATAAACTACTTTGGCTATAATGCACCTACCTAAATTGTTCACGTGCCTAAAACCCTACAAGCAAGAATATATCTTCAACAAAAAAATACAAATTATTTATTTGGGTCAGCCGTAATTGATTACATCTACCCATGTGTTTTGTGTTTGTAAATTGCGTGTGCTCTCTGGTCGATTTGCTGGACGAAAACCTCCAGTTTCTTGGGAAAAAACCTTGCTATCTACGCCTGAGACCGACTAACTCAGCCACGGAGTGATAAACCCATCAAAGTTCCTCACGTTAACGATTCGAACTCATATCTTTTCCACCCGGGGAGAACAGCGATTCTACTAAATGATATCCACGATGTGTACATGGCACATTTTAGCAAAATAAAGTATGTGAAGCAGATTTTTGGTAAAAATGTGGAAACTGCTTTGTTTTTTTGATACATACTTCTGCGTCTCATATATAACCTTAAAATCTTCAAATCTCCCACTTTAGTTAGCTTGCATTACTCTTTAGTTAGCTTGCAATAAATATTACAAAGCTGCTATTTAAAATCAAAAATTCCTTTGCGTTCCTGATAGAAGCGCAATATTACAAGTATTTATTTTGTTAAGACATCTTGCTTTATAGAATTCACATGTTTAACCGATAACTGTCAGCTGTACTCCATTAATACTTTGAAACTTTCTATTTTAACAGTTATGAACTTTCTACACCGGCAGAGAGAAAATTTTCAGGCATCAATGGAAAGAACTTTACAGGACTCATTGGAATGCTTCATAGACAGGTAGGATAACGCTTACGGATAGGTATAAATTCAGATAAGACTTTCTTTTAATGTTTTTCTTGAAAAAGGACTGATGAAGGCAAACATTATTTTCAATTTCATCTTTTTCATTTATTTCGATTACACATTTAAATGTTTTAAAATTACACGTTTCAATTCAAGAAAAACATCCAGTAATACACATGTTAACTACATATATCTATGGAAATTACATCCTTAATTGAGATCTGGAACTTTCCTGGAACAGAAATAATTTTAAAGTTAGGAAATTGCTGATTTCACCCTCATGAGTCATTTATGTGACTAGTAAAGACGTTGGTACCTCTCCAATCCATAGTGACTTCATTTAAATCCGTGGGCATTTTCAGTATAACACCTAAAGCACCTGTTTAGGTGTTATATTTATAATAAAATAATTAACTCTGAATTAGTAATAGCTATGCAACTGATATTCACAAATTTAAAAATTTCTTCACACATGAATGTGGATACAAAATATTTATTCAGATTATCAACAATGACTCAAAGGCTAATCATTTCATGCATCTTTCTCCTCTGCCACTAAAACTTTCCCATTTCGAATTTAAATTTTCTAAAGTTATCATTTGGTCCCATTAAAAATCCCTCGTGGGTAGCACAGTTCTTATAATCATCGTCTGCCACTCCCCACATCGGGTAGTAAAGACCTGAGCTCGAACCCATCAATGACGCGAGGAAATTTTATGGATCTTTTTCACAATGTTGCTGATTTAGTCGATTTCATTCGAGAATAGTGTGGTTTCTCGCTCAGAAACTCTGGTTTTTCGTCCACCAAACACCAACTGGACCACAGAACACACACACAGTTCAAAGACATATTATATACGGTGCAATATGGCCTAAGTCGTTGATGCATATACTCAAAATACTCTATAACAACATTAACGAATAACAACCAACCCATTGAAAAGAATATGGGGATTCCAGTCTTTAAGTATATGCTGATTGTTATCTTCATATATGTTTCTATGAATATAATTTCCTTTATCGAGGTATTATAGTTAGACTAGTTCATTAAGTTTTCCTCTTTATCTTCTCAAAATTTCGATTTCATATTTTTCAATTGCACCTTTCACGAAATTCATTTGTGTTCCAATACTTGTAGTTATATGAGTCCAGCTTGGAGGTCTCGGCATGCAGACGCAATAATTCGAGCTCCTGATACTTTGTTTAATTTAAGTGCTTAAAGTGCCCCATACTTCTGGAATTATGTTGTCCATAGACAAGTTTAGAAGAGGTTTCCGTTGGTGAGACTTTTTCGGTGTTTTCTGGGATCTTTCTGCTAGATCTTAACGTTAATTATTCAACGTCTTTGTCAATGGTTAGGTCGCCATGCCGCCATTGGCAGGAAATTGAAGAGAGCAGTTTTCGGTCTTTTCGGAGCTGCCACGCTAATATCTAGCAAATTGTGACTGGGGAGGGGACCACCCGCTGTGTGTCAGCAAGTTGCTTAGTAATTGTCGTTTAACAAGGTCAAGAATAACGTCACGTGGCGACAAGGTTAGGGATTATACCTCTTCCACCCAAATTGTACTTTTCTCCTCTTATGCCCACAGGCACAACGTCTCTGAAACTTTTTGCCTGATTTAAACTAACTTTACCATGTTTTCTGCGTGCTCCCCATACTTCTACAAACTTTCTGTGGCAAATATGAAACTTCCCCCGGGCTTATCCTGCAAGAAAATCGTCCCCAAAAACCTCTAATAATAATAATAATAATAATAATAATAATAATAATAATAAAAAATAATAATAAAAAATAAAAACAAACCTTGTTCTGTTCATTTAGAGGTTTTTCCGCTTGAGCTTTTCCTATTTTTCCCACGTGACCAGAAGGCTACAGCCCAATGCCCGGTTCCTGTTTATCATAGAAACTTGTTTCAACCATCATTTTGCTACTTTTTAGGAGAATACTAACGGCCACTCGATTATCTGGAAACCCCTGTTTTCCGTTTTTCGAAAATCGTGTCCACTGCAGACTATAATATCATTGATGAATGCCAGGACTTTACTCCTGAAACTATCCAAACTCTAGGCCTACGGGGTGATACTGAGGCCTCCAGGCCTACTCCAGCCTCCAAGAAGCGTAATAAAAAATCATTTCCGAAATCAGAAATGGAAACCAGATCCCAAAGTGAACGAAAGGAACTACAAGACCGATCTTCCCAGCAAGGAGAAAATGATAATTAAGAGACACCACTGGATCCCACTCTGCCTGAGGGTCCTGTTTTAGAGCAGGTTCTCTACCTGAGAACCGCACTAGAAACTTTAATGAAGACAATCAACAGCAGAGTCAGTACAGCTCTGCGCACAGACATAGTTTCCCTATGAACGAAGTTGGAAACCATTTTACTTACAACGCACCTCGAACGCGAGAAAGCAGTGGCTAAACTCGAGGCATATCTTGACGGTAGGGATAATCAAATGCAACAGCGCGCCCCTACCTATGCAGACGCGCTGAGGATTCCCAGAAATGCTGAACAAACAAAAAACTGAGTCAGGAAACTCAACCAAAAGGAAAACTCTTCTACAAAAACCACATCTGGTAATTGTTAGACCTACTTCCACAGAAGATCATCACACAAGTGAGGAAGTAAATAATATAGTGGTCGCAAATTTAGCAGAAGACCTGAAAATGGCAAAACTTAAATCTGTGCGTAAGACACGTAATATTGGTGTCAACATTGAAACTGAGACGAAAGAAGAAGCTAACAAAATCATTAGTAACCCCAAAATACAAACATTTGGCCTACAGGCTGCACCCCCGAAAAGAAAGGGGCCCAGCATAATAATTTATGATACCAAAAAGGACCTAACCCCAGCAACACTCCAGGATGAACTATACAGAAAAAACCTCCAGCAGGATCACCCTGATGTTGAACCAAATGACCTCGTTTTCCCGAAATTCCAAAAAAATGCCAGAGGGGGAAATTCTATCAACTGGGTAGTGGAGCTTTCCCCCGCAGCCTGGAGAACAATAAGTCAACAAAATAGAGTGTTCATAAATTGGGGCAGTCACCGCTTCAAGGAGCATGTGGCTGTCCACAAATGCTACAAGTGTTGTCGTTTTGGACACACGACACACACGTGTACCCAAGCTCAACCCAGATGTGGACACTGTGCTGAGAGAGGCCACGACTTTAACTCGTGCACTAAAAAAGAAGACCCACCCACTTGCGCAAACTGCAAATCAATGAAAATGCAGGCAGATCATTCCATCCGAGACAATAAATGCCCTGTCTACGCAAAAGCTAAGAGCACATGCCAACTAAGGCTCGATTATGGGGACTTACCTTAAACCATTTAATACTACCACTGTAAAATTTTACAGTAATTAATGACCAGCGAGCTAAAGCAGTTGCAGCGCAGTTGAGGAAAAAGGCAGATGAGGAGAACCTCGATATCCTCTTTCTTCAAGAGCCATATTCGCATAGTAAGGCAGTCAGAGGGTATCCGTTGACTTATAAGATCGTTCAAGTGGACGGGGAGACCCCATGGGCTGCTATTCTGGTCAGAAACTCTGATCTCACTTTTACCAAAATACCGCATTACTGCCTTCCCTGGGCAGCCTGTGCCCATATCATCACCCATTTGGGAGAATTTTACGCAGTTTCTCTCTACTCTCGGCCGGGGGAGGATATTCTCCTGATTATTAGATACTTACAAAGCATCTCTCTGGAATTCCCAAATGCAAAAATCATCGTTGCCGCCGACGTAAGCTGCAGGTCGAGCGTGGTTCAGTGAAACTCAAGATAGACGAGGCACAAACAACGGACAAAGAATGGAAGAATATCTCTCAAACAGTTCTTTTTCAATTCTCAACCAACCAAATAACCTACCGACCTTCTCTAGTACAATGTGGGAAGCCACAATTGATATCACCCTGGCCAGAAGATCCGTTGCACGACACCTTTCATCCTGGACAGTTAGAGAAAGCTGGACCACTTCAGACCACCGTGTAATAACTTTCCAACTGCACCGATCAGTAAGCCGACAACAAATTATAAGGCAAACTCTACATAGATTTGCAATTGACAAGGCAAACTGGCAGGAATTTAAGGATTCACTGTTCATGGCCGCCCACTCTCTCAGCACAGTTGGACTGAACGCAGACCAGCACCAAAAGGCAATCGTAAGCCTAGTCACTGAAAGCTCAATTAACTCTATTAAAAGGAAGAAACCTTCTCTTGGAGCCGTAACTTTGTGGTGCCCAGAGCTCCAACAACTGCGACGAGAGGTTTACACCCGACGGAAAAATTTTCAACGTGCAAGACGGACATGGCCGGAAGCGGAAGTAGAGTATCTCAAGCAGCAGTACCGAACGGCAAGAAATGAATACACAGCCCTGATTAAACAAAGGAAGAAGCGCTCCTGGGAGCACCTAGTCTCTACAGTTGGAAATTCTGCTCCATGGGGAGTGGTCTACAGAGTAATCACAAAGAAACTCCCCAGGGGAGAAGTCATTCTAGCCACCAAGACGCCACAAGGCACGTATACAAAGACATGGTCCGAATCTATAAATAACATCCTTGACGCCATGTTCCATCAACACATGCCACCAAGCACCCACGAGCAAATACTACTATGTGAGGAAAACAGCACATACACCACGGAAGACAGCTTCACCAAGGAAGAACTGGACACCGCTGCAGCAAAAATAAAAAATAAGAAATCTCCAGGAGAATATATGCTGGAGCCCGAGATAGTAAAGAAGGCTGTTGAAACCATCCCAAATGAGATCCTAAACCTCTTCAACCATTGCCTTGAAGCAGGCCATTCCGGAGTCATACCGGCCCCTCGCTCTTCTATCCATACTAAGCAAACTCCTAGAACATCTTCTAAGCAATAGAATAGAAATTCATTACTACAAGGCCTTCACTCTGACAACCAATACGGCTTTAGAAGGGGATGCTGCACGGTGGACGCCTTAGAGAATATCGTCAAAGCAGCTACCACTACTAGCCATAAATACTTCCTTGTCATTTCAGTGGATTTTGCCGGGGCGTTTGACTCCCTCTGGTGGCTAAGCGTCCTCGGCAGACTCCGGAAAGCATAACTACCAGCTAATTTGTACAATTGTATAAAAATCTATCTTGCAAACAGAACAGTAACCGTCAGTGCTCCGTACTGTTCAGTCACACGACCAGTCTATAGAGGATGCCCAGAAGGCTCAGTACTTTGCCCACTTCTGTGGAACGTGGTGCTCGACAGCTTTCTAAACCTCGACCTTGGAAATGTGAGATCGCAGGCCTATGTGGATGACCTGATCCTGATGCTGGCGACAGACTCAAGAACTCAAATAGAGATCTCTGCAAACCGTGCTATAAATATCCTACAAGACTGGGCCACCCAAAACCACTTAAAGATATCCCCAACAAAAACCTGCTCCATCCTACTTAAAGGTTCTCTCAATATCAGAAGGCCTCCCCAGATAAAGATTCAGGAAACAACAATTAAGCTTTCCACCGAACTTAAATATCTTGGTATTCTGCTGGATAAAAATCTGTCATTCACACCCCATCTTACTTACCTCCGAAGCAAAATCAAAAAAATACTCCGCACTAATAGCTAGAGTCACTCGTCGCGACTGGGGGCTTAAGAAGAGGACCCTAGCCCTCTTCTGTAAGGCAGTCTTCTTACCAGCAATAACATACGCATCAGGAGTCTGGTTCCACAAGGCGATGACAGCAGTAAACAAAAGGAAGCTAGAGACCATTCAACGTTCAGTCCTACTGACAATCTCGAGAGCCTGCTGTACTGTAAGCACCCACGCCCTCCAGGTCCTCTTGGGCGCTCTCCCCCTGGACCTGGAGATCGTCCGCTGTAGGTTGCTTTATCAACTATCCAAAGGCAAAGCAAACACCTGCCTAGACTACATAACTGATCCGGCGAACGATCGTAAATTCGAGAAAAAACGCCTTCTCACCCACCTACAGCAGGCCTGGCAAACACGCTGGACGACTTCGACAAAAAGGCAAGTCACCCGAAGATTCATACCGGATAATCAACTAGTGTTTCCCAAAAGCCCAAACTGGTTTTCACCGGGACTGCTGACATCTTACCTGCTCACGGGAAACGGTGCAATAAGAGCAAAACTCTCCAGTTTCGGATTGAGTGACACCCCTCTCTGCCACTGTGGACATTCCATTCCATTTTCCATTTATTTACACACACAATTTTATGTACATTCTCATGATATAAACAATTTATATACAAGATTATATACAGTTTTATGGACATTATCATATATATATATATATATATATATATATATACTTTGTATATCCATTCTATATAATGGTAATCAAGGTATTGTGTGTGTTTGCATGTGTGTTCTTATATCGGGGTGGCTCCTAGGCCTTAGCCCATCTCCACCTTTGTACTCTGTTATGGTGCAGAAACTCTGCATAATGGGCCTGAAAAGTGTCAGTGTATGTGCGTTGTTTTGTTTGTGACAGGCTATTATGCCACCAGGGTGCAGCCAACGTATGGGCAGCTGCTGTCTGGTGCCCATCCTTAGCACCGGGCCTGGGTCAATAGTCCTTCTATACCGGTGTTATTACCACCGAAGTGGACAGCCAGAGACGTGGGAGCACCACATGCACCACTGCCAACTATACGAGGACCTCCTGCCTCTTAATAACTAGAATACGTTTCTCGCCAATAAACCAAGAACAATATCTCTTGGAGAGCGAGGACAATTATAAAGCCTTAACGCAGTTTGCGCAGGATCATTTTACTAGAAGAAGAACATACCCACAACCTTAGCAGGAATTTTCCCACAAACTAACCACTCGTCATCCATAATAAAGATCCTTAGATGTGTCAACCAAACAAAAACCTAACAGCTACAATCTGAAAAACTAATCATTAACTTAACCTGGATCTGACCACTGGCTTAAACTGGAGTCATTATCTGGACTTGACCATTCCCACGGACGGGACAATATGTCCCAGGAATGGCATACGAAGTCCTGACAAAGACATTATGCAGTTTGCTGCCGAAACATCATTAGGCGATCTGAACCGGGTACCCTCACTCGGTTCACTTTCTTTCCCTTCCATTGGCAGGGGATGGTTACTCTCTACCATCCCCCCTGCCATCCCCTATCTTCACCTGGTGAGACATGGGCCTGCCCCACCCACCTTTGGGTTTATCTTCACTATTGACCCCATATTTCTGTCTTTCACCCCCCCATTCTTCAGTCTAACTTCCCTCTCTAGCTATCTTGCGACTAGCGTTTGACCCTTGCCAAAACTATACAAGCCGCACACTAAAATTAAAAAAAAAAAAAAATGAACTCTAACCCGTATAACTTATATCTCTTTCGGCCTGACCCAGTTTCTAGCGTTTCTCCACCCCCCCCCCCTCCAATTTTTTTTTTTTTTTTTTTTTATAGGTCCTAGCCACTGAAATCTCAGGAAATTAGGTGGCAGGACCTGCCAGAGTAAATAGTAAATTTCTAAAATACTGGTGTACCTGGTCTGCCTCCACGAGGTATAGTGTGGGAACGGTGGGTCTCATTTGAGACCCAACGGCTAAAAGACCAGATGAACAACTGTACAAAACATTACACACCACAATATCCACACACTTTTAAACCTCTGGCCTCTACAGTGTTCTGTATCACACCACAATGTATATTACGCGGAGATGGGGGAAACCCCTGATGCCGTTAGACCCTAAACACACTATACACTATACTTGTAGTTATTGAGATATCACAAGTAGAAGCCATATTTTTCTTAATTAATGTTACATTTCTGAATACTGATATATTTAATTTTATTTTATTTACGAAGGAAGCTGACATTGTCGTTAATGGAATGGTACTGCTGAATGATAGGTTTCTAGGAGCAGATTATCTTTTTCCCTATGGATATTTGCGTATGGTTTTCGTAACGAGGTCCTCAAGGTCTTCATTAAAGCCCGAGATTTTAGCAGCACCATTTTCCATGCAGGTAATCAGTTTAAGCCTTTTCCCAAATATATATCGCAATGTTTAATTATTGTGATAGTGGCTCTATTTAATTATGTCTTCAGGCATACTGCTTAGTAATATTTTTAGAAACAATCGGAAATTTCCTAAAACTGTGTTGTTGTCGTGCTGTGTTCGAAAATAGCAGCACTTCAGTTACTCGTATGTTCTTAATTCAGTTCATTTTATCCTTTTTTTAATGTAATGCATCCAGGTCATTATATAGGCGGATTCATGATTGCAATCATGAATTGGAAATAGTAATTTAATACATATAAATGATAAATAATATACTGTAGAAGAGAAACCAAGTTGCAAAACTAAACATAAATCCATCTGAAATGATAAACAAATTCTTCAACTGTATAATGCCCATTCAATCCTGATTGCAAGTTTAAGCGTAATGCGGTTTAGTTTTTTCCCTTAACACTGGAAAATAGACAAATATTTTGACCACTTTGCCACCAGAAAGATGATCGCCTGAAAAGTCTGCTCAATGCCCGTCTACTCCAGAGGAGTTGGACCACAACTAGACGTCAGTCGTGATGGACCCAAAGATGCAATGGAGTTCGTCACGTGTGGCACAGTAAAGCGTTTGTAGGCGGAGATACGGAGGCAGCAGAAGACGTTAGTAGCGCATGTCGCTTAGAAAAGACCTTGTTGGCAAAGGTTTCTGCTTCATTGACGATCTATTTAGACTGTCAAAGTTTGCAATTGATTGAAAACATCTTTCGATTGTTGAACTTGAGCTTCGTTACCAGGAGAGAAGAGATTGCAGTAGGCACCCTGGGGATGAAGAAAGTATTGATTGCGGGAACAGTGGTACAGAACGTGTTCCCAGTCGTCAAGCGTTCACAGACATTAAGTGGCGTATCAGAAAGGTGGAAACATTCAAGCTTGATCGGCATGGAGTCATGTCCGGTGAGAATAAGAAGGGTATAGGGAATAGGTGAGAACTATTTTTGCACGGAACACTGTACAACAAAAGAAATGTGAGGAATGAATTTGGAGGTAATAACGCTTTAGATGTAACAGACCAACAATCCAGCAGCGTGTTTTTTCAGTCAATATTATTTCGTAGATCCGTAGTAATGACAGAATAATTAATCACTTGCAAAACAGGAGTGGAAACGATTTAGTAAGCTTGACACGTGGCAAGTAGCATGCTTCTTTGGATAGTTGAAAACTTCTTTTGGATGCACTCTTAGCAGAAAACCAAAACCACCCGCCAGTGCCGTATATACAAATAGGCAAGAATACCACTTTAAGGTCTGTAATTAAGATCCCCAAGAATATCTTGAAATTCGTAATAACTTTCTCATTAATATGAAATATATGAAATAGATTAATGCCAAAAGGTTTTGTGAAGATGCCGCATACCAAAGACAAGTTTTTGGGAACACTTTTCACCTCGCTCGATTGTGAAGAATACCTCCAAATAGTTTGTCCCTGCTCAGTGTCTCTATGCATTCACGTACAATAGGCGCTGTGCGTCTATAGGATACTTCAAGCCATCCTGAAGCATAAACTCTAGGAATAACAGAGAACAGGTCTCGTTCAAGTCTAACAAAATAAATACACCGTTAAGAATTCCGAAAACGGTATGTCAAGAATACTAATTTAAGAAAGAAAAATTAGAAAAACAATTTTATAAAAACAAGCTTGTTAATGTACGCTATATTTCAGGCGCGTTAGCACATACTAATAATTCATGATTTATAACAAAAAGATAAGTGCAAAAAAAAAGCAACAACTTTAATGCGCGAATCGAAAATATTTAGTTTCTGCGCATTCCCCACAGTGGCAATAAACAAAATATATAACGCTTCAGCTACAATATACGGTGATAAGCTGCATACCAAGTATGATGAAAAGAAATGCTAATTGCTGGATTAGTTTGATTTCAATGAAATTTAGAAAGGCTCGACAAATCTTTCTAAAGAGCGAAATATAAAATTTCATGAAAATCCATCCATTGAGAGTCGAGTTATTACATGCTGAGGGATGGACAAAGAAATAATAATTGTCGAATTTCTATTGTTCCGATTTGAATGAAATTTGGGATAGTTAGAATGTTTTTTTCTAGATGGCTGAAATATAAAATTTCATGAAAATTGTTTCATTAGGAGTCACATTGTTACATGTGGATGGGCAGCCGGACGAACATGGTGAAGGCAATAGGTGCATTGGTCTAGCCCAATGGTGATCTAAGTTTAGATAACACACAAGACCTTGAGGAGTTTCTATCAGTGTCATCTAGATTTTTAAATTCTTCAAAATTCAAGAACATGACATCGTCTCCCCAACATTTAACTTTTATTTGTTTGTTTATTTTTGAAATGTTGGCACTTTTAGATGTATGTTGTAAGTTGTAACTTTCTCTTTTCTCCACATGCTTGCTACAAATGAAAAAAAAAAAAAAAAAAAAACCCTTCAGAAATGTTTTTATTTGTTTCAGATGTGGTTTTCAATATTGATCGCAGCTTTCATTATGGCTTTATTGATGTACCTGATTTCAATCGTCTCATCCAGATATTCCTGTATTCCAAAAGCAAATCTCTTCGACGTTTCCTGGATGATATATGGAAGTCTCATAGGAAAAGGTATGGTGATTTTGAAAGTTCATTTATCTCTAATAAAATGATAAACAAGATTATGCACGTGTTTCATACAGAAATTCAGCCCATATCTGCCATTGTCTTTATGTATGTATGTGACCTGTCTGCAGCGGCTCCAGAACCTGGGTCCATCTCCACTAATTGTCTCTGTGTCGACTACAATCTCTGTAAACAGGGCCTGCAATGTGCGTTAGTGAAGAATAAGCATGTGTTAGTGCGTTTTTGGGGTGTGGCGTGTTGTATCAGGCCTCTTTGACACCAGGCAGCAGCCAACTGAGCACCTGCTGCCTGACGACCGCCCCAAGGCACGTGAAACGGGTCATATTCTACTATCTCCGCCTCAGTAATGCGCTAAACTCCGACATCCACTGGATGCCGGTGCACCTTTTACTGGTATCCACCGGCATCCAGTGGATACCAGTAAAATCCGGTACTATGCCCAGTCCTGAGTACCGGCAGAAAAAAAAAAAAAAAATAAAAAAAAACCACAATAAAAAACAACGATAATAATAAATAATAATAATAATAAGATTCTTTATTAACATAAATTTTATACACTAGTGATTCCTTACACAGAAAGCCAGAGGAATCTTACAATTAGTTGTTTATACAAGTGATTTTGATTTATAAAAAAATAATAATAATAATAAATAATAATAATAATAACTAAATCATAATTAATAGATCAAAGCAAAGATAATAGTCAAAATGTAAAAATGAATGAAGTAGTAATTACAGCGAAAAAGGAATACAAGTTGAGCAGAAACAAATTACATAAGTTAACTAAGATCGGCACTTACACAAATGTCCTTTACAAACAGCAAGATAGGACAAGATGCCATCTCGGTATGCCTTGTCTATCGTCCACAGGTCGATGTCGATGTTGAGCGAGTTGAGAGTGTCCAGAGTCACATTAGGGAAGTGTCTCTTGAAATTCTGTAACCGCTGGAGCCTTGAGCATAAGGAGGGAGTACTACGGAGATGTCTGCCTGGCAAACGCCAGCCAACCGTGTTCCAGATGTTGATGTGATCCTGCTTAGCTGAACACAGATGAAGGAATGACTTTATTTTTAGCACATGGGCTCTGTGGATTATGGGCGTATATTGCAGGTTGCAGCAGAGAGTAGATTTAGATGTAGTGTAGATCTGGTGCGACCACAAGTTGGCCCACTTCAGCACCCAGAATTCGAGGCCCCATAGTTTCCTGAGGCTGGTGGGTGGTGCCGCCGACCAAACTTCCACGGCATAGGAGAGTACACTACAGAAGTAAGTTGCAAGGTGCTTCTTGATTATTTTCTTATTGTGGGTTTTGCACAGATCAATTTTCATTCCCCAGAACGCTCTTAGGGCTTTGGAATACTGTGCTTGGATTTGTTTTTTATAGGTGAGGTTGGCATCCAGGATTACTCCTAGGAATTTGACACTGTCTGTGGGAGTCAGAACATCTCCTGCCAATTCCGGAAGTAGAGAAGATGCAGTATCAGTAGAAGTCATCCGACCTGGTGTAAAGATGAGATAGTTTGACTTCTCTGGATTGACTGACAGGCCAAAAAATTTAGCATACTTATAGAATGTATTTAGGTAGCTGTTTAATGATTCAGAGGCGGTTTGTCTTTCTTGTGAAGGACCAACATTGCGTCTGCATGGCAAGTAGCAAACAATATCATCAGCATACGATAGGAACGCTGGAATTTGATCCATTAGTGGAACGAATATTGCTGCAAATAACAAGGCTGAGAGACAACCACCTTGTGGGATCCCTACTTCGAGGCTTTTAGTGACTTTAACGCCATCGCCTTTGAAGTGAAGCATTCTCCTAGATAGCAAATTCTTGAGGATCTCGAGCATATTTCCGGATATCCCGTAGAATCTCTCGAGTAAGGCAAGAAGGGGTGTTATTTGGACTGAGTCGAAAGCAGATTTCATGTCGAGAAAAATGGTGTGAAGATCTTCGTTGTCATTCCATGCCTGAAGTATTTTCTGTGGTAATGACTGTAGGCAGGTTACCGTAGATCTATTAGGCATGGCATAATGGGTGTGTTCAGGCCTATGCGCAAAGATTGCGAGTGCTACATCATTATAGATGCACTTCTCGAGGCATTTCAGGAAGGGAGAGGCAATTGATATTGGTCTGAAGTCAGCCGGTCTTTTCGCATGAGGCTTTTTCGGAACTGCCACGACTCTGTATGATAAGGCACCTGTGCCTTATCATACTTGAAGGCACCTGTGCAAATTTGAGTACTTTGTTGTAGAGTTGAGTGAGCTCTTTGCTGATGAAATGAGAAGCAATTTTTAGACTAAACAGAGGTATTGCGTCAATTCCTATGGTGGACTTGTCAGGTAGTGAATTTATTATTTTTATTAGTTGTTCTTCGGAAATTTCTGTATTACTAATCGGTGAATAAATAAAAAAATAAAAAATAATAATAAAAAATTAATTACAGTAATTAAAAAAAAAAACACCAGTGGTTGAAATCTATTGTTCTTGTTGCTTGGTACTCGGTGTGTCACCAGCAGATTGTTTTTTTTGCATGGAAAGGATTTTTGCCCGAATTTGCTGTTAGTAACCCTGTGGAACCAGACCCCGGAAGCACAGGAGGCAACTGGTAAGAACATAGCTTTGTAGTAGAGAGATTGGGTTCATTTGGTGAGTCCCCAGTTCTAACGGGAGATCCTGATGATGGCTGTGGTGAAGGCTTTAGTCTTGTTTTCTAAACTGTTCACGTGTGATTGGAAACTGAGCCTGCCGTCCAGTATAATGCCAAGATGCTTAGTTTGTGCCACATATGGAATTTGTTTCCCGTGAATAAGCACTTTAGCTGGTCTGCGGTAATCCAACCTGTTTTTGAAGGTCATTAGCTTTGTTTTTGTGTTTGATATTTTTAATTGTCCAGGTTATCCAGGACAATCTTTGCTCCGTCCTCAAGGGTCCTCCTGAATCTTCCTGCAATGCAGATAACGAAGTCGTTTGCATAAGCGAAATTGACGCAATTTTCAAAATTTCCGGTGAGCCAGTGGTCAAGTACGATGTTCCAAAGGAGTGGTCCTAGCACTGATTCCTGTCGACAACCTCTGTTAATGAATTTTGAATATGACAGGTGTTGAGCAATGACCTGAATTGATCTGTTACTGAAGTAGGATCTTATTACTTTGCAAAGATATTGATTACGGTTTTCCAGTCTAAGGGACCTGAGGGCACTCTCCCACTAAAGAGTATCAAAGGCACCCTCAAATTCCACAAAGATGGCCATCTCATAGACTGCCGTGGAATTTGTACAGTGTTTACAAGGGTTACAGGGGTTTCCCCCTCAAGTGGGAGAAACCCCTGGTGCCATGTTCTGTGGAAGATCCTTTCTTGAAGCCATATTGAACATCACTTCATTGACACGGAAGAGGAGTACCGCGCGCTCTCCCAGTATGCACAGGACCTCTTCACAAGGAGAAGGGTGTTAATTGCCATACACCGAGGCTGATAGTACAGCAACATAAATCGCATAAGACAGAGACAACTCCTGGAAAAAAAAACTGTGGAAGAAAAGAAAATGAATGGAAAAGAAAGGAATAAAGAAAAGAAGAAGGGAAAAAGAAGAAGAAAAGAGAATCAACGAAAAAAAAAAAAAAAAAAAAGGACAGGGATTGCCTCATGAGTGTCCCAATCTGAGTCAAGTGGACAAGAATAGAGACAACAAACAACAAACTGGAGCCTAGCTCCCAAAGCCTGACGGCAGCCTGAAGAGGGCACCCTAGCCCCCTTCTCCTTTAAACCCTACTCCCCCGGGGAGACGATTCTCTCGTCGCCCCCCCTCATTTCTACTGTCTTTCCCTATTGGCTCCATCCTTCTGTCTTTCTCCCCCCAGTCTTCAGCCTCCCCCCCTCTCTATATCTTCACGCTAGCGAAGCCCCACACACCTAAATTTAAATACATCCAAAATATCTTCACCCACGTTCTGGCCCAACTTAAGCGACGTCAACCCCACGATTGACGTTGGTATGTGTATGCACGTTGTGTGTACATATGTGCATGTGTGTATATATGTGCTTGTATGCACGCATATATGCATGCAATATAAATAGAATAAAAATTTTTTTTTTTTTTTTTAGGTCCTAGCCACTGAAATCTCAGGAAATTAGGTGGCAGGACCTGCCAGAGTAACTTAAGCCTACTGGGTTCCTGGTCTGCCTCCACGGGGCAAAGGTGGGGCAACGTTGGGCCTCAGCAGGGGTCCAGCGGCTAAACGACCAGATGAACAACGGTACACGGCACTACACATATTCAATATCCATACACTTTTAAATCTCTGGCATTTCCAGTGAACTGGTACACCCACAATGAAAACTACGCGGAGATGGGGGAAACCCCTGGTGCCGTCTGACACTAAATACACCTTACACCTTACACCTTACTGCGAGTTGGATGAGAGGTTTCGTGAGTTTAGGCCAGTTTGAATTCTGGGACCAATGATTCTATCAAACAGCTTTCCCACGTTGGCTAACACAGAGATTGGGCGGTACGTTCTTGGGTGCGTATTCGGTTTTCCCGGTTTTTGAATAATTTCATCGGTGCCTACTTCCAGAAATTGGGGAATATGCCTTCCAAGAGGCACTTATTGTAAAGATTTAACAAAACATTAGGATAGAGCTCATGAAATCTGGTGATGACTGCATTTTCTACCAGGTCGAGGCCTGGACACTTTTTAGGATTCAACTTGGCCACAGCAACAGCAAGTTCAACAGCAGCGAAAAGATCAACGTCCAAGGGTACCTTCATAAGTGGCATTATCTGCTCGAATTTAAATTTGATGCATATTGTCAAGTTGGGATCGTCTTCTGAAGAGATGTGGTCAATTATTTTGTCCACTGTTGAGTGCTTGTCATATGTTTCACTGTTTTGATATTGCGCTGTGTTGTGTATATCTGGGCTGAAAATTTTGTACCTACAGATCATGTATATTATCATTAGCATTAGCATTAGTTGAGGCATATGATGCAAGAAAGCAAGCTTATACAGCATCAGCCAAAAAAAAAAAAATAATAATAATAATAATAAAAAAATTAATAACTCTTCCCATTTCACCCATCCAGTCACTCCAAATGTTTGTTTAGTTAGGCCTTAAATTTTCAGTTTATTATTTAGATATATATGAGTCCTCTGGGGTCATTATTCCGTGCTTGGGAAACCAATTGTTTCCTAGACCTTAATTTGTGCTCCGCGGTGGCTCCATGGTAAATTTTTCGTTTTTCCCTGTACTCTTGCCTAAGAGCATTAACGTCAGGATCAGGCAGTGCTTGCGAGGCACTGGCCTGAACAGAGGTTGTTAAGGTTTGGAGCTGTTGCTTTGAAGTCAAGGTGCAGAGATTCTCTAAATTTAGCCCAATTAATGTTTCGCATTGAGAATCTTTTAAGGTCCTCCAGATTGTTGCCATTGTTCTTTAGTGCTGTAGCCATGATAGTGAAGGAGATGGCACGCCGGTCACTGTTAGAAATGTTAGTAAGCACGTCGCACTCTGCAATGTGATTAGAAACTTGGGGGGGGGATTAAAGTGAGGTCGATGTTGAACTCCCCATACACGTTGGATGTTTGTTAGTTTGTTATTTATTTGGTTTTTAGGAGCATTAGCAACTAAGCCCATATTGCTCCGGGATATGTGGTGGTCATTCCCTGACCTTTCCGCATCTTCCGTATTTGGTGGTGACAGGCTCGAACCCCGGTCTAATCAAGAAGCGTGTGCTACGCACTGCTGCTCCTTCCCACCTGGCTACGGAGGCGCCTACACGTTGGAGAAGGTGTAAGGTTTATCACCTTCAATGTGTACTGTCCAGTTGTGGGCCAGAATATAAATGGGAATAATGGAAATGTGATCTTGTTAACCCCCAATATGTTTGTAAGTTCTTATGTATATCTCAACATATTTAATATCTTTGATATTTATTATATCATGAGAATGTATAAAATTGTATGTTTAAATAAATATTGATAATGATAATGAATGTGGGCCAGAATGGAGTCCTCAAGAGGGCGCCGCGAGAATCAGTTTGGTTACTGTGCCAAACATGGAATCTGTTGTTACGACATAGTTAGCATGTCCCAATCTGCTGTGGAAGTCCTCAAGTAGGTTTGGGGCTTCTTGAATATCACCTGCTGGTGGGCAGTAGAGGGAAACAAGGTAGAAGGATATCTCTTGGGTAGCAACATGAATGCAGGAGGAGTTCTGGGTACACAGGCGATATCTATGTGTTAACAGTCTGATTATTCAGGACGATAATAGGCGCGTTTGGGGAAACTGCCGTAGTGTAGAACATTCTGGATGTACTTGGATATTCTGTGATTTTGAAAGAGTTTCCACCAGCTTGGGAGGTGGAATATGGCTCCTGCAGACAATAATATCGCATTTCCTCTCCAGGGCAGCAACCATGATCTTATCCGTCACCATTCTTGAGCGATGCGCATTCACCTGAAGGATTTTAATTCTGGGCCCCCGGTTCTGGTTTCTCTGGTTTATGCTGCGATTTGGCGTGTTATTCATGTATGATTTTCGCACTGGTTAATTGAACTGCACAGCGATACTCGGGGCATTTGGAGTTTGGGACAAAGTGGTTGTGATCCTTATTTCTGCTTTTGAAATTTACATATTTCGGGAAATCCGCTTTGTGTGCAAAAACTGCAAAAACGTGCGAAAACGTGCCCACCTTCCGCACAATGTTCGCAAGACACAACCTTGTGCGTCCAGTATTGGGATGAGTGACAACATGGCAAGCACGTGAAGCATTTAACCACCACTGTGAATCGTTTAAAATTTGTGGGAGGATACCCCCTAAGGATATTCTGGCATTACTTAAGATGTGTTTTAGGATATTGGGGGGTAGGAAACATATGGCCCAGTTTGTCAGTTTGTTCTTGAATCCTGTGCAGAATCAAAATGCTATCTTCTGTGTGATTTCATCCAGGGAAAAACCAAACTCCTTCAGATTTTTGTAGAAGATGTCTTCCAGTATTTCTTCTTTCGTGTACTCCTTTGGCACATTGTAGACCAGTATAAGTAGGATTCGAAAGTTTTGGTTTCTCGTGAGTTAATACTGCTGAGTTGCGAGTTGTCGTATTGGTAATCCTGCTCAAGTCCTCTCCATTGATGTCCTTGCTGAGGCCATCAATGGAGAGAACTTGAGCAGGATTACTAATATTCATTGTCTTTAGATGAGAAAGTCGAATTATAAATGCTACCCAGAAACTTCTGAGCGTTTCCTTTAAAATAAAAAAGAAAATTCTGAGCGTTTCCTTTAAAATAAAAAAGAAAATTCGTCGCCTTCTTAGTCGCCATGTTGCATACATGGTTGCATGGATTTTGTCTGGAAACTCGCGGTTTTCATTCTAGAAACAGGGAAACCAGTCGTAGATTACGCCCCATTTATAGACAGCACGTATTTAGGCCTGATACCTAGATGCAAATTCAACCTGCCCTATATGAAAATATCAGTTTAATGCTAAGAATAAAAACTTGATACTTAAAAAAGTAAAGATTATCTATGGCAGGAGTATACAACTCAGCGCTCTCAAAACAGCAACTGCACTTCCCCTTGTCTGTACTATTAATATAATGTTCTACTGGTATTATCGAAAACGATAAAACTGAAAATACTTAATAATATTTTCCTCCAAATTTACACAAACAAATTTATGAGAGTCAAAGTTCATATAAATTAATTTTTCCACAGTTTATCATGGAAATTGTATGTGATGCACAGTAAGAAAAAACAAATATAAGTACGTATTTGATTGTCTTTGATTATTCGATTATTTCTTTTCCAAACTTTCTGTATAGCCGAGCTCCCTCCAAACTTTAATATGTAAAAAGGTGCCCGGCCAGCGAAAAAGATTGGACAGCACTAATGTGCGAGAAGTACGTATCACAGTAGTTAAACATGTAATATGAACTATGGTATTGTTGCCGTTGTTAGGTTTTAGGAGGACCAGAGATTAAGACCATATTGATACTTTTATATTGTCTGCAAATTGCGGGTGTTCTCTGGTCGATTTTCTGATTGCTGGACGAAAAATCCGATTATCGGATTTTCTCCAGCAAAAAATGACACTACCCTCTCTTGAGACCGACTTATTCAGCCACGTTGTGAAAAAATCCTTAATATCAATGATGGGACTGAAACTCAGGCCTTTTCCACCAGTTGTGAGGAGGACAGCGATTCTACCAACTGTTCTGCTCACAGGAGTAACTGTGGTATTTGGGCGGGTGGTTAATTGCTGGAACAAACTTATATCTGTCCTTGTGGAAGTTGATAACTTAAATAGATTCAAGAAGGAACTGGACAAACTTTAAGAGGGAATGTTTCTGTGATTTTTTTTTGTCTGATGCTACATAAGCTCATGCGCTTGCTTTCTTGCATCAAATGCCCCTATTACTCTTAGTACTATTACTATAAACTGATCCATCGTTGGGACAAGTGCATCAATAAAACTGGAGACTTTGTGAAGAAGTAGTGCATGTTCACTTATTGCTTGGTGTGCAATTTCAACTTCGTATTATTAAACATCATCGACAGAAAAAACTGTTACCTTACTTTTCGGAAACCCCTCGTAGTCCCGTCATACCCTTAGTTGGTCTGGTGCTTAACAAAAACCTAACATGACATAACCATACGGCATCAGTATATTGCGTCAGAGCGAATTCGTATGTCGACTGTCTGCTTCCTGAATAAACTCAAATAACCTAAGATGTTAAAAAGTGTGAATGAGATGATTCACACTTTTTAACTTGTCAGGGCCCTCGTGGGTAGCACAGTTGGTAGCGTCACCGTCCTCCCCACACCGTGTAGAAAAGACTGAATTCGAGTCCAGTCCATGACAAACGGAATTTCTATGGGCCTTTTTAACAACTATGCTGAGTTGACTGATCTCAGGCGAGTGTATCGTGTTTTTTTCTCCCAGAAACTCTGGGTTTTCGGTTTTCGTCTAGCAAACAGAAAACACACAATTTACAGAGAATATACCGGAGCAATATAGCATTAGTCGCTTATGTTCCTAAAACACTGTTACACAACACTAACGACTAGTTATTCAATAGATAGTCGTTACTATTGTAACGACTAGCTATTGAATTCTTTGTTTACACAAATGTAAGCAAAGAATTACTTCCCTCTCGTAAACTGGCACTTTATATTAAAGAAAAAAAAGTACAGTTTAAGCCTTTAAGCTACAGTTATCCAACTTGTACACTATACATTTTATAACCTGCTCGTTGAAGCCTTTGATTGCTATTTGTGCTACTGTATAAAGGCTTCCTTAACTTCACTGCCCTTATGAAATCATCACTCTTCCAAATCATGTTTCACTCTTCCAAAATCATGAAACTCTGCTGATCAAATTGGAAGATTCGCGCATGATTTTGAGTTGACTGCTTCACTTCTACACATGAAATAGCACGACTACTCTCTCTGGAGATGAAGAATAGAAACAGCTTTCCCTGAGCTTTAAAAGTTGAATATTTTTGGAAAGTGCTGGGAAGATTATTTCTGCTGATTTACTTGAATGGTATCTCAGAATTTCTGTTCTCTAAGGGATAAAAAGATATTAAATGAATCATTAGAACTCTGAACTCCATAGTCGTTATGCATTTTGTTATTATTATGATTTTTGAAGCAAACTTACCAAGTTATTTGAAACAGTTAAGGGTGCTTTTCAACTTTTTACGTTACAGTATGTACATGCCAAGAATATTCGACACTCTACCCAGAATTGCGTAATTATTCAACGGCCCACCTTTTTGTTCCTAATCTGTAAGTTTATGGTAAGTATAGCGGTATGCAACTTCATTTGTTTCGGGCGAAAACAAGAGTAGGAGAGAGATGGAAGATATGAAGTACCAAAGTCATCTGCAATCGACAAGTTTTAGTAGACTTCAAATTAATGATACCAAAGTTTTATGACAACATCCTTTAGACACGGTACGCCTTTGGAAACCTGTGATTTAAAGTTAAAAATTAAACACATTTTGTTATTTTAACTCTTTCTTGTTTCAGAAATGAAGACGGCTATGTTCAGACTCACTTCCATTCGGCTTTTGACAATGTCATGGTTGATATTTACAGTTATTATTATTTCCGCATACTCTGGAGCTTTCCTTTCTTTTATAACACTTCCAAAAGCTGACAATGGCATAGAAACTGTAGAACAGCTAGCAAAGGCTATTCGAGAGAAGAAACTGAATTGTGGTTCTGAAAAGGGGATTGCAACTCATGACATCCTAAATGTAAGTTAGATACTCCTATACTTATACTACTTATATAATGCGCCTTTTCTATTTGTTGATTTATAACCTAACCTCGATGAACTGATCGAAGTAGGCAAAAGCAAACTCAATTGGTGTTATTTTTTCTCTCTGGACTTATGTTCAGTGCAGTACTTTTCCGATTTACCGACCTTCACAGGGAGGAGTGCTTATGCTATACTGATCACATCATATTTCTTACCACTATCAGTCCTATGTATGATCATCAACTTTTTACCAACAGAATAAATACAGTTCTCAGCAAATATGCTGGTACCCGGCACAATTAACGCTGTAAACCTAGCGAAATCCGCGAATATCTTTGCGAGTTACATGCTTCAGAAATTTAGGCTCCTGCTGCCTCTATATCTATACAACCACGTTTGGCAGATGAGCATTGGCTGATCTCCAAGATGAGAAATGGCTGATCTTCAAGCACCAGTTGCCCCTCAAGTCAGAACCACAGAGTTGCACAGAACCTGCAGTATAATAAAGCAAAAATATATCTACGCGAAAAAACTGTGTACCACACTGAACATGTTGACAGCCATATTAACTCCTCGAAATCTGGGAAATTCCAGTGGAGAATCCCTCTTCACACCTTCAGGCCCTTTCCATCCCTTAAGTCAAAAATGATCGCTTTCATATTGCAGATAGATTTCTGCATGTACAAATATTTCAAGCAGTACAAGGCCGAGATGTCTTTTTCAAATATTTTGTGAGAGACAGCAAAAGATGGAGGCTATCCTTCCAGAAATTAAGTGATTTTTTTTCAAAATTCTCTGACATGTTCAAACCATCCTTAAAGGCGAGTGAGTTAATGTTCTGATCAGTACTTTGTGTGAAAGTCAGGAATCTGCCTTGTTGGAACTGAGTTAGCAATCATTCAATTAATTTGAACCTGCTCACTTTTATTTTTATTTTTTTATTTTATTAATAACAATATACACAACAGGTAGCCATTAACAGTGTATCTGAGATCAGATCAATAAACATAATAACAATAATGTGAAATCCTACAGGACGATAAACATTGATATAGATTCAAACAATAAAAGCATATGTACAAACGAGGATTGTATTAAGTTAAGTTACCGGTAAAACAAGTAATAATTAATCCGTTAGAGAATAGAAAAATAATATAACAAATAAAAAGCTACAATAATTAGATGTGAGCTAGTCACTTTGCAGTTTAAGTGAAGAGGCAAACTTGTGGATGGAGTTCATCAGTGATTGGGAGTTGTCAAAGAAGTCAATGCGAGAGTCATTTGCTGATTTGCTGATTCTGTTCAGTGGACTGAACTTCATTAAGTCCGTGTTGGCAGAGTCAAGGCGAAACGGTGTAAGGTTCCTGACTTGTCTACAAGGAGCATTGAAGTTTATTTTACTTAGGATATCAGATGCTTCGTAAATTCCAGTGATTACTTTGGCTAGAAGGGCGATGTCAGCAGTAACTCTTCTAGTGCACAGAGGCCTCAGATGAAAGTAATCACACAGCGATTCATAATACACTGAGTGATAGAATAGAGGATTGCAGTACGTAAGGTAACGGACAAAGTTTTTTTGGACTGCTTCAATTTTGTTAGTTAAAGTCTTTGTGTGAGGATTCCAGATGGGTGAACTGAATTCAAGGATTGGCAGAACAATAGTTTTATAGAGGATAACCGCATATCTGTAGCTTTTGAACTTGTATGTGTTCCGTTTGATGAATCCCAGTGTTTTGAATGCTTTGCTGGTGATTTTAAGGACATGGGCATCGAATTTAGCACTGCTGGAAAAGAGAATCCCCAAGTCGTTAACTTGGTCACACCTTTCGATGATCACAGAGTTAACAGTGTACTCCGTATTCATTAGTTGTGGAGATCTGCAAGATGAGAAAGAGATTACTTTGCACTTCGAGGGGTTAGCAGACAAGCCATTCAGAGATAGCCACAGAGAGAATTTATTGAGAGCACATTGAAGCTGTTGAGAATCGGTAGTCTCCTTCACTGCTGAGTAGATCTTAAGATCATCTGCATAGAGAGCAACTTGAACATTGGAGGTGTAGATGAAAGAAGGAAGATCATTTACGAAAACAATGAAGAGAAGAGGACCTAAGGGAGAGCCTTGTGGTACTCCGCTTAGTGGTATAAAACAGTCTGAGTTCATTTGATCGATGATAACGCTCAAGGAACGATGCGTAATATAGCTGCGTAGCCATTAGAGCAAAGGGTCACGGATACCATATAGCTTAAGTTTTTCCAGAAGTTGTTCGTGCGGGACTTTATCAAATGCTTTGGATAACATTAAACTTGCAAAAGCTTATCTCCCTCTTGAACGTACACACACATTTGAATGTGTAGATCCCGAATGCCATAGTTTTCGTGGGTATTTAATAGATATCTCTGAATTATTTTGTGTTATTAGGTATCCATAATAATTTTTAATGTTATTTTCGCCACAGAAGGAGATCCCCTCTTCCCCGTCTCTTCGATAGCGCGCTTCTTTCTACAAAGTAACTCTCCTTTTGGTGATAAAAAGGTTGCTAAATAGTCAGTTAATATTTCTATGAAAGTCATTTATAAATTTTGAGAGGAGAAGTATTTTTTAACAAAAACTCTTTTTACTGATCAGTGCAGAACGAACTCTGATTTTCATTATTGAATTGAGAAAATAATATTGAAAATGTTTCGCAGTCACTAGATTAACATGTTGACTGACGCTAACCCCGCTAGGTTTTTTCCGCCCCCTGATCGGATATATGTAGCTCGACACCCACTGTTTCATACGGAGCTGCGTCAGTGGTATATCACTAAAGATTGCTGGGAATATCTGGTGATACGTATGATGCAATTTCTTTAGCACTAGGCGAAAAAATAAACGAGTAAATGGTGATCATTTAAAACTTCTGCATTATACGAATTTAACAAATACAAATAACAGTTAGCTAAAAGTACCACCGCTGCAATATTGATTTTGAGAAATAATATTGTAATGTGTAGCAGCCAGAAAAATTATATACACTGTTCTCATCGGAAAACCAGCAAACAAAACAGTTTAATATCACCTTACACATATCCAGGTATTTAGATTCGAAGTGTAAAACAGAATGAATTTTAATCGTCTCATTCCTCATTTGATTTCAAAGTGGGTAACAATAGCTAATCTTCTAGCTATAAAGAAAGATAAGAAAATCGATCTTTTCTAACAACAAATACAGTACTTAAATGTGTGAAAAAAGTATGAAAATGTTTAATGATACTTAGCACTGAAATGTTATCGCCCTGAACAAGGTAAATGTTGGAAGCGAACACAGAATGGTAAGGTGCACACTTGATATAGATGTAAGAAAAGAAAGGAAAAAAAACTGACTCGAGTAAATAATACGAAGGTCTTTGAGATAACAGAAGAGGAGAAAGAGCAGTATGCACTGGAACTTAAGAACAAGTTTGAGATTCTGCAGACTTCTCATGACCAAATTATCAACTAGGAATATTACAACTTTCTGAAAGTGATAAAGTCCAAGAAACCTATAGGGAAAACTAAATCCAAAGAAGAAAAAATTAGACAAGAAACACTTGTTATGATGAACTGAAGGCGACAAATGAAGAGCAATATAAACACTGGCAATGAGAAATTTGAGTATACTGATTTATGCAAAGCCATTTGAAAGAGGCTCAGAGAGGACATAAGAAGATTTAACACAAGAAAAGTAGAACAAGCATTAAGGGAAAACAAAGGACTTAAATCAGCAGCCATGAGCAGTAATACAGAAAGACAAATGATACTGAAACTGAAGAACAGCGATTGCGTACTTATAAATAGCAGAGAAGGCATAATTCAAATAGCAGAAGACTACTATAGAGAATTATACAAGGAGCGAGGGAATGATGCCAGCAGTGGGGAAGATGGATCGCAAATTAGCAACACATATAACATACCCGATATTCTTCCTGATGAGGTAGAACAGGCGTTGAAGAAAATTAAAAATCAGAAAGCCCCGGGGGAAGATGAAGTTACCTTAGAGTTGTTAAAATTGGGAGGAAGAGAAATGACACAGAAACTGGCAAGACCCTTCACAAAATACATTAGGAAAGGCGTGAACCCTAAGGAGTGGAATAATGCAATCATAGTTTTGCTGCATAAGAAAGGAGATAAATCAGAAATTGGAAATTATAGACCAATTAGCTTGTTATCCCACATCTACAAGTTGTTCACAAGGGTCATTACTAACAGATTAGAAAGAATACTTGATGAGAATCAACCGAAAGAGCAAGCTGGCTTTAGGACAGGATTCTCAACTATGGATCACCTTCACGTAATATCACAGCTAATGGAGAAAGCAAATGAATATGAAACACCATTATGCCTGGCATTTGTGGATTATGAAAAGGAATTTGACTCCATACAGCATAAGGCAATGTTTCGGGCACTGGAAAGACAAGGCATAGATACCCCATATATTATGATTTTGAAGAAAATATATGAGAACGCCACCTCCTTTTTTAGACTAGACAAAGACAGTAGCAAATTTAAAATTGAGAAAGGAGTTTGACAAGGAGTCACAATATCTCCGAGGTTGTTTACTGCTGCCCTTGAGGAAGCTTTCAGAAGATTAGACTGGTCGCAGAAAGGAGCCAATATGAATGGAGAGAACTTAAACCATTTACGATTTGCAGATGACATTGTGGTCATAAGCCACGATCTAAAGAATTCAAAGAAAATCTTAGTAGTAAGGATTTTGGACTAAAGATGAATATGGCCAAAACAAAAGTAACGATGAATAAGTATGCTACAGAAAGGGACATAATGATTGAAGGAGCAGTAATTGAAAAGGTGGAGCCATATACTTATTTGGGACAAGTTATTAGCTGTAATAATGATAAATGGATGGAAGTCAAGAGAAGAATAAATTTTGGATGGACAGCATTCAGGAAATATGGTCACATACTGAGGAGCAATATCCCAATTTGTCTGAAATGTAAAATAATGAACCAATGTATACTCCCCACCATGACTTATGGAAGTGAAAGTTGGGCACTCACCAAAAGAATGGAAGAGAAGCTGAGAACTACACAGCGAAGAATGGAACGAATTATATATACACATAGCTGGAAGACATGATGGCAATTGGTCTAAGAAAATAACAGATTGGTACCCAAGAGGAGCTAGAAGAAAACTCGGAAGACAACGGCGGAGATGGATAGATGAAATTCATGAGTTTGTGGGTAGCAATGGATTTAAAATGGCTGATGATGATGATGAGCTCTGCGAAAAAATTAAAATAACACAAAGAATTTCTCAGCTGTGCAGTTGTGCATTTATTTAAATTTAAAAGGTCATGGCTCTTTTTTGATGGTCTCTTTATTGGCTTCTTCCTCAATGTTTGAAACATACTACTGTGCTGCCGCTTGTATTTTGAGTTGATTCACTCGGGATTTCAAACATACATTAAATATTATTATCTCTATTCAAGACTAATGCAGAACAAAGTTGAAGAGCTATTCGGATATTACGTCTTGTATCTCAAGATCGGATGCCTGTGGTATGTGGTCTACCAGGGGATAGCTTAGGACTATACCCAGAGAACACAGTTCGTTTTCTTCTGTTGTCTTCAAGTTGCCCATAGGTAGCATTACAAAGATCATTTTGAATATAGATATCCCTGATCAAAATTATGGCAGAATAAAGTTGAAGGGCTATTTGGATATTGAGGCTACTTGGACTCAAGTTTGGATACCAGTGGTTGAAATTGGAGCATATGTACAGATAGAGCAATACATGGACTACCAGGAGACAGCCTAAGATTACATCCAGCGATTGGGTTTTTTTTTCTTAATTATGTCTTAAATTTGTCCATAGGATAACATTATGGCGGCCTAATTGGTATTAGGAACATGTAGTCATGGAAACAGTGTGATATTTGGAGTGCTGCCACTTGAATTATTTCAAACATATTGTACATTTATGTAAACAAAGAGCCCTTAGCTTGATTGGATAGGTAAAATTAAAGTTCTAGTGCACCTTTCTTTATTTTTACTATTAGTAGAAGAGAGCGGAGAGTGAATATTTATGAGACATAATAGTTTATGAAAACAATGACTTATGCGCAATAAGTTAAAGGTACACTACACATTGGAAACTTTACCTGGACTCTGGCTCAAGGTAAAGATTTCAGAATATTGGTGAATTATGATGAGTGACATTGTGTCAAGTGATAAAGTACACGACTCGACAAAATTAACAGAACACTAGTAAACGTTGTGTAACTCGTGCAGATTGCTATGAAGCGGGACAAAATTTGGCATGACAATGTACCATAGAATGACGATGAAATGAGGGCACAGCGGGAAACTTCGGATAGGGATGAGGAACATTTATAAGGGCTGTATAAGAATAGATTAAGAGTATAAAGTTGAACGGTTGCATTACAGAAGTTGAAATAAGATGCTGGAAAGATGGTCACATGATATCATACAGCGTTGTTGTTGTTGTTCTTGTAGTAGGATTTTAGGAGCATCAGCGACTAAAGTCATATCACTCCGTGTATATATAGTATAAATTGCCCATGTTCAAGGGTAGACCTTTTGTTTTCTGGACGAAAAGTCCGAGTTACTGGCAGAAGAAAAAACATGCTACCCTTGCCTGAGGCCAACTAATTCAGCCACATTGCGAAAGAGGCCCATAAAAATTACTTACGTCATCGACGGGACTCGAAATCTATGGTACCCAAGACGGCCAGTACGGTTATTTATTTATTTATTTATTGTGATCCGCATGATCCCCCTCAAACAGCTAAACATGTCTGGCAGCTGTAGACCACGCCTGATATAAGGGTGTCTATAAGATTACGTGGAAAAAACCCACCCTTTTACAAGCGCAGACAGTTCACCAAGTGATCGAGGAGTCGGCTGTCGGCATGCAAATCGATGCGTTAAGAAGACTCAAACATCTTTCACTACTTGAGCTCTTTGTTCAGTGGTGTTTTGGTTCATGAAAAGAAAGTCTGAGCCAGCTGCACTCCTAAACAGTTGCATATAGGTTTGATTATGTGTTCTGGGTACCTGGGCACAGTTACAATACCCCTATCAAAAGCATGAATAGGGGTGCAGCCGTTGATCATTATTGTACTGCACACAAGAACATTGCCTCCTCCATAAGTGTTCCTTTCTCTGATGTCAGAGGGATGGTATCGCATCCCTTGTGATCTCTAGATGAAATAACGTCTAGAACCTGTTTGTAGGCTAAAACGGGACTCATTAGGGAAGAGAACTCTACTCCATTTGTCAGGGCTCCAAGTCATGTTCGTGGCACCAGTTTCGACAAACTTTGCCGTGGTTTTGGGTTATCGGAATTTATTTATTTTATTTATTTTTTTGTACTTTGTTGCGGCCTCCATGATTTCCCCTATACGCCGCTGTAGCTTCTGAAGGCACTAGGCCAAGGCCGGCAACTGTGTGTGTGTGTGTGTGTGTGTTATGTTATGTGCGTGTGTGTTTTGCTATGTTGAGTGTTGAGTGCCGGCACCTGGCATTTCGTAGCCGGGGGGCATGGAACACCTGGTCCCCTGACTCCCATCCCAAGTCGCGTGGAGGCAGCCAGGTTCCACACCCAGGTAGAGATTCTTATTGAGATTTCAAGAGAACTTGAAATCTCAAAGATTGAATGAATGGGGTTATTGAGATACAAACTCCTGGCTTCTTTGCGTACAGTAAATTTGAATTGAGCCTTCTTAACGCAATTTGGTTGAAAAGGTTTTCGCCTGTGGCCGCAGCAACATGAAGAGACAGTTGATGACAGGAAAATTCAAAAATTATTAACGATCCTCGTGCAATTTCCAGTTTACTGGATTCAACAAGTTATTTGTAAATAAATACTGTAGGAAGTATTTCAGTCTAAATAGAAACATGATTGTTACTTCTCTTGATACATGCCCTTACACTGAATAATCATAAAATGCATACACCTAAATTAACTTTTAATTACCATTCACGATTGCTATTCCAGGCAGCTCAAAGTGAAGACATGAAAGTCTTAGGTGATAACATGAACGAAAACAATGACTGCTCCAGTGTAGATGAAGGATTACTTAAAACTCTCAAGGAGAGATTCTGTTTTATTCACTCTGATCTTGCTATTGCTCTAGCAGTTCCTAAATATGGAAAGATAAGTTTTCAGCTTGGAAAAGAATCATTTTCTCTGTTGTACGGTGGACTATATATGAAAAGTGGTCATCCATGCAAGGAAAAATTTTCTGTTATGTAAGTAGGCACTTCTTTTATTATTATAAATACGATATGTGGATAAAGTTCTGTATTTTAAATAAAATTTGTGAATTTATTTGTACTTTATACAATCTTTATACAATTTGTACACATAAAATTGACTTTACTGTGAGGTCTTGTGAAGCGAAAGAAATTGTTCGGCGAATAATTAAGTGAGAAGTGGTTGAATAAACCGATAGTCGAGATTATCTTATAAAAAGTAAAGAGTTTTGACAGAATGTGAGTAGAAATGGACATCGTCGAGATTGCAACTGGGACCTTTATATTTGTGAAATGAATGAGGCAATGTCTAGGAGGTTTAGAACTTTTTGCAGATTTATAATATATTCAGAGTTATAGAAAATGTGCTGGGACATATTGTATGAAATAATAATTTTTGAATATAGAGTATATAGAATATATCCAGCTCCATGATATAAATTGGCATCGAAAATGTCCCTCCCTCGCTGTGAGAATCCGTCCTATTAATATTTTACAGAGTAGAGGCAGCGAGATTAAACACCTCCTAGAGAGTTACCAATAGGTGCTTGTCCGGTGGACTACATTGCCTCCGACCTGCGAAGACCATTTTAGACCTCAAAACGGAAAGAAGACTGTATTTTACCATGATGCCCATCATAACCTCAAAGACATCAATCATATTGCATGACGGAAGAGATCGAGGGAGTTTCCAAAGCTTTGTTTTGGAGAACAAACATTTCAACACTTCAAGCCTCCAATAAGTAAAGTGGTGGTATTGCACAAGTTGATGAGAATCATCTACTACCTAGTGTGTGTGTGTGTGTGTGTGGGTTGGGGTGGCTCCTAGGCAAAGGCCCATCCTAGGCAAAGGATAGAAGTTATTAAAGTAAAGAAGCTAAGCGTCCTGATAACAATACCCATTCTTTGTAGTAAATTCATCTGACTGTATATCCCAATTTATAGTGTAACAAGTAATATAAAAAAAAAAAAATTAAAGTCAATTCCTACTTAGGTCAACAAAGAAAAATTTTATTTTAGTTACTTTTTATTAAATAATTACAATTATTAAATTTATTAAATAATTGCAAGGGTCGATACCGTTAATCCAGTTTGTTTGTTTAGTTTATTGTTTTCATTCATTTTTAATCCCACGTAACAGGAGCAAATATACGGTCCACTCCATCAGTGGCCCTGATGATGGAGTAAGGCTTCTTACAACAGGGGGGCGCCCGGTACCCTGAGGGGCACGCTAGCGACATAATTATTTTATTACCCTATGCCATTCACCTTCTCGACACGTAGCTCAATCTTAAGGTTAGGTAGGAGAAGTGATCAACAATTGATGACAAAGATTTTAAGGAGAGAAATCGGAATTGAACCCAAAGCATAAAATTTCTTCAATTTTATTTTTTGAGAAAAATCCTTCATTCTAACCACTAAGCCACAACTGCTAACTCACTCTCGAAAATCATTTGGATAAGACGTCTACTTAAAGCAAAAATTTATTGATTTTCGCAAGAATTGAACTCGCATTCTTCACCTTCACGTGAAAAATACTGAAATCCTTGCATTTTACCGATTGAGCTACTGCCTGTTGATTTCAATTTTATTCCTAAATTTATATCCCGCTAAATATCTTATATAAGAGAAATTTTTTTCTTCCATATAAAACTAAAATTAATTAATTAAATTTAATTAATGAATTAATATTTGAAAAAACTGTATTAACATCAAGTGTCATCCACTACAAGTTTAAAAAAATGTATTTGAACTTGAGTGGATGAATAAAAAGTATTTTATTAACGATTGAAAATTTGAACAAGATATATATATATATATATATATATATAGGGAGAGTGTGAACTAATAGTAGGAATTGAAAAAAGAAATTTGTTTACCAAAGAACTGTAGTTGACTTTGACAAGTAGTTAATATGTGTGTAGCAACAGTGATTATTTCTTTTGGCAGAAAAAGTTTCTTATTTTACTCTGTTGTTTACGAAAAGTAAATGTAATTTTATTTAATTCTTCTCTCAGGATTATGAAGATTATGGAATCTGGTGTTAACAATAAGTGGCAAGATGAGTTAGTTTTTCTTGAAGAACTAAAGTGGAAAGCCAATAGACAATCTGAGGAACCTTTTCAAGCATTAAACACTAACCATCTGCAAGGGGCATTCATCCTTCTAATTGGGGGTTTTGCAGTATCATTTTTAATTTTGCTTGTTGAACTGTTTCTCAGAGTTTTAGGTTATTAAAGTAATTAGGAAAATGTTCAGGAAATGAAAATAATTTCAATCTCCACTATTTTCTAGTATTTATCAGTTTCAATTTCCTCTGTGATGTTGTCTCACACAACTTTTCATATAACAGCTAGCCATACACCAAAAATCGAAGGACAATTAACTGCTGTGTTTCTTTCTTAATGTCCGAATTTTATCATATGCTTAATCAAAGAGATACTAGCTCAATACGTTACTCTTTTTAGATGGCCTAAGGGTTTGTCCTTGTTGACTTGCTGTTTTTTGTTTGCCAAATGACTCTCAGTTTCTTTTTAAAGTTCTTATTACGAAGTATTGGTAATTTTTGTCACAAAGCAACTACTGTCATGAGATGTCGGTGTATTGTGTCTACAAATTGTACGGATTCTGTGTATTGCGCCAGTAAATTGCATACATTATATCCGGATGGTGCATAAGTGGGTAGGATAACAATTATCGCTAAGACTCGCGCAACCCAAGCACGAAACCTACCAGTAATCATTATTCATCTTTTTTTTTTTTCATTAGATTAATGTTTTCTGTAAAATTTTGTTTTATAAAGTTATGCGCTAGACAGTAAAAAATAAAGTGAATTATGAATGCAAAGTTCTTGGAAGAATTTAAGATACTTTGCTGAAGATTTGAAACACGCTTTGGTCAGCACAAAAGAGATGATTAAAGAAAGGGAGATGGTAACTTAAATGTCCATTGTATCTGCAAATAAATTCTCAAATTGGCATTGCATCATCCTGTTTGTGGTGAATTTTTCTTTTAAAATTTGTCTTTACTTAAATCTTGCATGTTGAAGATTCATATCAATTATTATATTTTATATACATAAAAAGGATTCATTTTGTTTATTCAGTTGGACATTCAGATTAAATGAAATTAAAAACATTGATTGCATTACTATTATGAATTTTGCTTAACATAATTGCACAATAATGACCTAACTTAATTAGTGTTTAAATGAAAACCAATCTATTGAATCTCTAAAGTCTCTAAAGAGTCCACATGATCATTAAGAAATGAGAATCCTCACGTAATCTGTATTGTCCAATCACATCTACATTCACTGGAAAAAAAATCAATTAAATTTTATATTATTTTATTCATTGCAGTGTGATCATAGACCTCTAGGCAAGATATTTCGCACCCACTGTACGAGATTTTTCGCTCAATTTTTGAAAGATGGATTTGAGAATGTTGCAAATCCACATTCACTTCAAAATCACTTCACGCTACACGTAAAATTATATAGAATCTGAGCCTAACAAACTGATGCCAAGAGAAACACAAATGAAATCACTTCACCTCCAGTTTTTCAACTTCTTTAGGATCCAACTTGCTGATGAAAAGGGAGGTGTCATGTTATTGAAATGACGAGGCGTTTGGGGTGACAAGGCGTTTGGGGTGACAAGGCGTTTGTGTATCAAGCCCAATGTAACATATAGGTACTTACAGTGGGCTTGATACACACTTTTCGTCATGCATCATACGCACTATTGAATTTCTATAGGAGAAACGTCCTACTATCTTTGCTGCAAATGTTTTATTGAAATCGAGCATACAGGTAATAAAAGTACCAGGTTTCTCAACAGATATATTAGTACCAATCCTAAATTTATAACCATGGTGGATTATAATTAAATTTATAAAATAAAAATACATGGACATATTGTCAATTAAAAAGTTTATCAGTTTATCAGCGCCACGCGCACTGATATTTAATGTTTTCTGTAAAATTAAAAATGTTACGATTTCTCAATCATATTTTGAATTGGGTTCTGTTTTCTCTTACACAAAACATGAAAATGTAATTCGGCAAGTAAAATGGAAAGTGAAATCGCATATCCTACAATCAGCTATAGGACACATTCATATTGCTATTTGCCTCTACAAACATTTTTTGAGGAAGAATTAAAGAGGAAAATGGAAGAGACTTTTCTCAGAACTGTTGCAGCTCTAAGAAGAGACCAAGAACAGATCTGGAAAACGTTTCTTCAATTTTCCTCTTTAATTCTTCCTCGAAAAATTTGTGATCAGTCCACTTGTTAATAAGGCCGGCTTCCGTGCTTTTCATTAATCTGAAAATAAGAACTGTCAGTTCATTACTTTCAGAAAGTAAGCATGTTAAGAAACAAAGCAACTAAGAATCTGAGGCATCAGTATATTCTGTCTGTAACTTGCACATATCCAGGGGATACTTTGTCTGTTTCCTGGACGAAAGTCCCAAACTTCTGAGAGGAAAGATCATACAACTCTTGCTTAAAGGTCGACTAATTCAGCCACTTTACGAAAGAAAAACCAAGAAAATGACTTCATGTTGTTGATGGTATAGAAAAGAAGGTGATTTTGTTCACGGTATAACTCACAAGGATGAGGTCTATATTTAAAGGTTTCAGTAGCTAGAATGAATGATGTAAAATATTTATCGAAATTTTAGATTTAGGTTTAAAAATTTCTTATTGTACTCACATGTTTATTAATGTTTTGCTGATAATTAAAAATATTTATTCAAAAAAAGTAATGACATTTTGGTCTGTTGTCAAAAACGTGTTACTAATTTCTGATAGAAAGCCATTGTACTCCATGCCTCTTAACATTCATGAGCATCACTAAGGCACAACTTGGACTTGTTCTAATTACGTGTTTTCAATTTATTCTGGAGATACTTAATCTGATTAAGGTCGACTATCTGTTGGCCACTGCAACCTTCCAAATGTTATTATCTTCGAACTACTCTTCTTAAGCAAAGCCTGTTCCAATAATATTAGAACAGGCATTGCTGAATGTTGGAGCTTTATCGTGTTAAAAGGTGTAGTGGCCACTTCCAGATAATTGCCACAGCACAGGTTACTTAAGATTGTCCTCAGAATTGTCTAGATCATCACATTAGCGTAGAATGCAGCAATCACGGTTCCATGCACTGGACTATTGAACCCAGTGTCCTCGCAGTAGCACAGTTGGTAGGATCGCCGTCAGCCGACCGGGCTAGCCGAGTGGGTAAAGTACCTGCCCGGCTTGGATCAAAGTACTGCAAAAACCTTGGGAGGTGCAATATGGCCACAGAAGCCGATGCGCCAACAACTACCACATCAAAAAAAGGATCGCCGTCCTATGCACACCGGAAGAAAGACATGAGATCGAGTTCCATCGATGACGCGAAGAATTTTATGGGCCTTTTTCACAACGTGGCTCAGTTTCTCGGTCTCAGGACAGGGTAGCATGGTGTTTGCTTCCGGAAACTCGAGTTTTTCGTCCAGGAAAAGGAAAACCTCAGGACACACGCAATTTAGACAATATACACGGAGAAATAATGACATTATTCGTCGATGCTTATAAAACCCTACAACAACAACAATAGTTAATCCAGTCCATACCATGAGAAACACTCAAGGCCATGATACTTCCCCCTCAGATTCAGGTATTACCTGCAGGCATCTTCCATATTCAAAAACTAACACTAGAGAAGGACATACAGCGAGACTCCTTGCTTTGCAAGACCGATTTCATTGATTCACAGACTAGATTCGTTTTGGCTTGCACAATGGCGGGCAGGAGCAGCAGGGGCAGCAGTGCGTAGCACACGCTTCTTGATTAGACCGGGGTTCAAGCCGCTGACCACCAAATACGGAGGATGCGGAAAGGTCAGGGAATGACCACCGCATATCTCCGGAGCAATATGCCCTTAGTTGCTAATGCTCCTAAAAACCAAATAACAACAACAGCTTGCGCAATGCCAGTCAACCGTGCACAATCAGTATTATTATTTACAACATTCTTATACAACCAACCAAATCAAAAAAAAAAAAAAAAAATAATAAATGCCGGCTTTATTCACCCAATCCCGCGAATAATTTATCTAAACATTCTTAAAATTTATTCAAACTACTCACTTCCACAGTAACAGATGGAAATTTGTTCTAACCATCAATTACTGTTTAGCGACTGCAAATTTCCGTCCATCCTTTTCCAATTTAAATTGATTCAGCGTGCTGTGCGTGTCAGCTGAGAAGGAGAGTACTAACACTATCGGCATTTTTACATAAACCTAGCAAAGGAATAATTCAACTAAATCTCCACACACGTCTCCCGTTTCCAGAGATCATAATTTATAGAACCCTAGTGTTTCTTGATAAGAATATTGTTTTTTGTCCCCAAATAACTTTATTGCTGTTCTCCACACCGTGTCCACCAGGCACATACATCCTTCCTAAAATAAGACTTACACAGCTGCATTCAATATACTCAAGACGCGGCTAATCATTGCCTTATACAACGGTACAGTCGCCTCCTTATCCCTGATAGAAAACTTCCTATTTCAATGACAGAACCCTCGTCTCCTCTTTTCAGTCTACTTGTACTGCTCAGAGAATTTCATGCCGCATTGTACAATTACCAGTCGATCGTGTTTTTTTTTACCTTAGATGTTATTCAAATGGTATATCGATGGTCCTTTTGAATTTTGATGGTCCTTTTTCACAACGTGACTGAGTTAGCCGGTATCAGGCGAGAGTACCATGTTTTTTTTCTCAAGGAAACTTGGGTTTTTCGTATAACAAACAAAAAATCGACCATAGAACACATTCAATTTTAAGACAGTATATACGGAGCAATATGGCCTTAGTTGCTAATGCTCCTAAAGCCCAATAATAACAACACAATTAACCTCACTAGATGTTGAACAAGGTTTTGTATTTATTTCGTCGCAAGATTTAACTCTACGGAAGTTATTTAAAACTCAAAACTAACTTTACCTACGTTTCCACTCTTAGCATAGATGCCATGTTAAGAAAGTTTCAAAGCCTCAAAGTTCTCAAAGTCATTATCTTCACTCAGTTGATGCCTGAACGTACTCGAAATTTCAATTCCAGATTAGTATAGTACTATCTCAAACAGCTATCGAGATCTTCCAGAATTCCTATGTTAACTAATGATTCGCGTATCTCAATCAACTGTTCTCTTGGTGTTGCTAATCTTTTTGCTTCCCATTTTTTGAAACATTGTTCTCCTGAATAGTAAAGTTCCATTTCCGATTATCTGTTTGAATATAATACTAATGCTTGTTTTGATAGATTAGTTCTCACCATTGATGATGTCCAGTCGGCCATTTCCGGGCTTAAAGATTTCGTTGCTCCTGGTCCTGATGTTCCGTCTCTACCTCCGATACTTACAAATCTATTCAATTTCTGTCTTCATGGTCGTTATCCTTCAGAGTTCAAAGAGGCCTATATCATCGCAATATATATATAAAGAACAGGGTGAGAAAGCTATGCCTAATAACTACCGGTCTGTTTTATTATTATTATTATCTGTTTATTGGTTTGCTTTAGAGAACCCCCGGGCATCAGGAAGCTAGGGAGGGTAATTATTACACTCACTGGTTAAGGCAGAGCCATGTGTCCGGGGTTACATGAAGCTGCATGTGTGCTTAACCTGACTGAACAGTATTTACAAAATTATTTAATTACATACTTTAAAATTGTGGAATGCCGAAAATTTGTGAGCTCCTACTTTATAGATATCTTAGTTCATACCTTCACTCTTTTATCAGTAATAATCAGTAAGCTTTTCTTCCTAGGAAATCAACTGTTTCAAATCTTGCCTTCTCTCATTTCCTACAAACTAATTTGGATAAAGGAAATCAAATTGATTCACTTTTCCTTGATATTTCACATGCATTTGACTCTGTCCACATCGATATGCTATTCTTCAAGCTTTCATCTTATGGTCTGCGATCCCCTTTAATGGATTTGCTTGATTCACTGCTTATAAATCGTAAACTATCGGTAATAATTGATGGTATCTCATCAATTCCATTTATTGTTTCTCAAGGTGTTCCTCAAGGTATTCCGTTCTTCTTTATTGTTTACATTAATGATCTATCATCTTTATTTCAGTCCGTTAATGTTGAATGGCAACTCCATGCAGATGATAATAAACTTTACAAAGTTATTTGTTCTTAAACTGACAGCAATGAACTCCAGTTCTGTCTTGATTCCCTCTCACTCTGGTTCAATATAAATATAAATAACTTGTTTCTAAAACCATCAAAATGTAATTATGTTGCTATCGCTCGAATTGCGCAGTTAGACCCTCCTTCATTACTGATTATTATATTGGAAACTCTCTAAGTGCACTTACTGATACATTCAAGAACTTAGATGTTCTGTTCTCATCTGACCTTCATCCTGCTTATCATGTCGATCACATATCTCAGACTTCCAAACTCCTCGGTTAAATTAAACATCCTTGTTCAATTTTAAAGAGCGACAAACTTATAATTCTTCTCTACAAGCAGCTTATACTTCCCATGTTTGATTATTGTGATATTATTTGGTCTCAACAACAGGAATGCCTTTCTCAGAGACTTCAGAGATTTCAATTTAATTTCATTACCTTCTTATACTTTCGAAATTGCCTTGTCTTTATCTCAGACTTCCAAACTCCTCGGTTAAATTAAACATCCTTGTTCAATTTTAAAGAGCGACAAACTTATAATTCTTCTCTACAAGCAGCTTATACTTCCCATTTTTGATTATTGTGATATTATTTGGTCTCAACAACAGGAATGCCTTTCTCAGAGACTTCAGAGATTTCAGTTTAATTTCATTACCTTCTTATACTTTCGAAATTGCCTTGTCTTTCACTCTCGAAACTATGGAGCACTATGTCGTCCCTACAGAACCCTTCACTCCAGACGACAACTCCATGGGTCTCTTTTTGTCTATAATATCATCAAATCTGTTACGATTCTCCATATCTTGTAGAACAAATACTTTTCACTAAAACCCCCGCTTGAATTCATATAAAACTAATTTCTGACTGCCTGTTCCTCGTAACGGAACTCTTCCTTGGAATTCCTCTGTTCCGTTTCCTTCAAGTATTGGATAATCATAATGTTGATTTTACACTTAAACCATCTATGTATAAGAAATTGTTCATTGCTCTTTGTTTTGTTAATCTACATTTTGTATATATTTTAATACTGTAATTCTCTGTAATTCTTAGTGTTCTCACCATTATGTAGGGTCTGCCTTAACTTTGGTGAGAAGTTTTTAAAATAAATAAAATCACTGGGCTGGACTCGATAAGGTTGGCTAAACTTTCAGTCACACATCAGTTCTTGTTCAAGAGCTTTTAGGACAGTAGTCAATTTTGACACCAGTAGATAGCAGAATCCTTCTGGTTTGGAAGTCAGAACACAGATCACAATAAGGACACGATAAGGTTTTGGCAGCTGTGTGGCTGAAAGAATAAATGAGGAAGAAGAAAAGTTGGTTCTGTGAGTCTGAAGTCGTACATTTCTTTTTATTTATTAAACTTGGCAGTCCCAACCAGCTTTCCTGGTAACTCAGCAAACTATATAATATAGGGTACAAATAATTATGTAGTACATATAATACAATGCGTACCTTGACTAGTCGGTTAAAATTCCTGGCATGCGGAGCCGGACCAGACATCAGCTATAGGCGGGCTGAGAATCCCCTCCGCCAAATATAGAGTAAAAAATGTTCATGTACTTAAATGTACATTCCTGAAAAGTCCATTAGTGGACAGTAAAAGGATACTTAATAGAACGTGCACGTGTTCTAATTGGTTTGGAAGACAGAGAGGGGGAGAAGGAAGAAGTAGAAGCCAATTCAGGAAAACAGTGATCAAGAATACCTCTATAGAAAATGCATGCAACAGAAAGAGAACGTCTGTGACATAGAGAGAGGATAGACTTTGAAAGAGATAGGTCATTATTTAATCTAACTGCCCTCTTTTGAATGGAGTTCAGAAGTTTGAGAGAGGTTATGAGGGCACCCCAATGGAAGAACAATGTTTCATTGTAGGGCGGATTTGTGATCGGATGGGAGTGAGCAGCTTTAAGAAGAAAATTTATTCGAGACAGAAAGAGAAAGTTCAATTTTTCGGATGAAGAGGAAGCAATATTTATGATGTGATTACGCCAAGAGAGATTTGAAGTCAGGTAAATCCCTAATAAAGATATGTCATCTTGTCTAGAACAGAAGGAACTGGAAAGTTGCTGGAGAGGCCTTCAGCCTGCCTGCCGTGAATTGAAAATGGCTGATGATGATGATGATGCATAAGCTTGCTTTCTTGCATCATATGCTTCAACGAATGCTAATATTTATAGTACAATAGAAACATCATTGGATGTTGATGAAATACAGACTGGTTATAAAATCATTTCTCAATTTTATAAATATACACCCCGAAAGTTATGTATATCGTATTGAAAAGTGGATTTTACATTGACATTGTAATCAGTATATGTAGGAGATATTTTTAAAGAATAGACAATATTTAGGAATTTTACCGCCAGGGATCACACAACGTGATTACTTTAAAAGAAAATACGCACAGAGAATTTTTTCCAGTATTTAGTCACTATCAGATCTTTATCATCAATATTTTTGAATAAACAATCAGCACGGGTATTATGTTCCCCACAACTACCTTCAAAATGTTGGATGCATTAGTCATTACCTTCAAAAGCAATCTGTTGGGGCCCTCGTGGATAGCGCAGTTGGCAGGATCGCCGAATGGAAAAGATCTGAGTTCGAGTCCCGTGAGGAATTTTTATGGACCTTTTTCACAACGTGGCTAATTTAGTCGGCTGGCCAGTGTAATATGGTTTTTCCTCTCGTAAACTCGGGTTTTTCGTCCAGCAAAGAGAAAATCGACCTCAGAACACAAGCAATTTTCAGACAGTATACACGGAGCAACATGGACTTAGTTGCTGATGCTTGTAAAATGCTATTACAACAACAACAATCTATCGGGAGATAATGATATCTCAAAGACTTGTTGTTGTGTCTTATCATTAGTTCTTTGAACCATTTCTTGCTATGCTGACGGACAACTACTTCTAGGTTTAGTCGTGAACCTTCCTCAAAACATTTGCCTTACAAAAATTAACATGGTTCTTCCCGAACAAGGAGACCCTCAGACATTTTTACCCTCTGTGGGTTATAACATATCGCCGTTCGTGTAAAGTGTAATTAAGTGTTCTTTATCTTTAGGTAAAATATTATCTTAAAAATGAATAAAATTGAACTTGATTAAATTAGACAATAGCGCCGATTCCAGTATTTAAAACTAATAGCTCGATGAACAAATTCTAGAATTCTTCGATTCCAAGGATATTCCTTCCTGTAACCAACGAAAAAGCTAATTTACTTAATAGAATTAATAAGAATTTATGTTGATGTTAATGCATCATTTCTACACGCAGGCAGCTACTAAGTAACTAGTAATTGACATCATTAAGTACATCTCATATTATGAATACCTTCGCAACGAGTTATCATGATATTGCACTACCTCGAATAAGTAACTCTTCACCAATGGAGAAGACTACTATTACTTATTCTCAGTTATGGTTAAAAATAATGTTTTTATTTTCGAAGAAGTGTTTTCTATTTTTCCCATATTTTCCGTTGTACTCCACAATAACATGCTCTTTCATAAGTTCTGTAAAAGGAAATTGTAATTCTGTGGAGGTGTTAATCTTCGACAACATATTCCGATAAAAGTTAAATTTACAATGAAGGCAGCGAACTTAAAACCAGCAGCCATTTCTCGCCAACTATTTCCATGAAACGTTTCCATAGCCTGAATCATAAACTCTTAACTAGAAGCAGTTATGGTCTTCTTGGTTTTTTGCCCATTTCTCGACTGTCTTTGTTGTAAACGTAGGAAAATTGATTGAAAATGTATCGTGTACATTGTTCCAAAAAGAGTGTTGTCGAATTTTTTTAATCAGCTTTAGGTGTTGTTCCTGTTGCTGAAAGCGTAATAAAGTAAACGATCAATGTTCCTCACAGAGGTTTCCCAGCAAGTAGAAAGAAAAAAAGATCAACTCAGCAGAAATGTTTTGAAAAGAAACTAATTATTTTGGCAAAACGGGAATGTTACGCCTTGAGGACACAGTTAAAACATAATTATATTTCAGTAATGTCTCTCTCTCTCTGTTCACTATCTCCATGGCTATTGCAAACATAATCTACGCACAAGGCCCTATTAAAAACTCCACAGGACACATGCATTGCGTGTAATAAAAAACAGTTGTTAGAAGAGAAGACGAACCAGGTAGAATGAAGCTATAATGGAGGACTATATCTGGTTTTTTTTCGAGGTGATCATACAGGCCTCAAAACCCTTTTAAATGCACATTTTTAAGATTTTTTTGATTAACCCAAGATGGGTTTCTACTTTTTAAATTTTCAAGTTTAGCTTATTTTTGATCTGTAAATTAATACTCCCTTCTGTACAGAAGTTAAACATTGTTAATAAATCTGGTATTGCATTACGGTATATTTACTTTTCTTTCACTTCCGGGAAGCAGTTTATGCTAGGCGAAATCTAAGGTCATGTTTGAAATCGAAATACCCAAATTCAGAAAGAAACGCTAACAAGTGAAAATAAACACTCCATTCGAAAAACTATGGGATCCGAAATATTCAACCAGTTTTTCTTAATTTTCTGTTTTAATTTTACCAAGAAATCCATTCACTAATCCAATCCAGAAATCCAATAATTCTTCCAGTACTTGTGAAGCCAATTTCAGGCTATTTATTATCCTGTGATAATAAATAGTCTCAAGATTCCAGGCTGCACTTCAATTTTGACAGAACATTTCCTCTCCACTGCAGATCAACTGTCATCCAAAATCAATTTTATGTGGGTGTGACCATACTCTCAACATTATTTTTTTTTGTTACTGTCATGAGTAATCCTCTTGGGATTACTCATGTTGGGATTACGCACACAATTAGCGTTGTTTTGGGGTTATTACTACCCACTTGCAGTACCTTGTATTTGTCAATGTAAAACTTCAATGCCATTTCTCAGCCCAATTGCCCAATTTGTTTTAGATCTTGTTGCAGTAATAGCATATATTAATTACCATTTAACCACTCTGCAAAACTTTATGTCATCTGGAAATTTAGATTTTAAACCCGGTATACCTTCACGAATATCATTGATAAATATTGAAAACAACAATGGGACCACACTGAGCCAAGCTGCTCCAATCTGTAACTGTTATGTGGAACAGTATCAAAGGTTTTCTGAAATCTAAGTACATGATATCAAAATTATTTTTGCATCCAGTTGCTTTTTTACTGCATCATAGTATCCAATCAGACTGGTCAGACAAGATCACTCCGTATCAGATCCATATTGTTGTTGTTTTGGTGTTTTAGGATCGTCACCGACTAAGGTCATATTGCTCCATGTATACTGTCTGTAAATTGAGTGGTTGATTTTCTGTTTGCTGGACGAAAAACCAGAGTTTCTGGGAGGAAAACCATGCTATCCTCTCATGAGACTGACTGACTCAGCCATTTTATGGAAAAAGCCCATAAAAAATTCTTCACTTCATCTACAGGACTCGAACTCGGGTCTTTTCCACCCGTACTGGGGAAGACAGCGACCCACTTTGTGAATTAGGTACATTTAGACCTCTTCGGTTCATGGGGACCTCTACTAAATGCAAAGATGCTCTCATAATTATGTCTAAGGGTCTTAACTCATTTGTGTCTCTTTTAATATAATTGGATAATTCCCATCCGCCTCAAGCCCTTTTTTATGTTTAATTTCAACAATTTCTCATCCACTTTCCTCTTAGTTGTCATAAAATAATTTAGCTCATTGTTATATTTTGATGAAATTCTGGTATCATCTCCCTAAAGAACTCGTCGTGCCGGAATTTAGATGCAAAATATTCAATTTTTCAGCAACCTGAGTAGGATCGTCATCAGTTAAACTATCGAAAAGAGGTGGACCAAATTGATTCAACCCCTTCTTTCTTCTCTTAATATAAGAAAAGAAGTCTTTGCTAGTTTCATTGGCATTCTTTGCCAGAGACTCCCGTAATTTGCCTTGGGTTTCACTTTGTTCATCATACACTCACATGGATTGATCAAAAGTTCCTTGTTATCGGATAAATATTGTAAGCCCCCTGGATATCTGAGAAAGGTGTTATTGCTGTGTGTTTATCAGGAACCACAATTGGGAAAACAGAGGAAATCACTGGCTTGTCGAAACAACCATCTCAAAAGCATACCAACAACGAGTGGAAGGCCAAAGAATACTGCAGCTCTAATAGTAATAATTGTGGTAAATAAAATAGTCGATATTACTCCAACAACGAAACTGTACTGTTCCAGAGTCCACTCTTAGCATTGACGGAATAACTCTAATCGAATTTTTCGATTTTTTTACAGAAAGAGTTGCTGTCGTTGGTTTTCGTTCACGACCTAAATTACAGATTCGTCAACTGCTTCCGCGTAATTAGGTTATCAAAAAAGACTCGTTTCTAACAGAACTATATGGTGAGAGTTGAAGAATCTGGAAATTGGGTTGCCCATAAAAGAGTAACTTCTTTCATTAAAAAATCATAAAATTCAACTGTAGTGGTAGACTGAACCGTGGAATCGTGGGAAAAGATCATGTGGAATGAAGGGTCACAATTTAAATTTTTGCCTCAATGATGCTCTGAAAGTGTGGAGTAAAAGTATGCATCGAGACTGTATCATGTCCATCACTCAGCGATTGGAAGTGGTATAATAGTTTTCGGTATATTCTATTGGTGGAGCTGGGGCTAGTCATACAATGTTACAATGTTAATTTAGAACAACGTTACCTCCAATGTCTATCTTTTTATAGAAACAGACTATCATCACCCTTCAATGATTCATTTTTACAGGGCTTATGAGGGATTCTTTCAAGACGACAACAAAACTATCCACCTTGTAAAAGTTCTATATCCAATTGAGAATACCTGGGATATGTTGGAAAGTGCAGTATGGCTCCAGTGTTCTGTACCAATCATAATACAGTTTCTGACAAAGAATGGTCACATATGGAGCTAGATTATTTCGGATACCTCGTGGAACCTATGCCGTGGAATATTTTGCTCGAATTACAACTGGAAGTACTGGTTCTAATTCGAGAAAAATTGGTCCTACTAGTTGCTGAATAAATGTTTTTAAATTTTGTAGATAAAAACTATGGAACTCTGGACTGAGACGGACGAACTCGATCACGTTTTGAAGAAAGTCCATAAAAATTCCTCTCATGACTGACGGGTTTTGAACCCAGGCCTTTTCCATCCAATGTGGGTGGTCTCACATTATAATTATTGTGCTGCTCACCAGCATTGAATCGTCCTGGGCTTAGTTGTACTTGTTATATTTTTAAGCGTTTTAATCCTTTTACTGTTTCAGCTGCTCATCTCGGTGCTGTGTAACATTCAGTTTTAAAATACTGATAAATAAATTAATAAATAACTGTGGATGGTTACGCTTTCAAGGCAAGACTTTTAACGTGCGTACAAATACAGTTCAGCCTTCGTAATAGTATTTATTTTCACAACTAACAGAACGTACTGAAGAAATATTCTTTAATTCTTATCACGTTTCTCACGAATCTATGACTAGTCTTATTTGTACACACCAGAAGCATGAGACCAGAGAGAGTGGTGTAATGATCATTAAAGAGAATTGCATTCTAAATTTATGCTACCAACAGACGATTACTCAATGAAAAAGGGGAAAGCATATTTTTCTTGAAAGTCGAGTCTAGCCACAACAATGATTTGGTTGCACCATCAAAACCTACTCCATCGATATATTTACTTCATATGCACCATAATGGTCATTCTTGTTTAAAAGCCTATTTGTTCTTAAAAAACACATGCAAAAGTTATTGCCTGTTCATTTTCTTGCTTGTCACGTTAGGTGTTGTGCAGTCAGTAAAAGCATTACTGATGGAGAGCTCTCGTTGTAGGAGATCAATTTCCACACATTTGTATTAAAGTCAGGTGCTACCAATAAAGGGCGAATTATAGATTTTTACACGCGATGAAAACTTCATTAGTATCTTTTCACGTAGTATGAACTTCATATCGAGAGTAAACTTTCCTTAAATATTTAGACTAAGGAAAAACTATATCAGGCCGAAAGAAATGGCATCATTTCCCTTTGTAGGTTTTAATCTACAAATTCCCAACCTTAACTGCATCGTAACTACATTTCAGCAGTAATGAATCTATTGGTCTGGCTTTGGTTATCGGGCTCTCAGCTTGCAATTATGGAAGCCAATGTTGTTCTGTTTTTGTAGCCGGTCTCAAGAGAATATTCTTCGTATAACAAAGTTTAAGGATGAAATATTCTAATATCACTTGAAATTTTGCTTTTGACTGAAACCGGGCTTACCACTGCTTTGTTACAGAAATTCTAGAACACCTAGTTATCCCTTTTCTTACTGGGGTGCTTGAAGCCATTTTCCAGCAGGACAACGTCCGAATAGATACGCAGGGATTTCGTCTGAGTGTCTTCGTTGTAGGAACGTTGTCTTGGCCAGCCAGGTGCCTCGATTTCTATCCCATCAAGCACGATTGTGCCATGATTGGAAGCCATCTACTGGGTTACATGGTAGGTCTGTAGATGGACTTAGTTGAAAATACCGCAGGAGGCTATACGACCCCTGTACTACTGAATGCCGAGACGCTTAGCTCAATGTATCCGCAACCGTGGTGGATTGACATAATATTTATTCGTCGTTTCACAAACATTAGCGTCGGCAATTTTCTTAATGTGTTTCTTAAGTCCTTTGCTACTGTAAATATCCTTTCTGTATTCCTGTTCCTTCAGGGTGCGGAAATTTCATTATCGCACAGTGTATATCAGAGATTCAGTCAGGTAAGGCTGCAAGTATCCTTTCTGTATTCCTGTTCCTTCAGGAATACATCCAGGTAAGAATTTGTGAAGGTGTATTTATAATGAAACTTACTTGTAACGCCGTGGTTAACTTTAAAAATTTACTAGAAATCGCCTTAGTATAGCAGACCGCAGTATTTTTAAGATATCATATTCGTCAATAGACATATTAGTACCAATCCTAAATTTCTAATCATGGTGACGTATTATTAAATTCATAACACCAAAAATCTCAATTTTTATTTGACTTGCACTGGTAATATTGCGTTTCCGTGAAATATAGATGTAGTATTTAGCTGATAATACAATAAATATTGTCTATTCAAAAGTTTAACATGTTATCAGCTCTGCGAGCACTGATAATTATGTTGTTTTATTAACTAGGTCTTATGTATAGCTTAGCTTAATTTTCAGCACTCACCTCATAGTAATCCGCTTAGCTGGTGGAGGGTTTTACCACATACATAGTGGTTATAGGATTCTAATACTTCATGGGGATTATGGGTTTAAATTAAGTTATGGGCTAAAAAAAAAAAAAATTTTTAAGAAAGGAGGGTGCACCTTCCATGGTTGCTTAATTAAATTAAATTAAATGAAGAGAAAAAAAGGAAAGGAAAATATAAGCTTTTTTTTCTTTTCTTTTTTCTCTTTTTTTTTTTTTTTTCTCTTTTTTTTTCTCTTTTTTTTCTCTTCATTTAATTTAATTTAATTAAGCAACCATGGAAGGTGCACCCTCCTTTCTTAAAAATTTTTTTTTTTTTAGCCCATAACTTAATTTAAACCCATAATCCCCATGAAGTATTAGAATCCTATAACCACTATGTATGTGGTAAAACCCTCCACCAGCTAAGCCGATTACTATGAGGTGAGTGCTGAAAATTAAGCTAAGCTATACATAAGATCTAGTTATTACATTACAGCACATAAAGACTTCTTAAAACAATCAAGAGTTGTTTTATTAAATAAAAATTTAAGTCCCCAGCAGCTTTCACTCTCCCTCTTACAGCAGCGAGAGGATCAGAGTGGAAGCAGAGGGTGCTAAGAATCTCTGGGTACGACCAGGCTGCCATGCACGGAAATTGAACTTGGCCTGTTATAACGTACGATCACTCATCGGTGAAGACAGGATATTAGAGCTGGAAAAGGAATTAGAAGATGGGAATTGGAATATCATCGGTTTGGCTGAAACAAGAAGAAGAAATGAATCACTTATAAGTTTATCAAGTGGAAATCTGCTGTACACCAATGGAAACAGTGAAAGGAGTGAAGGTGGAGTTGGGTTTCTGGTCCATAAAGATTTTAAAAACAACATTTTGGAATTCAAAAGTACATCACCAAGGGTGTCAAGACTAATACTCAAGATTTCTAAGAGGTACAAGCTAAAGATTATAATGATTTATGCACCAACATCGAGCCATGATGATGAAGAGGTTGAAGAAATGTACACTGAAATTGAGAGTCTTCTAGATGAGCAGAAAACCCACTACACTATTATTATGGGGGACTTCAATGCTAAGGTTGGAAAAAGGCAAAACAGCGCAGAAAGAGGAACTATAGGAAATTTTGGAATTGGTGAAAGAAATAAAAGAGGTGAAAGACTTGTGGAATTTGCAGAATCTCAAGGAATGTCAGTAATGAACACTTTTTTCAAGAAAAGGGTGAACAGAAAGTGGACATGGAAGAGTCCAAATGGATTAACAACTAATGAAATCGACTTCATCCTCACTAACAGAAGATATATTGTGAATGATGTTACCGTCCTGAATAAGGTAAATGTTGGAAGTGATCACAGAATGGTAAGATGTACACTTGATATAGATGTAGGAAAGGAAAGGAAAAAACTGACTCGAGTAAATAATACAAAGGTCTTTGAAATAACAGAGGAGGAGAAAAAGCAGTATGTACTGGAACTTAAGAACAAGTTTGAGCTTCTGCAGACTGCTCAGGACCAAGATATCGACGAGGAATATTACAACTTTCTGAAAGTGATAAAGCCCAAGAAACCTATAGGGAAACAGAAATCCAAAGAAGAAAAAATTAGTCAAGAAACACTTGTCATGATGAACCAAAGACGACAAATGAAGAGCAAGAAAAAACACTGACAGGGAGAAAATTGAGTATACTGAGTTATGCAAAGCCATTAGAAAGAGACTCAGAGAGGACATAAGAAGGTTTAACCCAAGAAAAGTAGAACAAGCATTAAGGGAAAACAAAGGATTTAAATCAGCAGCCATGAGCAGTAATACAGAAAGACAAATGATACTGAAACTGAAGAATAGCGATGATGTACTTATAAACAGCAGAAAAGGCATAATTCAAATAGCAGAAGACTACTATACAGAATTATACAAGGAGCGAGGGAATGATACCAGCAGTGGGGAAGATGGATTGCAAAGTAGCAACACATACGACATACCCGATGTTCTTCCTGATGAGGTAGAACATGCATTGAAGAAAATGAAGAATCGGAAATCCCCGGGGGAAGATGAAGTTACTGTAGAGTTGTTAAAATTGGGAGGAAGAGACATAACACAAAAACTGGCAAGGCTCTTCACAAAGTGCATTAGAAAAGGTGTGATGCCTAAACAGTGGAATAATGCAATCATAGTTTTGCTGCATAAGAAAGGAGATAAATCAGAAATTGGAAATTATAGACCAATTAGCTTGTTATCCCATATCTACAAGTTGTTCACAAGGGTCATTACTAACAGATTAGAAAGAATACTTGATGAGAATCAACCGAAAGAGCAAGCTGGCTTTAGGACAGGATTCTCAACTATGGATCACCTTCACGTAATATCACAGCTAATGGAGAAAGCAAATGAATATGAAACACCATTATGCCTGGCATTTGTGGATTATGAAAAGGAATTTGACTCCATACAGCATAAGGCAATGTTTCGGGCACTGGAAAGACAAGGCATAGATACCCCATATATTATGATTTTGAAGAAAATATATGAGAGTGCTACATCCTTTATTAGACTAGACAAAGACTGTAACAAATTTAAAATCGAGAAAGGAGTTCGACAAGGAGACACAATATCTCCGAAGCTGTTTACTGCTGCCCTTGACGAAGCTTTCAGAAGATTAGACTGGTCGCAGAAAGGAGTCAATGTGAACGGAGAGTACCTAAACCATTTACGATTTGCAGATGACATTGTGGTCATAAGCCACGATCCCAAAGAATTAGAGGAAAATCTTAATCAGTTATGCACAGTTAGTAAGGATTTTGGACTAAAGATGAATATGGCTAAAACAAAAGTAATGATGAACAAGTATGCCACGGAAAGGGAAATAATGATTGAAGGAGCAGTAATTGAAAACGTGGAGTCATATACTTATTTGGGACACGTTATTAGCTGTAATAATGATAAATGGCTGGAAGTCAAGAGAAGAATAAATTTTGGATGGATAGCATTCAGGAAATATAGTCACATACTGAAGAGCAATATCCCAGTTTGTCTGAAACGTAAAATAATGAATCAATGTATACTCCCCACCATGACTTATGGAAGTGAAACTTGGGCACTCACCAAAAGAATGGAAGAGAAGCTAAGAACTACACAGCGAAAAATGGAACGAATTATATTGGGAATCAGACTGTTAGATAAGAAGAGAAACACATGGATTAGGCAGCAAACTCAAGTAAAGGACATTCTTATCAAAACTAAAGAACTAAAATGGTCTTGGGCAGGACACATAGCTCGAAGACATGATGACAGATGGACTAAGAAAATAACAGAATGGTACCCAAGAGGAGCTAGAAGAAAACCTGGAAGACAAAGGCGGAGATGGATAGATGAAATTCATGAGTTTTTGAGTAGTAAATGGATGGCCAGTGCTCAAAACAGAAGGAACTGGAAAGTTGCTGGAGAGGCCTTCATCCTGCAGTGGATTGAAAATGGCTGATGATGATGATGATTAAATAAAAATATGTTATGAGTTCTCAATCATATTTTGAATTTTATTTTATTTTCTCTTACACAAAGCATTAAAAAGAAATTCGGCAAGTAAAATGGAAAATGATATCGCATATCCTACAATCAGCAATATGAACGGGTCCTGTAGGTGGTCTATTCTTAGAGCTTCAACAGATCTGGGAAAAGTTTCTTCCACTTTCCACTTTAATTCTTCCTCGAAAAATATGTAATCATTCCATTTGTTGATAAGGCCAGCTTCCAGGCTTTTCATTAATCTGAAATAAGAAGAATTCCAAGTATATTAAGAAATAAAGCAACTAAAAATCTGAGGCATCCAGTATATATTTTGTCTGTAAATTGCGCGTATGCAGGGTTCACTTTGTCTGTTCGTTGGACGAAAATCCCAAGTTTCTGGGAGAAAGATCATTCAACGTTTGCCTAAGATCGACTAATTCAGCCATTTCTCGAAAGGAAAGACCAATTAAATGACTTCAGGTCGTTCATGGTATATGAAGGAAGGTGATTTTATCCACGGTATAATTCACTAGGATAAATCGTCAGTGAATTGAAGGTCTATATTTAAAGATTTCAGTATCTAGAACGAATGATGTAAAATATTTATTGATACGAATTTTCGATTTAATTTCAAAGATTTCTTATTGTATTCATATTCTCTGTCGAATTCTGGCTTCTAAAATGGGCTAATACCAAACTTCACCTTCTCAGAGCTCTCCGATCAACGCAGTTAGCAGATTCCCTTCAACTGTGCAGGCTCCGAGCCTACATCCGAGAAAGAAGGCTGCTGTTTGCCATCAAGATGGCCACCGGTAAAATTACAGAGCCAAACGTTTGGGATCACCGCTCTTGACGCATTCCATCCCTCTCCGGTCTTCAGCACAAGCCAGCAAACCATAACTTGCTAGTACTAACGGGCAGATTCCTGCCAAAGCAAATGCTGCTCTCACTGCAAGCCATCGACGTGGACCTCCTATAAGTGGACAACAATGAAAAATAAAGGAAGGGAATCCTCGTCGAACTGAAAATGTAGAACTGTGCTTTGTTGCCTTCCAATAATCTGATGTAATATATGTTTTTCTTATGTATATCTCTTTTATAAATATGTATTGTAAACCCCTGGCACCACCATGCGGTGATGGGACTAATTGTATGTATGTCTGTTGGACACTGCATCCTTCCAATATTATCCTCGAACCACTCTTTTAAGCAAAGACTGTTTCCAATAATATTAGAATAGGAATTGCTGAATCATTGGAGCTTTATCATCATGTTGGAAGGTGTAATGGCCGCTTCCAGATAATTTTCACAGCAGAGGTTACTCAGAATTGTCCAGAACATCAGCGTAAGACGCAGAAACCCTAGTTCCATGCACTGGACTAATGAACCCAGTCGATACCATGAAAAACATTCTCCAGACCATGACACTGCCTTCTCATATTCATTATTAAGTATTATGCAGGCATATTCCATACTCAAACGGGAAGAGTATACAGCTATACTCATTGCTTCACAAGACCGATTTCATTGATCCACAGTGTAGGTTCGTTGTGACTTGCAAAATGCCAATATATTGAGCTCACTCAGTGTTTTTATTTGTAACATGCTTTGACAACCAACAAAAAATAATAATAATAATAAATAAATGCCAGCTTTATTCACCAATTCCCTCGAATAATTTACCTAAACATTCTTTAAATTTATTCAACCTACTCACTTTCTCAATAAGAGATGTAAGTTTGTTCCAACAATCAGTTATCCTTTATGCAAATTTCAATACGTCCATCCTTTTCCCATTTAAATGTATGCAGCGTGGTGCGAATGTCAGCTGACAAAGAGGGCAAAGACACTATTAGCATTTTTGACATAAACCTTTCAGAGGTATATAATTCAGCAAGATCTCCACGAATGTGTTTCCAGTTTCCAGGGATCATCATTTACAGAATCCCAGTATTTCTTGATAAGAATATTGTTTTGTGTTCCAACTAACTTTGTTGCCGTTCTCCTCACCCTGTCAAGCAGGCACGCATCTGTCCTAAAATAGGACTTCCTCACCTGAATTCAACATACTCAAGATGCGGCATAAACATTGCAATATACAATGGGATAGTCGCCTTCTTGTCCCTAATAGCACACTTTCTGTTTAAATGACAAAACGCTGCCTTCGCTCCTAGCAGTCTAATTGCACTGCTCTCAGAATTCCATGCTGCATTGTACAATTAACAGTAGATTTTTTTTTCTTATCTTAGGTATACTATTCAAATGTTATATTATTCTAGGATTATTGCTATGCAGAATCTTGCGTTTGAAATAAATAAATTAATAACAGCAAGAGGTCGAAGAGTAACTCCTACAATACCAAACTTGTCATATTAGTCCATGAAAAGGGGTGACCATTTACAACCACTCTTTGTCTCCTACCATTCAACCTCACTTTATCCATAACATTAACTTGTCCTTAAAGCATCATTGCTCCAGTTCATGCAAAAATACTATATGTGGTAAATTACCAAAGTCTATATTGAATTCTAAGATGCCAATACAATTGTTTGCATAAAATTCTTTCGTGATGAACTCAGAGTAGCTAACTAGACTGATCAGGTATGGCTCCCGTTAACAAATCCAGTTTTCGGAATCACCAAACACTGCCACAATAGCATCAGCAAATTTCTTTGCACCTCTTCTATTCAATAATGAACCTTGTAATATTCAAGTATATGCCATCTCTTTGGCCCTTGTGGGTGATATAGTTGCTATAATCATTTATCGTCCCCACACCAGATGGAAAAGACCCGAGTCTGCATTTCTCATTGAGAAGAGGATTTTTTTTTTGGAACTTTTTCACAAGGTGGTTGAGTTAGTCGGTATTAAACGGGGGTAGCATAATTTTTTCTAGCAAATCCACCACTGGACACACGCAATTTACAAACATATTATAAACTGCGCAATATGGCCCTCAGTGCTGATGCGTATGGAACACTACGACAACTAATCAACCTCTATAAAAACAGTCCCTTCCTGTTATCAAGCACAGACAATGTTGTAAATGATTCCACCTCATGAACTTTGCGCAATCTGTCCAGGACCAAAGATTTAAAAAGGTATCTCGTTGGTCTCTTGCTTCACTGATATGTTGGTCATCAACATATCTTTGATGCATGAGACCAACAGAGACTAGATATAGATAGCTTTTGCAGTGTAACAGAAGTGCTACAGTAAAAATAACCCATATTAGGGATACCCAAACGCTACCCCAACTATCGCGGGAATTATATCCATAAATTGCATTGGTCCACTGATCGGTTTCCCTTTTTTCTTTTTTTTCTTTTTTATTTTGTCACTCCAAAGCTGAGTTTCTCGGTCTCAGGCGAGAGCAAAACGGTTCTCACCATCCGATCGAGTTTTTTGTACAACGAAAAAGAAAAGAAAAAAAAAAACAAAAAAAAAACAGGCAAACCGATCGGAAAACACGCACAATTTATAGATATAATACACACGGGTACATGAGGTAATTCTTGGTGGCCCTGATATGATAGTCTTTTGTGATGATACTGATCCATGCGAAATGGGTAGAAGGCTAGAAAGGAGTCTGATACTATGTTTGTTTGTGTTGTTTAGTTATGTCTGTTAATTTTTCTAAAAGGAAGCAGCGATTATCAGGAAAGCCATCTTTTGGCACCCGTCTGCGCCACGAGGTTGTTGTTATTTGTTTTTTTAGGAGCATTAGTAACTAAGGCCATATTGCTCCGGGGATATGCGTTGTTCATTCCCTGACCTTTCCGCATCCTCCATATTTGGTGGCTGACGGGTTCGAACTCAGGTCTAATCAAGAAGCGTGTGCTACGCACTGCTGCGCCTGCCCACCTGGCTAGAAAGGCGACAACGCGCCACGAGGTGGAAGAGCGAAAATATTTTGTAACCGTCCGTATCGGAATAAATCCTGAACCTGTAGGTGGTTGTGCAAGACATGGGTGCCAGCAAATCTCATACCATCAGGATTTGCTGGCATCCAAACCGATGGTACCAATAAAAAATAAAAGAAAACTAAATATATAATTTAAAAAAATAATAATAATAAAATGATAATAATGACTGGTACAACAGTGCCAACGTGAGAAGCATTTCTGAATGTACAACTTTTTGCATCTTTTCACGGATGGGTAGTTTATCGATGGATTCCACTCCTCAAGAAGTTATGGTTACAGTATGCTGCTGAAAAGTAACACTGAACAACGGAGGATTGGCAAGCCGTTGACTGGTCTGACAGTTGCTCGTTCCTGCTTTCCAGTTGAGGGGGAAGAGCTGAATATGAGAAACATCATGAGTATATGGACCCATCCTGCCAGGTGTCAACACTGCAGCTATAGGCTTGTGTTGGTGGCCACTAGCCTACATCTGCAGGGTACAATCGTTGTGTAAAATGGCAGGGAATGTTTACTTTAACTTTGTGTACATTGTACTTTTATAATTCGCGGTTTACTTTGAAATTTGTTTCGACAAAGAGCATCCCTTTATGGCTGCAGTGTATCCATCTGCAAATGAGTTCGTCTAACAAGATAATGAACCATGTTGTAAGACCAGAATTGTACAAATCTGGTTACAGGAGCACAGTAATTAATTCAACCTAGTGTAGCAACGGACATTCAATATAATTCGTCACCATAATTGGGCTCTTTTGGGATGACGTAGGATGAGCACTTAGGAGCTCTCCTCCATTGAGAGATCCATAACCAGCCATTTTACAGGAACTGTAGAAAACAATTGAATCAAGATGGATCAAGTTTCTTTGAGGCACGCTATGGACATCTCACTAAGTCCATACCACAAGGAATACATTGTGTTCTGAAGGCTCTAGGAGAAGCTACTAGATATTAGGTTGGTGTACGTAATAAAGTGGCCGCTCAATGTACATGCGGTATTCTGAGGAAAGAAATATCGAAAAGGCTTCGATATCATTGAAGTCATTTTACGTGAAATTTTTTTATATAAAATTCTTAAATCTATGAAAATAATAAAAGAAGTTGGTACCTACATAATATCAAACCGTTCCCTGCATGGGTGGCCACGATGGATATAAAATCCAAATGAAGAAAAATAAAAGGCTTCTTTCCCAAGCAAGAAGTTCATCCTCCCGTATTTGACACTGCCCATTGAAATTGCTGCAGCATCATGTATAAAGCAGTATCTTTCTTGAAGAGTTCTAGATAAACCGTCATATACGTTTCTTTCGTTGGTATCGTCGTTCATATGTTCGCCTATAACTCGCATATCATCATGGCGGGCTTCCTAATAAACATGAAAAAAAGTAGAAATAAGGGTGAGCTCGTGAAACATTCGGATATTTAAGTCACCCATAAGTGAATCTGAGTCTACATAAACTCTTGCTATAAGGAACACTGTGTAACTTCACTAAGTTACGTACTTACTTTAAACATGGTATGATATGCGGTGTTTTCTTCTGTACCACAACTTATTTTCTTCTCCCGAACGTTGGCAGCTAAGTCTGCAGTAGTTTCGATGGTCTTCTCTAGTTCCAGCACAGTAAGAAAAGAAAGCAGAGCCCCGCTGTACGCTGCCACCACAACGAATGCAAAAATCCACCAGAAAATCATCAAAATTCCAAATGAACGGCAGTGAAACAGTCTTTTGCAAATTCCTGAGGATATAATAATGACATAAGTTCATCTCAGTGAATCTCTTTCTCTCTCTTTATAAAAATAATAAAAATTAAAATAATATTAGGGCAACACTCTGTTACAAAAAAGGTTTATTGATATTTACAGAATAGTAACATTCTAAGCAGTTCCATTTGAGCAAACACAAATTCCCTCGTACTAATAGATTTAATGAAAACTGCAAGTCAGCACATCATGATGCTATAATCAGCAAGTCGAAAATGATATCAATTAAAAGAGACCGTTTATCGAACTAAAACAGATTCAATTCTCTATTCTAATCGTAGTAACTTCCTTCACTGAACGTCCAACAATCTTGTGTATTTAATTAATCGCAAAAATTATCTCCACAAAAGGTATTTAAACCTCAAAAGTAAATTTAGCTCCTTTTCTTTAGACGTCATTTTAATAAAGTAACGAAAACCCAATATTTTCATTATCTTCACTCAGTCGAAGCTGAACTTAGTCGAAATTTGAATTCCTGACCATTATGGCTCTATCTCAAACAGCTATCGAGATATTCCAGAATTCCTAAGTTAAGTAACGATTCGAATATCTCAATCAACTGTCCTCTTGGCAATATTAATCTTTTTGCTATCCCTTTTTAGAAATATTTTTCTCCTGAACGCAACGTTGTATTTCCGGTTGTCCTTCTTGATATATTACTAATTGCAGTTTTGATATATTACTTCTCACTACTGATGGTGTTCAGTCAGCCATTTCTGGACTTGAAGATTTCGCTGCTCCTGGTCCTGACACTCTCCATTCGCCTTTCTTTAAGAAAAATAGTTCGTCTCTAGCTGCAATTCTTACAATCTCTTCAATTCATAAATTTGTTGATAAGATTGACCGTGTAACTAGGAAGGAATGGGGGCTAAAAGGCAAGGCACTGAATCTATTTTTTGACTGTATCTTCTTACCAATTGCGATCAATGTATTCAGACATGTGCACATGTCTGGATAGATTGTGCGTTGCAAAAGGGAAATGCTAGAAGAATATTTTCAATTCAACGGACGATGTTGTTACATCTTAATATGGCTTGTAGGACTGTGTCAAATGAAGCCTTGCAGGTAATAGCAGTACGGCTGCCGCTGATCTTAATATTCAAATCAATGTGCGTCTACCTGCGGCGTAGACGGCCATACGAGCGGATATCAATTGAAATTCGATGTGACGATGATTATAATGAGGAGAGGAAACGATTGTGGACTCTTTTTATTGATCGGTGGAAAAACAGACGGACAACTGCATCAAGGGTTTAATAACCAAAACGTTTCTTCCAAGCATCAAACAGTTTGGGAAGGGAATGCCAAGTTGGTTTAAACCAAATTTATATTCAACGTTCCTGCTTACAGGTCATGAATCTTTCTTTGTGAAATTAAATGCTTTAGGTATTTTAGCACGTTCATCGTGTACTTGTGGAGCAAGAGAAGACTGGGTACATCTTCTGTATAGGTGCCTCGAATACCAGGATCTGCGAGAAGAATTGATTGCTGGAGCACCCAGCGCGCAAAGACTGACTTCTAGATGTGAGACCCTTCTATTGAAGATAACGGCAGACTTTGATGCTTTCCAAACTTTTGCTGTACAAGTTTTCAAGGGACGACGAGTTCTGCTGCAAGTGGAGCAAGAACAATATTGATAAAATTAGCTGAGTAGCTCCACCGCATATAACATTTTCTTGAGGGAAACTGATGTAGCGCAGTGAAGATTTTCGTGACTCAAACTGATACCTGTAGAATGTTTCTGTCAGCTGCGGCAATCAAACCGGAAGAGGTGATTTAACCACAGGTGACATTCGTGTAAAACTGATATATTCTATTGCATCCTTCATGGAGGTGAAAACCAACATCCTCTTCAATAGTAATTGACTATTTCTTCCTTGAAACGTGAACGATGCAACATCATATTGAAAACAATTTCAACCATACCGTGACAGCTATAACATTTTCTTGAATGATCCTTGCTGCATGAGTTGATCCTCAGGTTAAATCATACTGAAATTGAAATTCCAAGGTGTCACCAGTTCCTGCAATATCATGTCCTAAGGTGAGCTCTTTCATTTGTCGATCATTTGATTACAGCAAGGCTGTTCCTTGTGCCGGGGACGACAGCTGTGTGATTCGGTTCCTGATACTGTAGTCACGAGCTTTGGCAGCTGCTATGTAATCATTAATGATTCAAGAGGACTAGTACAACTAGGCCAGACAAACATCCCTGGTTAGCCACATTTCATCATTGAGTGCTGTTTCAAGGTGGTGGAGTATTCGAGGACAGGTGCTTCCCTGAGTGGTATTTCAAGTCTGAATACTCGATGAGGATAGGTGATTTGGGTTATGCATTTCATCGATGATTGGTCTTGTAAATCGGTGTACTAGACGAGTTGATTGGAAACCTTCAACCTCTAACTAAACATATTTCAACGCGTATGAAGATGATGCATTTCCAATAAATCTGTGTTCATCTTCTGACTACAATTTACTGATGAGAATACTTTTCCGGCCTGACTGCAATTTAGTTTTTAAGAATGCTTTCATGGTGTGGAATTCAGCTTTCCGGGTAATATTTCATTTATTAAAAAGACTTTTCTTTCTCAGACTGGACATTATTGAAATTGTATGCATTGACAGCAATTTCTCATTTGTTACTTTCCGTAGCAGGGACTCCAAATTCATTTTATGTGAATTGCAGCTCTTCAATATCTTATACTTGTGCGGGAACACGAAGATCAGAAGGTTAATATCGTGTAATGGAGCGGGAATTAGTGATGTAAGTCTGTAAATATCTGTACAGTATTGTGATTAGTGGCGCGGATGCCAGGAAAGCTGGCTGGGACCGCCTTGTACAATAAATAAATAATACAAAAATCTCTTCAATTATTGTCTTCTTCATGGTTGTTATCCTTCAGCTTTCAAAGAGACCTATATCTAGATTATAATAACTACCGACCTATTATTATACTGAATACTATTGAAAAAAATGTCGAACTCCTACTTTATAAATATCTAAGTACCTTCACCCTGTTATCAATAATAATCAGTATGCTTTTCTTCACAGGAAATCAACTGTTCCAAATCTGGCCTTGTTCTCTCATTTCCAACAAAGTACTTTGGATAAAGGAAATCAAATTGATTCGCTTTTACTTGATATTCATTTGACCTATCTACATCGATATTCTGCTATCCAAGCTTTCATCTTATGTTCCACCATTCCTTTAATGGATTTGCTTGATTCGCTGCTTAGAAATCGTAAACTATCCGTAATAATCGATGGTACTTCATCAAATCTGTTTACTGTTTCGCAAGGTATTCCTCAAGGCTCATCCTTGAGTCCGCTTTTTTTTCTTGTTTACATTAATGATTTGCCAAATTAATTTCAGTCTATTAGTGTTGAGTGTAAAATCTATGCAGATGGTATGAAACTTTACGAAGTTTTTATTAGTCAACCGACAGCTATCAACTATAGTCCTGTCCTGATTCCTTCTCACACTGGCTCAATAACAATAAAACGTAAATCATATCTCTACCGCTGGAATCTGGTCGTCTTTAGGAAATTATAAACTCTTTAATTGCAAGTACTGATACATTCAAGGACTTAGGAGTCCTATTTCGATCTGACCTTCATCCCTTTTCCCATGTTGAGCACTAATATCTCAGACTTACAAACTTCTTCTATTAATTAAGCGTTCTTCCTTCATTTTCAACAGTGTCTAAGTTATAATTTATCTCTACAAGCAGCTTGTAGAGAAGTGTTCTGTGTATCGTATTGAGATAAACTTCTATTATTCCTTTACAAATATATATTTTTTTGTTTTCAGCTAAGAAATTTTATTTCTTATAGCATAATACATATAATTCAAAGTTGAGAGCGCAATATACACTGCGCTACCATTAATATCCGGACACTCCTCCGTGGAGGGAACAACTGGTTCTACGCCTGCAACTCGTCACAGAATCTGCTATAAATATGCACAACAGACAATTACAAAAGGGCACATGCAAGATGACATATTCAACAGAATTATCTCAACTGTTCAACAGAATTGATCACCTCAAAAAATGCCAGACGCCGATTAACATGGTGTGAGGAGCGCAAATCCTGGACTGTGGAGCAGTGGAAAACAGTCCTATGGACAGACGAGCTGAGGTTCACAATCTACTAGTCTGGTGGTCGTTCCTGGGCGTGGCGAATGCGAGGGGAACAGTTCCTTCCTGATTATATCCTCCCAACAATGAAATTTTGTGGAGGCAGCGTCATGGTAGGAGACTCCTTTAATGGTTTGGCTTCATCCATTAGTCGTTATCGACAAATCCATGAATGCTATGCAATATTAGGACAGCTGATCAATTATGCACTTCCAACATTATGGCAATACTTCGAGGAAGGTCCATACGTCTATCAGCAAGACAACGCGCCATGACATAATGCTTGGATCGTAACAGAGTGGTTTGAGGACATGGGGAGTGGGAAAGTTGGATTGGCTAGCCCAGAGTCCTGATCTGAACACTGTCGAGCATCTTGGGATGCATTGGACCGTCGGATACGTGCACGTCGAGATTGCCTAAAGAACAATGCCGAACTGGTGGCTGTGTTAAAGGCCAAATGGAGGAACATATCACCTGACAGTTATAAAAAGCTGGTTCTCAGTATGCCACGAAGATTGAAGGCCGTCATAAAATCAAAAGGTTTCAGCACAAAATATTAAATAACACCATAAAAGCTCTTTTTTTTGTCTAAAGGCAGGTTTCCGGATATTAATGGTAATGCAGTGTACGTACAATAACAATTTTTTTTCTTTAGTCCAGAGATACTCCAATAGATAAAGGTTAGAAGAATTTTGAAGGTTTTTCATTAAAAACTTTAATTTCGCGAAGGACAATTTTAGTTGTGCTTTAATATTGTTTTCCTTTGTTAAAATATAATGTAGAAATAAGAAATAAATTTTAATGCTTAAAATATTTCCTTTGAATCTTACCTTCGCCCATCAGACTTCCAAATATCAGCCAGAGTGAACGACACAAGCTGGTTTTTGCAGTGCCATAAAGACGAGATGAAACCAGTAGAATGAAATATAAGAAAGCAGATACAATGCACATCGAAGTTAAAAGAGTAATCCATAACTGAAAAACAAATTAAATTATGGAATTAAAATATAAAATTAATATATTTTAAAACATTTTTGTCAACGATTCTTTCCAATAAATCTTAAGAAGTATTAATGCTTTATGCAGCCAGCAGTCTGGGTTTTGAACACAAGTTCAGAATCGCACAATATATTATATTAATCGATAATCATTTAATCTTTAAGGAAATTAATCTTAAATACCGTAGATTAAAATATATATATACCTGTTTTGAAAACGGAGCTGCTAAAACAGTAGGCTTCAAGATGAATTTTGGAGCTCGAGTCACAAAAACAGTGCGTCCAAACAAGTCAGGGAAATGATTGTCAGCGACTAAAGATCTGTCATTCGTAATCAGGGGTTCGACACAAACTAAATCAGCTTCCTAGAGATTAAATTTCTTCCAATGATGTTGATTAATTAAGGAAAACATTTTTAATTAGAATTGTAAAAACTTATGTATGCTTTAGAGTAACAATAAAAGTACTAAAAATAATGCGACATTCATAGAAAAGCAGAAATGCAATTCTATTAGGTTTGCATAGAAACTTAATAAATTATTTAATCAGGAAATGATTTATCGATGGTTGGGAACATAACCTTCATTGCGAATGTCGCGCAGAACTTCCCATTTCATAAATGCTTACCCATTCCACAGCAAGGTTCCCATAACACAATTGACAGTGTTAGGAGAACTCCCACCAGACTGTCCGTGGTAATACCTTCACGCACTATGGCTTCATCCCTATAGACTTGACATCTGATAGATGATCTTTTATTAAAGTTAATACAGTCATAAATAAATAAGAGGAGTACCGCTGCTTTTTCAATGCTAAAAAAAATATCCAGAAAAGACACTGAAATTAATGACCAGGTAGAAGTAAACTGCTCTTTGGCGGTAGCAAACTGGTGGATGATTTTGACCAGTCACAGTATATCCTGTAAGTATTTCCGTGCTATATACAGAGCAGCATGCCATGAACTTTGAAGGAGGAGTTGCAGTCCAAAGGCTTTTGATAATAAGGCACGCTCTCGATTGGTGTTGCGAAAGGAACACTGAATCTGCATTATGAATCGAAATAAATCTTTCCTGGTACGAAGCATGTCTGAAGGATGCTTTTTACTGGGTGTTGTGTCACATGTGAGAGTAGTAGTAATAGTAGTAGGGTTTTTTTTTTTTTTTTTTAGGAGCATCGGTGAATAAGGCCATATTGTTCTTTCTATACTGTCTGTAAATTGATTTAGTCCTGTGGTCAATTTTCTCTTTCCTTTACAAAAAGCCCTAATTTCCAGGAGGAAATACCATGCTGCTCTCGCCTAAGAGCGAATAATCACCCACGTTGCCGAAAAAAAAGCCCATAAAAATTCCTCACGTCTTCGACCTGACTCTAACTCAGGTCTTTATAACCTGGTGGGGGAGAGCGGCAATTTTACCAATTGTGCTACCCACGAGGGACCTTTGATTCAATTGAATAAAGTCGGATGAATTGGTACTTAGAACTCTAGATAGGTCAAGATGGCTCTTATCCTTAGTGGAGCTTACGAATGTTTAAAGAGACGAGGAGATTGTACTGAGCAGAATGACAGGTTTTCCTCTCAGAAATTAGTTGAAGTTTTTCCATGGTACGTTGAATTCTTTTTCACGGTACTCGTTTTGCAAAGTAGTCCAGCGAGATCTTAATTTGATTCAAACATACCTGTTTTCTTGGGCGCCTCATAGCCAGGTGGGAAGGAACAGCAGTGCGTAGCACACGCTTCTTGATTAGACCGGGGTTCGAGCCCGTCACTACCAAATACGGAGGATGCGGAAAGGTCAGGGAATGACCACCGCATATCCCCGGAGCAATAATTCTCCTAAAAATCAAATAACAAACAAACCTGTTTTCTTCATAATTATATGTTCGCTTTTGAAAATGAAATAAAAATTTGCGCGATCGTCCTCTTGAAAGTACTGTAATTTTCAAAATTCGAGGCTCAGATTTCTTATGAAAATTAGACCCCATAGAAGGATAGATCGCCAAGTTTGGAACTCTGGAACAGAACACTTTATTTTGAATTCAGAAAAATTTTGTTGTGAGAAAAAGACCAAGGGCACTATATTTCAAAGTCTTTTACATTTTCATTAGTGAGAGCCTCATTCTGATTTCATTAGGATTATATTTAAGGTTAGATAAGGGCCCTCGTGGGTAGCACAGTTTGTAGAATCGCCGTCCTCCCTGCTGGAAAAGACCTGACATCCAGTCCCATTGACGACATGAGGAATTTTGACCGGCCTTTTTCACAACGTGGCTAAGTTCGTCGGTCTGAGGTGAGAGTGGCATGGGTTTTCCTCCCCCGAAACTCGGGTTTGTCGTTTAGAAAACAGAAAACCGACCAGAGAACCCACCAATTTACAGACAGTACTTACGGAGCAATATGGCCTAAGTCGCTAATGCTCCTAAAACCTTTCTACAACTAAAACAACTGCTAGATAAGGAAGATGAATAAGAATACATTACCTGCCTATAGATCATTCCCAGCATTCCCGTTACATTTGTTTCAACAAGACGTCCCCACTCACCATCACTGGGAATGAGGATCTGATACCTGCAAGAAAAGATTGTTGAATTGTTGAATGATGCATTATTATTTTCAATAGGGTCCTTCAAAAGAAGTGCAATAATTTTGTGCGGTTATCACCTACTTGTCATTGACTACGTCCCGCCTAATAGTAACGTATGCATTGAGCTCAAATAAGTGGACTGATGACATACACACTCAGTGATCGCTGAATTGTTGTTGTTGTTGTTGATGTTGTTGTTATTATGGCTTAATGGCACATAAACTGCTACGGCTATAATGTGCCCATTCATTTGTTATATAAAGAGATGAGAAATTTTCTAAAGTCAGAAAAAATTCAGAAATCAGAACTGATTAAAAAGCCCGGTTTGCCTGAGCAAGTTAAAAAATTCTGAAATATTTTTCTTATCACCAATGAGATTTTCAAGAGTTATTGGTTTACGAAGATGGACAGTGATAGCAAGGTTGAAGTTCTGTCTTGTTTTATAGTAGAGGCAGTCAATGAGAATATGTTTCACAGTCAGAGTTACAGAACAATGTGGACACTGTGGTGGATCATCTCCAGTGAACAAATATAGATGGTTGTGACCTATCCTTGCCCTTGAAAGGACTACTTCTTCTCGCCTTGATGTGCGGACATTGGAACGCCAAATTTTCGAATCCTCTTTGAACTGAAAGAGGTTATTATTAATCTGAGAGTGCTAGAGGGATGTCCATTCTGATAGGCATGCAGCATTAATGATCAATGTATAGTCTTATGCTGGAACACGGATATTGGTTATCTGCGGTGGATGGATTTTTCGAAACTTTATCGGCCAGTTCATTGCCAAAAATACCAGAATGGGCCGGAATCAAACAGAAAGTGACCCGTTTATGGCGTTCTTCAATCTACAGTAATAATCTTCTAATCTCATTTATAACAGGGTGAACTTTATCTGAGGAACAACACAATGCCTTGATTGAGCTGAGAGAATCAATATAAATAACAGCTTTTAAAGAACAGTCAGAACAGAGATTTTCTAAGGCTAGTTTAATTGCATATAATTCCGCTGAGAATATACTGAATTCAGATAGGAGGAACACTGAAATAATGGTATTCGGAAACACTGCGGCTGCTCCAACATTTGAATTAGATTTAGACCCATCTGTATAAATTGGGGAAAAATCAGTATATCGTTGCGTCTGAACTGCATGAAGTTATTTGATAGTGGATGCTTGGTAAAACACTCTTTTCCCAATGGCAGAGTTGAGTGTCACAGAGCTGTATAGGAGGAGGATCCCATGGTGGTTGAATGCAAGTTTCTATCTGTTGCACGGAATGGATGGAAACATTCCAAACCTGCATCAGTTCAAGAAGGGGAAGACCAGCTGGTTTCACTATGCTAGGTTTACTTCTGCAGTGGTTTTCTAACGGTGGATTGAAAAGGCATGACTGAATGGGATGTGACGCACAACTTTGTATATTAACAGCATACTTCAGTAACAGTGCTTTCTTAAGAAAACTTAGTGTGGGCTTGTGAGCATCCATGTAGAGACTGTGTATTGGCGATGTTCTGAATGCACCAAGTGCAATTCTAAACGGACTGTGTTGAACTGGATCAAGCCAGCGCAATACACTCGCCCTAGCAGAATCGTAGATGGCAGCTCTATAATCCAGACGTGATCTGATTAAAGCCCTGTATAGACGAAGCAGGGCCGTACGATTGCACCACATGTTTGGGTGGACATAGCTCTGAGTACGTTCAACTTTTTTAGACGTATATTTTTAATATGCTCTAAGAAGTTGAATTTATTGCCTAGGATTAAACCTAGGCAATATTAGATTAAACCTAGATAGCTTTATTAGAGATTAAATAGATATATTAGAGATAACTAGGATTAAACCTAGATAGATATATTAGAGATTTGAATTTCAGGATCCATGTGACAATTTCGTTGTCTACAGAAATGGATAGCAACTGTTTTCTGCTGCCACAGTCGATAGCCGTTGAGGCTGGCCCATTGCTGTAATTCATTAAGAGATAGTTGAAGCTGTCTTTCAATAGATCTCATGTTTTGGGAATGGCAGGAGATAGAAAAGTCATCTGCATAAAGGTAAGTTTATACTGTATTTGGACATTGTTTAGTGGTTGAATCTATTCTAAGAATGAAAAGAGTGGCATTCGGTACTGATCCCTGAGGAACACCTTCTTCTTGAATAAGCGTTGAAAGCGCATGCTGGTATCGAACTTGAAATGATCTAGTATGTAGAAAATTCTTCACAAATATAGAAAGGTTGCTCCGTAGACCAAGAGAGTAAAGATATCTAAGAAGTCATGCCGCCAGGTGATCTCAACGGTCTTCTCTGTATCTATTGAAACCATTACTAGGTGTTCGCGTTTAACAAAAGCATTACAAATAGTAAATTCAGCCATAACCATAAGATAAAAGCATGACCTGTTTTGACGAAAGCCATGTTGAGTACGGCCCATTAACTGTTCTGACTCTATGATCCAGACGAGTCTATTGCGGACAATTTTTTTCAAGGATTGTGCTAAGACAGCTGGAGAGATATATCGGAGGTTGGTTGGATCTTTTCCAGGTTTTAGGAAAGCCAAAACAGTAGAATGATGCCAAGAAGCTGGATAAATATTTTCTAAAAAAATACTGTTGTAAAAGACCAGGAGGAGGCGCAAAGCTTTTTCATCAAGGTGTTGTAGCATAATATAATAGATCCCATCTGCTCCGGCAGCACCATTGTGAGCTGTTCTAATAGCATGCAAGAGTTCAGAATATTGCAGAGGTTTGTTAAATGGCAAAAGACGGGCAGTTTTAAAGTTAATATAATGCTGTTCTGATGTGTTTTTAATTCGCTGAAAAGATGTAGTATAAGCTAATGCTGCTGAGATTTCAGTAAATGAATTGTCCAAAGCAGTAGCTATATCCAAAGGATTATATAGCTCTTGCCCATTCCAGGAGAGGATTGGTGAAGGTGTGGTTGGAAACTTACCAGAAAGCTGTCTAATTTTTTTTTTCCAAATTACTTTGCTGTCAGTGTTTCTGTTAATGCTGGTTGCAAAACGGGTTCAGAATTCCTTCTTGGTTTGTCTTTGTATGAAACGTGAATTTGCTTTTGACTTCTTATCATTTATCAGATTGGTTGTGGTTGGATACTACCGAAACAAATTTCAGGCTTTATTTTTTGCTTTGGTGCATTCGTCATTCCACCAATAATTATAATGCTTAGAGCCCGGGGGATTTGAAAGTGGTATTGGGTCTTTAGCCACATTTAGCAGTTGTGACGTGATGTATTCTGCCACATCATAAATAGGTTGGAGACGGATTTTTCCCTCATAGAAAAATATTGATGACTGGATTTTGCCCAGTTTTCTTGGGCAAATTTCCATTTTCTGCAGGGTTGAGCTAGAGGAGTCACTGCTATCAAGCAGTTTCATACTATTGGGAAGTGGTCACTGCCCATGGGATTATTTATTACGTACCACTCTATGGTTGGATCCAGTACTGGAGAACAAATTGAGAGGTCTGTTGCTGAGGTGTGTCCAGTTGGGAGCTGTACGTGCATCGGTGCACCAGTATTAAGTGTGGCGAGGTTTAGTGCCTCTAAAAAGTTTTCAGTTAGTCGACCCCGCCTATCTAATATCGACCCCGCCTATTTAGTAGCGTCCCATGAGAGGTGGTGCCCATTAAAGTCCCCTAATATACAGATTGGTGGAGGTGACTGTATTAAGAGGTCTTCAAGATCTTTTAAAGAGTAAAAATGGTTTGGCTGTAGGTAGATTGAGACAAATGTTATTTCAATATGGAATGTTATACGAACAGCAGCAGCAGCTTCTATTTCCGTTTGAAGTGGTATATGTTTAGTTGGGAACTTTCAAGTTACTAGGATTGCCACACTACCATGGGCAGCATTAGCTGTATTTCGTTCTGTTCGATAAAGGCAATAGTTCTTTATCGAAGGAGAAATTTGCGGGGTTAGGTAAGTTTCCTGAAGACAAAGAGCTACTAGAGAAAATCGATTAATTAGATCTTCGATATCGTCTGTATTGCAACGAAAGCCTCTGCATTTCCATTGTAAAATACAAGGCATTATTTGTTTTTAGTTGATGGAGCTAATGCTGACTGCTTTTTGAAGGTGACTGGTTTATGGCGTTCAAATTTCTGTTTGTCTTTTTTTAGGAAAACTGGCCGACCAGTGTCCATTTCTTCTTCTTCGGTATGGATTTCTAAAATAGGATCTTCCTGAATAGATGTGCCATCTGTGTCTGTGGTTGGTTGTGTCCTAAATATTTTTCATAGCATTTGTCTTTGTAATACGAGAGGTGGTAGCAATCACTGGAGAAGGAGATGCCGCTGGTATGGACAGAGAAGTATTATTTGCTTGGTCTGTTGTCTTGGATTACTGCTTGCGTACAGTCGGTTGTACCTCAAAGAGGACATTTCTAGCGCAATCCGAAATCGATTTATTAGTAGGGACAGTGACATCTGTTAGAACAGAGACTGCTTGTTATTTTTACAGCATTTCCAAAGGTAAAATTTTGGTTTGTAGTCGGTGCAACTAGTTTTCTCTCTTCTTGGTAACTGACTTTGTTTTCAACCTTGTATTTTACTATTTTTTTTTCTCGCTTTTCCACTTTTCACATGCCTTGGAATATGCAGGATGGTCACCTTTGCAATTTGGACAGGTCAATTTATAACTGTGCAGTCATTTTGTATCTGGTCCGAGGATCCACACTTCGGGCAGACAAGAATTCCTCTACATGCAGTTTGAAAACAGCAGTAAGTTTGGTATTTATAGCATCTTAAAGGGTTGAAAATGTAGAGGCGAATGCGACAAAATAAATAACCTGCTTTTACAGCGGAGGGTAAGTTGGGCGTATTGAAGGTAAGAATAATATATCTGGTAGGTGCCAGTTGATTATCTTTTTTAATCATTTTTATTTTTGCTTCAATTACATTCTCTCTCTGCAATTCTTGGATTATTTCCTCCTCGGTGATATTTAATAAATTACAACTAGATTGGACACCCTTAGATGAATTTAGGGTTCCATGAGGAGATATTTTTACAGGAATTCCAGAAAAGTTTGTTAGTTATGAAAGCTTTTCAGAATGTCTTTGGTTCGTGGTTTCTATTGAAAGGTCTCCTGATTGCAGTCTCTTCACCGTTGTGGAAGATCCTGCAATACCTTCTAGATGTTTTTGTGTGGCAAAAGGAGACAATTTACTCATAGGCTGATTACTTAAAGAATGGAAAATTAAGAAAGATGGGTAGGGTACTCCGTCCGGTCAGTCCTCTGTCTCTTTGAGTTTTCGTTTTTCATGTCTGCACGGTCTGTATTTGCCATGTTTGCCCCTTTTAGCCTTTGGCAAGAGGACTTATCTGCCAAGGTTTCCGCCCCCCCCACGGGGAGGCAAGAGCAGCGCCGCTAGGAGGCCAAGCGGTTTAAGTGTTAGTTGGTTAGTGAACCCAGAATATATGGATAAATAAAGAAAGGTGGGTTTCCTTTCTGTGTTCTAACTTGTGGCTTTTCAAGTATAGAACGGATTGAAAAATAAGATTGCTAAGAGAAAAGTAGGAACTTAGAAATAACTTTAATCGCTTTTGAAGATCACCCTATGGATCACAGAAATATCGCTTGAACTCGAATTCGCTTGGCACCCGGGGCCTCACTGAATTGTGATCACCCCATACGTAATGGATTAAGATGCATAGCAAGTGGTATAAAAAGCCGAGTAGCTTCTTACGCTGGAGCAATGATAATTTGCATCTGTTTGTTCAAGTCAAAGTGATCAAGTAGCAGTTATCAGACGTAGTAAAAAAATCACGAAGTTTGAAAAGGTCATTACTGTGGGAGCTTGAGCGTCGAGTGCCTCCATATTGGAAAAGGCACATCTCTTCGGTTGCTCACAGCCCACAATTCTTAAGATGTACAAAAAGAATGGTGCCGAACGGGCCAAATCATCTTCCTCCGACAGAACTGTAAAGGATTACGAAAGGTGGATATTTGTGTTGAGCGAAGGGTGCAGCACTTTGCACAGCATGTCTCTGTGCAACAGATGACATGGTAATACAATATGGAGAATGCAAGGACAATGTCCAAAATGACAATGCTCCGCACACTCAGACGTATTTAAATTATTTTATTAAGTCACCCAGAATTTCTTCTATATACCATTTATGTATTTTGTCTGTAAATTGCGTGTGTTCTCTGGTCGATTTGCTTGTTTTGCTGGACGAAAAAACAGTTTCTGTGGAAAATAAAACTATTGCAAACTACGACTGAGACCGACTAACTATGCCTCGGAGTGAAAAAGCCCATTAAAGTTACTCGCGTCATCGACGGGATTCGAACCCTGGACTTTCCACCCAGTGTGAGGAGGAAGGTGAAAATACCACTGTTACTATCAATATAGACAAAAATCGTTAATTTCTGTATCACTTTATCAGTATTTACTTAAGAGAATCCAATGCATATTGATATCTAGTGCTGCTCTCATCTACCGCAATATAAATCATAAACGTTGTAGTATGGAGTCGAAAACACGGCGAGCTTCTTCTTTATGAACAAGTCGGATACATGGGTGGTGGAGGCTTTAGTATTAGTATTAGTATTAGTAACGGCCGCATGGTGCAAGAAAGCCTATGGCTTATGCTGCACCAGCCAAAAAAAAAAAAAATAAAATAAAATAAAAAAAATAAAATAAAATTAAAAAAAATAATAAATCCGAACAAAACAATGATAAAAACAAAAAAATAAAAATAAATAACTAAATAATAATAATTAATAAAATAAAAAATAAATAAAAAGGAAATTAAACCTATCATCCTATGTGCTTCCCTTACCCGAAAGTACTATCCAGATGACCTTTGAATTTCCCCAAACTGTCGGCCTCTACCACCCATGAAGGCAACTTATTCCAGTAATTTATAACTCGCTGGCTAAAATAGAACTTCCTGCAATCCAATCTAAACATTTCCCCCCGTAACTTGAATTTATGTCCCCTAGTTCTAGCATCATTTATAATCTTGAAAATTTTGTCCTCATTCATTTTACTGATGCCTCTCAGAGCCTTAAACACCTCAATCAAATCTCCTCTAAGGTGTCTAGTTTCCAAACTCTGCAACCCACATATTCGAAGTCTTTCTTCATACGGACGCCCTTTTGCCGATCTCACCAGGCGAGTTACCCTTCTTTGCACCCTTTCAAGAAGCTCGATGTCTTTCTTCAGGTGCGGTCTCCATACTTGAACACAGTATTCCAAGTGTGGTCTAACATAAGCCTTATATAATGGGATTATCACGTCCCTATCTCTACTTGCAAAAGTTCGATAGATCATTGATAGGACACCATGGGCCTTCCTTGCAACCTGTTTACAATGCTCAGAGAATTTCATGTCTGACCGTATCGTAACACCCAAGTCCCTTTCCTCCAGTACTGGGTTTAGTTGAACTCCACCAAGTGAATAAGTTTTTTTGGGATTACTGTTTCCCAGGTGTAATACCTTACACTTTGTTGGATTAAAGCACAGCTGCCATTTTTCTGACCATTCCTGAAGTCTATCTAGGTCTCTCTGAAGAAGCTCAGCTTGACAGTGATCATTAACTACTCTCCCAATTTTAACATCATCTGCAAATTTAGACATCACGCCCTCTATCCCTTCATCAATGTCGTTTATGAAAATTAAAAACAACAGTGGTCCTAATACTGATCCTTGGGGAACCCCACTTCTTACATCAACCCAATCTGAGGAATAGCCATTTATCACAACCCTCTGCCTCCTGCCCTGAAGCCATCCTTCTATCCATCTAAGGATTTTCCCAGTGATTCCAACCTGTTCCAGCTTATAAAGCAACCGCTCATGTGGGACTGAGTCAAAAGCTTTGCTGAAATCTAAATAAACAATGTCGAAATTATTCCCTAAATCCAGCTCGTGAGTGACCCTTTCGAAATAGCGAACCAGATTTGTTAAACATGATTTTCCCTTTACGAAACCATGCTGAGTATCCTTGAGAATTTCAATTCGATCCAAAAGATCCTGAATTCCACCCTTGATCATTGCCTCCATGATTTTCCCTACTACTGAAGTCAGACTGACAGGTCGATAATTTCCAACTTCACTTTTAGAGCCACCCTTATGTATGGGAGATACATTTGCACTTTTCCAATCCAGGGGAATCTCCCCAGAGTCTAATGATGCTCGCATAATTAGCCTCAATGGTTCAATGCACTCGCTTGCCGCCTCTCTTAAGATTATAGGGTATATTCCATCAACTCCAGGAGCCTTACTGGTCTGTAGGCTCGAAAGTTTTTTCATTAAATAATCTTGCGAAATTTCAATATCATTAATTACATATTTTTTAACTTCGCTCCCACAATTTCCCTTTGCCACAAAAGGCTTTTCATTTGTAAATATCGATGCAAAATAACTGTTGAGTTCATCTGCAACGGCAGCTGGTGTATTTATTACTATCCCCTTTCCCTTACGTAAAGGTCCGATCTGGTCTGTCGTGCTCTTCTTGGCATTTATATATGTGAAGAATTCTTTATCCCCCCTCTTTGCTCTGTTTGCTAGTGATTTCTCATAAACTGCCTTTGCCTGTCGAACCTTTTCTGTGGCTCTATTACACATCACCTTGTAGCTGTTATAGGCTTCAGTACTTTTTGTTGTTCTGTAACCTTTCCATGCCACCTTTTTCTGCTCAAGTAATGCGGCAACTTCACTAGTCATCCAACTTGGAACCCTCCTCGTGGAGTATTTTTTTAATGGTATATATGCATTCAAGGCATCTGTGATTAATGTTTTAAAAGCGTACCACAGTTCAATTGTATTCATTCTCTGCGCGATATCTACCCAGTTAATAGAGGCCATGTAGTACCTTAAGGCATCGTAATTTCCTTTTCTGAAATTAAAACCCATTCCTTTGCCTTTTACTTCTGCTACCTCTCTCGTCATCATCCACCGTAGAACTCCGTGATCACTTCCTGCTACTGGTTCCTCTACTGTCAGCCCTGTTATGTCATCTGATTCATGTGTGATGATGAGGTCTAGGATACTCTTTTCTCTAGTATTTTCCCTGACATGTTGATACAACTAACAGTCATCTAGTTGATTTAAAAATTTTGTTCCCCATGTCGAGTTTCCTTCCCATTTACTCCAATCAATTAGAGGCAGATTGAAATCACCCATAATAAGGCATTGACGCTTACTTGCCCATTCCATTTGCATGTAGAGGCTTTTGTCATAATCTTCACAATCACCTGGTCTGTAGATTACTCCTACTCGCATTATACCTTTGTTTCCAACTATCTCACACCATACAGACTCTATACTAGCATGTGAAACGTCTGAATCCGGGAAAGCTATCGTCGCACTCAGGCTGCTTCTGATAAGAAGCATTACCCCACCACCCCTTCTATCTAACCTATCCTTCCTAAATACATTATACAAGCCGTACTGAAATTCATCATCCCCAATTTCCCCAAATTCATCATCCCCAATATTGCAAACTACGACTGAGACCGACTAACTATGCCTCGGAGTGAAAAAGCCCATTAAAGTTACTCGCGTCATCGACGGGATTCGAACCCTGGACTTTCCACCCAGTGTGAGGAGGAAGGTGAAAATACCACTGTTACTATCAATATAGACAAAAATCGTTAATTTCTGTATCACTTTATCAGTATTTACTTAAGAGAATCCAATGCATATTGATATCTAGTGCTGCTCTCATCTACCGCAATATAAATCATAAACGTTGTAGTATGGAGTCGAAAACACGGCGAGCTTCTTCTTTATGAACAAGTCGGATACATGGGTGGTGGAGGCTTGAGGGGTATCAGCGAAGGTATCACCACAGAAACTTACTTACCTCAGGGCTGTCTGCGCGGTAGCACAGTGGTATCGTCACCGTCCTCCCCACACCGGGTGGAAAAGGCCCAGGTTCGAATCCCGTCGATGACGCGAGGTACTTTAATGGGCTTTTTTCACTCCGTGGCTGAGTTAATTGGTCTCAGGCGTAGATAGCAAGGTTTTTCTCCCCAGTAACTGGGTTTTTTTCGTCCAGCAAAACAGGCAAATCAACCATAGAACATATGCAATTTAATGACACAAATACGGGTTAATGTATTTAATTACGGGAAACCCTAAAATAATAATAATTTACCTCAGGCTGGGAACATCATCAACTGGACAGCTTCGATGATTATAGTGTGCTCATCAAATTTGCACAAGACTTATTTGCAAGAAGGAGAACACAAATTGCAATCAATGATGCGCGCCGTTAGCCCAGGACTCCCTGAACATGGTCATCCAAACTGAACCAGACTATGACCGTTATGATGAGACCTCTCTCCCAGGATTGAACCTCCATCGCAATGGATAGACGCTCCATCACCATCTATGCGATCTCTACCAGACAATGATCTCTCTGGACGGGACTCTTTCTCCCATGTGCGACGCAACGACTGGACATGACCACAGCAGCTCTGCTGCCACGCCGCCTGGCGTTCTGAACCTGGGCAACCTTGTCCAGTTCACTTTTAAAACTCCATCCGTAGGCAGGGAGGGAGAGGAGATAGAATGCACTCGGACTGACCGAGGATCCAACTTGCACCTGTGGCAATATGGAGACGTGGCAACATATCATGCACAAATGTGAATGCTATGAGGAACAAAGATCAGTACTCATCACCAGTATAAAGTTTGTACCAAAAAACAATGAGCATCACCTCCTGGATTCGGAAGACGAGTACACCGCGTTCAGCCGCTATGCCCAGGACATCTTTAACAGAAGGAGAATGGAAATCGCTATCCGCAACAATATGGAAACATCTAAATAGAAGAACTCCATTGAAACTAACCAAGGAGGAGACATTCAAGACTACAGCATGAACATACCGCATGACTACAACCGATCAGAAGAAATTACTAACAAAGATAACTCTCCATTCATGACCTGGTGCAAATGGCCAGGACTGATGCTCTCAACCAATATGACTACCTCAATGGACATCAAAGCAGTACTACAAACTGACCAGAGTCATCACTCCTCTTCCTGACCCCAGAAGACGAACACGAGACAAGTGAGACTGAACCAAGACTGTGACCTACCTGAAGTGACACTGAACTGAACATCCAAAAACCATGACTGTGACCGTAGCTACGCTGTTGCCTCGCCTTTTGGCGATCTGGGTTGGACACCTAGTCTGGCCCGCTTTCTCTCCATATCCTGGCGGGGGGAGGGGCCGGAACCGTCTCCTCCGTTTACTTTTCCTGGTGCGGCATGGGCATGCCACACTGATATCTGGGGTCGTCTACCCTATTGGCCTCATACTTCTGTCTTTCCCCTCCAGCTTCTGTCTTTCCCCTCCAGTCTTTCCCCCCACTCTCTCTATACATCACAGTGTACTACCCACACGACGAAAACTTAAATAAACTTCCAAATTATAACAGCCAAATCGAAATCGTGCATCAATTCCGAAACTTAACCTCATTAGCGAACCACCCCTTAAAATCGCGTTATTATTTTTATTTTTATTTATTTATTTTTATTATTATTATTTAAAAAAAAAATTTTTTTTAGGCCCTAGCCACTAAAATCTCAGGAAATTAGGTGGCAGGGCCTGCCAGAGTAAATAATTATGCTGGGTGTACCTGGTCTGCCTCCACGGGGCTGAGTGTGGGTAACGTTGGGCCCCAGCAGGGGTTTAGCGGCTAAATGGCCAGAGGAACAACGATACACAACACAATACTTCCAAATCCCATACACTTTTAAATCTCTGGCCTTAACAGTGATCTGTTACACCCACAAAGAAAACCACGCGGAGATGGGGGAAACCCCTGGTGGCGTTTGACACGAACACACTTTACTTTTCCCCTACCCTTGGTGGGGCTTGCTCCACCGATACTCCTGGGATCGCCTTCTCTTTCGTTCCCATACTTCTACCTGTCCCCCAATCTTCAGTCTCCCCCCACTCTACCTTTACCGACTGTGAATATCCCAACTGCAAGCTGCTAAACTCCAATGTGAAAAGTTAACCTAACCATCATTTAAAAACTATCTGGGCCTTATCTAAACCTCTAGCATTTACCCCCCCCCCCCTTTTTTTTTTAACATAGGCCCTAGCCACTGAAATCTCAGGAAATTAGGTGGCAGAGCCTGCCAGAGTAAATAACTGTAATACTGATGTACCTGGTCTGCTTTCATGGGGCCAACTGTGGGCAACGTTGTGCCCCAATTGGGATCCAACGGCAAAATGGCCAGATGAACAACTGTACACGGCAGTACACATGTACAATATCCATACACTTTTAAATCTCTGGCCTCAACAGTGTTCTGTTTCACATGACGATGTATACTACGCGGAGATGGGGAAACCCCTGGTGCCGATTGACACGAACACACTTTACACAGAGAATTACATAAAAATAGTTAAAAGTAGTTTCCAGGTCATAAAATAGTTTTAACATAATGCCGTGCCATCAATAACTACCGACCATAGATGAACTATTATTGTAAGTGATGATGGCTATTCATATATAAATTCAGTGCTTGCTGAGCACGCAGCTTCTCGATTTTGGCGTACCCTCAGATGCGTATGCAAAAGGCCTTCCTCGATCCCAAACAGATACGCGATCAAAAGACAACGCCGCCATTTTGCTGGCCAAACAGTTCTCTCTGCTCCACCACTGGCGCGGACAAGGATGGAATGGGCCCAGAAGAACACGAAAAAACGTTTAGTGAGATTGGGACTTTTTCCTATTGGTTAATCCTGTCATTCTGAGGTTCTTCCGATGCCACAAGAGTCCAGGAGAAGTTATTGGAAGTATTCTTTCCACATCACGTTGACGCTGTGACTGACTGAAAAGAATGGTGAGAGGTTTTATTAAGAAATCAAGGTTAGGGGAAAACAGAGGCCACCATAAATAGCGAGCCCTTGTGTTTGCTTGAAAAATGGGAATAATATGATGAGAACTAAAAAAAGCAAATGCATATCGGTATTATTTAAAAGAAATACTTGTATAAGAGAAAATAATATACTCCTACCTGAATTTCATTCTCTGTGAAAATAGTTTAAACATGCTGGAATACGTTCCATCACGCAAAATATTATTTCCATTTTCATCCTGTACTACTTCTGCATAGGGTGGATACTATGAAAATAAGAGCAGGAGATCATAAGAAATTCAGTTTTAAGTGAGGTACAAGAATCACTATACACTGAGTGATCACTAAATTATGACCACCGACCTAATACTTCGTAGGTCCTCCTTTTTCCCTCAGTACAACAGCTATCTGACGTGGCATTTATTCAACAACATGTCGGAACCGTTCAGGAGGTATGGCCAACCAAGCTGTGTGTAATTCGGCTAGCAATGCAGGTTTATAGGTGATTGGTGTATCCAGACGCCTGATATGCCTTTCCATAGTGTCCCACAAGTGCTCTATGGGATTTATATCGGTGGAGTTCGGAGGCCAATCGATATGTTGGAAGTCAGAACTGTGTCCTCAAACAATTCCTGCACAAGAAGTGCCCGATGGCTCGGCGCCTTATCATCTTGGAAGACACCATCGCCATTCGGGAAAGAGTGTAACATAGCGGGGTGTACGCAGTCAGCAAGCAGTTCACGATAGCGGAGACCAGTGATGCGTTGTTCCACATGCACCAGAGGTACAAGTTCCTGCCAGTGAAACATGCCCCACACCATACAACTGCCTCCACCGGCATGTACTTTTGATACCATGCGTGCAGGTTGTTCAAGAGCCTCATGCTGTTGACCCCAAATCCGCACACGACCATGCACGGTGTGGAGTAAACAACGTGACTCATCCGACCAAGCACACCTTCTTCTAACGTCCAACTTGCATGCTCTTTGCACTAGGCGAGTCTTTTACGCAGATGAACCTTGGTTAGGAGAGGATTTCGTAAGGTTTGTCTGCTGGTATAGCCCATACATGCGAGCGTGCGACGCAAGGTCATGCCAAATATTGTTTCGGATTGTCCCATGTTGTACTGCGTAGTCAACTCTTCAACAGTACTGCGCCTTTTCGCCTTTACGAGTCGTTGGACCCAGCGCTCACCTCTAACAACAACCTTTCGATGACCTTTGCAATTTTGCTGTCTTTACGTTGTTTGACCATTTTGATGCCAGTCCTGGTACACTTTAACTACGGCGGCTCTCGGACACCCCACCAGTTCAACCGTTTGGGAAATCGAGGCACCAGCTCGTCGAACACCCGCAATCTGTCCTTTATCAAAGACCAATAAATCCTTCATTTTACCCATCACGCTCGAAAGTTTACTACCTACTGAACCACTGACGCCTTATCTATGGTACGTACGTCGACTTGATTTTTGATTTGGTAGTTGTTGGCGCATTGGCTTCTGTGGCCATATTGCACCTCCCAAGGTTTTTGCAGTACTTTGATCCAAGCCCGAGGTGCGAATCGAACCCGCGACCTTTGGGTTGCCGGGCAGGTACTTTACCCACTCGGCTAGCCCGGTCGGCTACGTACGTCGACTAACTGCGCACTCTCGTACCTCACGTGGTCAAAGGGTAGCATTCAGTTTTCATAGCAGTGGTCATAATTCAGTGATCACTCAGTGATCATATTAGACTGATATAAAAATAAGTTATTATAGAAATATTCTTACCGTTAAACACGCTACTTTCAGGGTTAAATCTTCCATCGTATCACACCTCTCAGCATGATGTAACCTGATCTCCTTGAAGTTTCTAGTTACATAATAAAGTTGCTGTTGCGATGCCTGAGAACTGGTTGGGAAAGGAGGACGTTTGAAAAGGTGCACCTCAAATTTAATAGATGCCTACAATAAAACAAACAATCCAAGTTAAATTTCGTCTATTGCTGTTGTGGGGATCTATGATTTTACACTGGTGTGGAAATTTAAGGACCAGTCAGGTTTTCCCCTGTAGCTTCTCATAGGAGTGTACTGGATATGGGAAAGGCATATCAAAGGAACCTCGTGTGGTACAGAAATGACGAAGGAAACAACAATGGAAATAAATCAAGGACGTGTGGGACTTAAACGGAATCCTTAGAAAGCAGCTCAGATGACTTTCACAAAGAGGAGGAATATTAATGAAATTATATTCATAATGAATGGGACCGCCATTAAAACGGTTCACACCCAGACAGATTTGGGGCTGAAGTGGGATGATAGGCTTACTTTCAAAGACCACCTCCAGATGGCTAGGCTAAAAACTTGCGGCGTACTGGCCAATCCGATACATAATTGGTGCGTGTTCCTCGAGAGTTCCTTTTGGAATACGTCCGAAGAAATTTAATACCCGTACCGCTCTTTAGGGTGATTTGGATGGCCTACTGGTGACCCAAAATCGCACTCCCTTGTGCGGCCTTGTTTTTTCCTATTTCCCGGGGAGGGGGGAGGAGGTTATTTGCTCTTCTCCCCTCCTCGCCCCCTCATATTTTCACTCTGGTAGGTCATGGGCATACCCCACTGAAAATGGGGGGTCACCTTCATATCCGACCCCTCTTCATTCTGTTGTCACCCCCGTTTTCACCCTGCCCTCCCCTCCCATCACTTTCTCTCGTACAGCGACTCCCCACATGTCCAAATTTAAATCACATCAAATTTTTCCACACCTTTTAAGCTCTCTAGAAATAGTTCTTTCAGCGTAAAACCCCACGCAGCGCTTTCTAAATGCAATTTTACGTAAATCAACCGCGATCGCTCCAACCTTTATTTTAGGTCCTAGCCACCGAAATCCCAGGAAAGTAAGTGACAGGACCTGCCAGAGTATAATTAGTCTTTTGTTACACCCGGCCGGCGTCCCCGTCGCTAGGTAACGCCGGGTCCTAATAGGGGCCCGAGGGCCAACAGGCCGGATGAAAAATGGGCACAACAAACTACATACCACATGACTCATACATTATTTTTAAACCTCTGGCATAGACAGGGTACTGTCACTCGATACGTAGAACATACGCGCAGATGAGAGAAATCCCTGGAGCCGTCTGACCCACCTTTACCTATACCCTCTGCGCTTCGGTACTATAGTCAGTAGCTTCCTCTAAAGAGATCTGGGAGTTGAATATTAGCTCCTGAGACGACTTAACAGGGAGATGTGCTGCCTTGTCACCATCTCTAGGAGCCTTCTCTATGCAAACCTGGGCATTAAAGTTTGAGGAAACCATAGTCAACGACGGGAATCTATACACCTTGACACAAATTCTATGTGTCCAAATTAATTTGCCTGTTTTTTCAAACCCACGGACCTCACAATGAACACGGTGCAGTTCAACAACTTGTCTACAATCATTTCTGCAAAATTTGCAATACCTTAGCTCAGTGTTCCCGGCAAATACGTTCGGAATGTATAACTCCCGGGGAGTTGATGCCTCATCCTTCTGACGCTCGAAGCGCTCTAGACAGGACACAGTGAAAGAACAGTCTAAACACGACCAATAAGCATTATATGAAAAGAATTCTCTTCAAAGGCTTTACTTGATTCACAATTTTTTTATTGTTTGTTATTTTATGTATTGATTTTTATTTTGGTGTGTATTTTTAAACTGTTTTGATCTCTTGCAATTCCAATGAATATAATCAATTGGAATTTGCATCATGTACACCTTCTAGCCGAACCAAGCTGTTCCAGGGGTGCCCACTGATGTGGAAATAAAATAATAATAATAACCACGAACCGGTAGCCAGGCTAATACGACAGCAACTAGCGAGGAAATTCCAGTTGACCAAATAAAGTGTACCATACTACAAGTACAAACCAGATGCAGTACTAGAGACCGTAACCCACAAGCTGTACTGGGACCGCGCCATAATAACGGATAAGACCATTCCGCAGAACAGACCGGACATACTATTTGTGGACAAGATGGAAAAGGCTACCTATCTGATTGACATAGCGGTGCCCAACACTAGCAATGTCCAGAAAACCACTGAGGGAAAAATTAGGAAGTACACGAACCTGAGACTTGAGGTCAAGGAGACGTGGCTTATGCAAACATTATCGACCATCCCGATCAATGTGTGAACCACAGGTATGGTACCAAAGACTCTGCATAGCACCCTAGCAGCAATAGGTCTCCCAGAGAACACCTAGAAGGAACTCCAGAAAGTCGCAATCCTGAACACCTGTAGGATAGTCAGAGATTTCCTCGACCAACAGTAACACCAGACATTACAACCACCCTGTGTACTTGATAGCAGTACCCGTCACGGAGTGGAATCCCCCAATCAGGGAGAAATAATATAAGAGCAATACTACTACTACTACTACTACTACTACTAATAATAATAATAATAATAATAATAATAATAAACAGTACAGAGGAACTTTATTCAAAAATGGCAACATAGCACTGGCTGCCATGATGAAGATGCATCACTGCCAAAGATGGAACAAAGGGAAGAGGTGGTCCTCAGTAGGAGATATCGCCACCCCTAACATAGATGCAGGCTTTGCACCGCCTGTCCGAACTCAGAACAATGTTGTTGATAGGTTCTTGCGGTAACATTGTCCATTCCTCTATCAGCGCCATCTTCAGCTGGTGAACATTTTCTGGTGGGTGTGGACGTGCCGTTAGACGTCTCCCCAGAGCGTTCCATATATGTTCGATGGGATTTAGATCGGTCAGCGGAACGGGCAGGCCAATACATTCGAACAGTGTCCTCACTTTCCAAAAGCATATCAACAGCTGCAGTGCGATGGGGTGTAGCGTTATTATCCATAAACACGAACTCTAGGCCAATGGCACCTCGGAACAGACGCACATGGGGAAGGATTATCTCAGTATAGTAGTGTGCATCGGGTATAGTACCGCCTTCCAGTATGTGGAATTGTGTACGTTCGTCGAAGATAACGCCTACCCAGACGAAAACACCTCGACCGCCATATCGATCCCTTTCAGTGATGTTTGCGGAGTGATACAGTGTGCCAACCTCTCGCCAGATTAGCTGACGTCCAGAATCGCTGCTGAGACTGAATCTACTCTCATCAGTAAAGAGAACCTTAAGTAAAGATTTTGTGGTTGTAACCTTTAGAAATAGTGTTGGTCCTTAAATTCTGGCTATTAATTTTAACAAAAGATAAAATAAATTGGTTGATATTCAAGGGGGATTAAGAATAGGAGAAAAAAGTTTAAAAATATTACTATCGATCAATATCGTTATCTTATGCATTTTAACCTTTTTTTTCTGTATAAGTTTCTCTGTTCATTGCAAAAAATGCCATTATTAAGTTGGGACTTCCGGTTATCTTTTCTAAGAGTCATTTTACTCTCATGCCCTTTCATAAAGAGGTCATTTCCGGTAGAATAGATTCAACAGAGATCAGAGTCCTAGAATTTTTTATTTCGAAATCCGAAGGTAACAGAAATTCCAGTGCGATGGAATTTAAAGAGCTAAAAGGAATGTACTTCTATTTTCACGGCAGAGCTATAACAGAGATACTTACATTCGACATATCAGACTGGGAAGTTGTCATAAATGCCACGTGATGTATACCCCTCAGAGACGTGTTAAATTCCTTCGAGAGAAGGCTGTGATCCAGTGGGCCATCAGAAAATATATACCAACGGTTCAGAAACTTTCTTCTCCAATCAACCTACAACATAATATTGAAAATATTAGATTTCATTCTTAACCCACGTACATATGGATCGATATTAGCATTAGTAGAGGTATAGGATGAAAGAAAGCAAGTTTATATAAAATCAGCCAAAAAAAAAGAAAGAAAAACACTCTTCTCATTTCACCCATCATACACTCCAAATGCTTGTCTAGTTATACTTTGAACTTATGTATGTTGTAGACCTCCACTATGAGAGATGGAAGTTTGTTCCGACAATCAATCACCCGCTGGCTAAAGGCAAATTTCGCACATCTATTCTACAACTGTCTTTCCTCAATTTGAATTTATGTCCCCTCAGACGATAAATCTGGGCAAGAGAAAGAATCACATCAGCATTGAGCTTGCACAAACCAATCAAGACCTCATACATGCCGATCAGATCGCCTCCCAGGTGCCTGCTCTCCAGACGCTGCAATTTGTAGAACTTAAGCCTTTCTTGTTGACAGCAACCCTCTGTTCCATTCACCAATCTCGTTGCCCTTCTCTGTAGCCGTTCCAACAGTTCTACATCCTTCCTAAAATGAAGCCCCTAGACCTGTATGCACTACTCAAGGTGTGGCCTGACCATTGCCTTATACAAGGGGATAATCCCCTCCATATCTATGCTATCAAAATTCCTGTATGTCATTGAAAACACACAATGAGGTACTCTTGCAGCCTGTCTGCACTGCTCACAAAACTTTATATCTAACTACACCTCTACCCCAGCTCTTTTTCACTCTCCTCTACTCTGGGTGTAGTACCACACCGTTGGTACGTTACGTTGATCTAGGGTTACTGCTACCCATATGCAGCATTTTACATTTATCAATGTTAAACTTCAGTTGCCACCTGTCATTCCATCTGTTAAACATTTCTATATCCTGTTACAGTAGCGAATTGGTGTTGCTTCATTAACAACTCTGCCAACCTTTGTATCGTCTCCGAATTTGGACAGTAACCCTGATACAGTAACCTTCATCAATATCGTTGATAAATTCAGAAAATAACAATGGACCCAACACCGAACCCTGTGGGAATCCATTATAAAATTAGTCAACGAAGAGCAGTATCTATTGATTACCATTCTCTGTCCTCTCCCAGTCAACCATCCCTTTATCCATAGCAGCAACGTAACCTGAATGCCATACTGCTCCAATTTGTACAATAGTCTTCCATGAACAGTATCAACCGTTCTTCCTGGAATCCAAGTATATGATATAAAAATTATGTTTTGCATCTAATTCCTTAGTGACCAAATCAAAAGCATCCAAGCAAACTGGGCAGACAACACTTCATCTCAACAAAGCCAAGCTGTATCTGAACTATAACTGCAGTCTTGTCTAGTTGGTCCTGCAATGTTTTTTTATCCAGTGACTCCATTATTTTCCCCCCGAACAGAAGTTAAACTATCAGCTCTGCAATTACTCTTGTCATGCTTTTATCCCCCTATTGTGAATTGGCAACACATTCGCAAATCTGCAGTCCATGGGGACCTCCCCCGAGTCCAAGGAAGCTCTCATAATTATGAGTTTGCTATATGTTAGAAAATATTTGAAATTAATTAAAATCTCTACAATTAAAATGAAGTTTTCGAATTAAAATTCATAACTGCTGAAGGAAAATATCGGACAATATTTTATTTCTCTTTTAGATTTCAAAGGGAGAAAATTAGAAGAAAGTTCACTTCTGCCGTACAGCTGGTTACAAAAGTTTTTAATATATTGGTAATTGATCGAAGCGATTAAATTGGATAAATGAAACTTACTTTCTTCAGCCTTTGCAAGGCAACATCGATGGGCACTCTATTATAAATCACATTAAATCTCTTTCCTCGATTTGCAATGTTTGCTTCTCTACTAAAAGGATCTGCCAACGCATTCAAATATGAGATGCCTTCGAGATCGTCCATTGCGATGAGAGATATTCCAGAGTCAAAGAGGTTTTCGATTACACAGTTCTTCGTATCACCTATAAGATAATTATTTATGATTTTAGGGTAATTAAAAATTACTCAACGACACAAGAAACGTAGGAGTTTGGAGGAATCTAATTTTGGGATACGTTATGTACGCTGTATCGCTTACTATTTTTCATTAAAAAATAAATAACACGATTAAAGTATTTCCTACTTAGTTATAGGGGTGAAAAGCTTTCGTTACTCGACATAAAAGGAAAGTGGATATTTAAAAAAGTCAAAAAATTGCATTTGGTAATTTGAAAGTTCTAATAACATAAAAAAGCAACAGAGTATGACGCCTTTTGGGATTTAAAAAACTTACTATGTTTTCTGTAATTCACGTACATGATGTTCTTAAATGCACCTTCGCTTCTGTGAATTCCTTTAATTAGTTTCGACAGCGCGAGGCATTTCCAGTCTGAAAAGTGTAAATAATAAAATGATGTTTTAGTTATTAGAGTCCATTTATATACTTAGTCGTATTGGAACAATAAACCGATCCACCATTTAGAGCACAACAGAAACATAGATTGTTGTTGATGAAATACAAACCGGTTATAAAAGCCTTTTCTCAATTTTAAAAATGAATACCTGGAAAGTTATGTTGGCCGTATTGAAAAATGGTTTTTTTATTGTAATCAGCATATGCAGAGATTTTTTTAAAGAATAGATAATATTTAGGAATTTTACCACAAGGAATCGCACAAAGTGATTAATTTAAAAGAAAATGCTCATAGATAAATGTCTCACCGGTATTTATGTATCCACCATTCTTTTTGAATAAGCAATAAGGACAGGTATAGCGTTCCCAGCAAATATAGGATGCATGGGTCATTACTATGCAAGCGATCTGTCAGGGCCCTCGTGGATAGCACAGTTGGCAAGATCTCCGTCCTCCCAACCTGAGTTCGAGTCACGTGAGGTATTTTTATGGGCCTTTTGCACAGAGTGGTTGAGCTAATCGGTCTCAGGTGAGTGTACCATGGTTTTTTTCTCCCTTAAACTCGGGTTTTTCGTCCAGCAACATAAACTAGACTTCGGAATACACGCAATTTAGAAACACTATACAAGGAGCAATATGGCCTTACTATCTACGCCTGCAAACGACTAACTCAGCCACGGAGTGAAAAGCCCACATTAAAGTTCCTAGCGTCATCGAAGGGATTCGAACCCTCGCCTTTTCCACCCGATGTGGGGAGGACGGTGATGACACCATTGTACTACAAGCGCAAACTCTCCGAATAAACAGATACACAAAGCTTATGTGTATAATCTTCATGTTTATATAATTTTTCAGTATTTTCAAGATATACCGCTGAAGAAATGTAGAGTTACTAAGAATTCGCCTTAATTCTAATATGTTGATAACGTTACAAGTTTATTAAAAATTAAAACAAAAATACATAAGGTAAGTACTGCAATGCATTAAGAACCCAAAAATGTTTTCAAGAAATTAAAAAGGTCATCACCTGTGAAGTTACCCAACTTCCCCTTTTTTTTACAACTGGATTTTTGAATTCGAAAACGGAAAACTCATGACTTAGAACAACAGTGATAACAAGCACTGTGCCAACTGTGAGGATAAAAATTTATTTAATCAAGTCAATAAAATAATAATTTATGGTTATTAATAATGTTTTAACTTTTCAAGATGTGTTTTTAATTTTTCCCATAGTTTCCGTTGTACTCCACAATAAAACTCTCAATCATAAGTTCTGTAAATGGATATTGTACTTACTTGGAGGTGTTAAACTTCCATGATACATTCCGATAAAAATTAAATCTAAAACTAAGGCAGCCAGTTGAAAACCGGAAGCCATTTCTCGTAAACTATTTCCATGAAATACTTCCTTAGACTGATCATAAACGCTAACTCAATGCAGTTATAGTCTTCCAGGATATTTGACCATTTCCCGACTGTCATTGTTGTACGCGTAGGAAAATTGATTGAAAATCCATCGTGTACATCATTCAGAAAGTGCGTGGTCGAATTTTAATCAGCTTTAGGCGTTGTTTCTGTCGCTGAAAGCGTAATAAAGTAAACGATCAATGTTCCTTACATAGGTTTCCAACAACTGCCTCTAGAAAAAAGATTAACTCAACAAAAATGCTTTTCGAGGAAACAAATTATTTTGGGGAAAAAAAAGGAAAATAAACTTTGATAAAACAGTCAACACAATCATGTTTCAGTAATAGCTCTTCTTTCTCTTCAATCTCCATGGCTATTGCAAACATAATTTACCCACAGGACACATGCATTGCGCTTTCATCGAAGTTATTCGAAGAGAAGACGTACCAGGTAGAACGAAGCTGTAATGGAGGTCTATATCTGGTTCTTTGTTCGAGGTGATCTTATATTGACCTCAAAAGCCTTTCAAATGTACATTTTTACGAATTTTTTGATTAACCAAAGAAGGGTTTATACTTTTTCATTTCCGATTTTTTATCTTGTTTTTTCAATTGTAAATTAATACTCCATTCTGTACAGAAGTTTTCTTTTCTCTCATTTCCGTGACGCAGTTTATGGTATGCAAAATCTATGGTCCTATTTGAAATCGGTATACTCAAATTCGGAAAGAAAAACACTAACAAGCGAAAATAAACATTCCGTACGAAAATTGATGGAATTCGAAATATTCAATCAGTTTTTCGAAATTTTCTCTTTTAATATAACTAATAAATGAATTCACTAGAAGACAAAATGACCTTTCGCTCAGTTATTGTTCCAGTACTTGTGAAGCGAACTTGAGATTATTTATTATGCTGTGTGAGCTAGGCTGCACTTTAATTTAGGCAGAACAATTTCCTCTCAACTGCAGATGAACTGCAGTCAGAAAGTAGAGAGCAAGGTAACTTAGTGAAAACCACGTCCCACACTTGAAAGGAACTTCTCCATTGTGGAATCCCACTGACATCCCATTTATACTGGCCATACTTGATATATTCTTTCCTAGTCTTCTTTAATGCAAACAGATTGGCAAAGGAAATCAAAATATGCATATTACGCATATTGTGAAACAACACCGCTTTCAAACTTTTACTTGAGCTAGCTAACATGAAAATAGAATACTCTTTCTGGATTGTGACTTATACAATTTCTTCAAACACCAATAGGATCATAACGATAGTATAAAGATCGTTGAAACCGTGTGTGCCAGACATGGAGTTTCTTTTCTCTTTCTGTGCAAGTATAAGAATTATATATGTTGAAAATATGAGAGATACTGAAACAAGAGAGATAAAACAGCAATAATATTTCGAAGTTCAGCTAGAGTTAGTTGTTACCTCATTGTTTCCTTTATACATGGAAAAGGTCTAAATGTAGAATACAAGATAATATATGTGTATAATATGTTATGTATAATACAATTAATTCGTTTTACTTAATCCGGTTTAGCACGTATTGTCATGGAACATGTGTTGGTCAACTCAATTCTTCTCTTCGAGGATGTAGTCTACCAGTTCATTGAATTTGTCTCGGGGTTTTAGATTTTACACCTCTAGTGTATTTGTTCTAAGATTTCAAATTCACCGTACTCGTCTCTTTTAATGCACACATTATTTGTTAGATAGGTTACTTCCCGACAAAACAAAAATTCAGAATTGAAATGGGAAGAAGAAGAAATGGCTTTCCTCCTTTTCTTATCAAAATTGAAGGTTTAAAAACATGTCAGCTGGATTAAGCCTTCGATGTCTATGAACGATGTAGATGTGAAAATCCAACTCATTATAATTTGAAAGAAATGATTTTAAAAAATTACGTGGAAATCCTTCAGATGAGATTTGAGAAGGGGTGGAGAGGTTGATTGATTTGTTTTCAGCTATTTATAGATTTCTAATTTTAAGACAAATCTCGAAATCATATATTTTAGCTATTATTAAGATGTCATTCGATCACTAAAGCTGTTCCCAACGAGAGTTTAAATTTGATTGCTCTTCCTTGCCATAATTTCAGTTCGCACAAATGAAAAACTGTCAATCTACTGTTAACGTAATTAACAAAATTAAATTAATTGTCATGTCGATCAGCTTGTTCCATAGACAGATCAATCCAATTTATATAATTACATTAGCAATGCCAGGATCAACGTTTTGGTCTTATATAATTGTTACCGTTTTCAAGCATTTACTGAATTAATTCGTCTCTTTCCTTCTTGCTGAAAATAACAATGACATCCACCTAATAAGTACGTTACCTTACTTTCAACCTTTTATGATCCCTCCATTTGAAGTTTCCAATGGAGTTACGTAGGATTACCTAGAGAATCTACTGGATATCTGTTTTTTACCCAATTAATCCATTAGAGGGTTTGTCCGTTAAATCACTGCATTGGTCTTTTACTCTGACTGAGAGGACAAAACCTCTAATGGACTAATTGAGAAAAGCAGATAGCGATGCAGGTGGTCTGTGTTAAACATCTTGTAGCACATACCAGCTCATTTTTAAGGGGAATACAAAACATCCTAAAGTAGTTAAGTAAGGAAAATAAGACTGCAGGGGGTCTGACCGCTCATATCTGATACAGAAGGCACATAGAAACAAGGTGCCATTAAGACTTGGCACAAATAATGCGTTTGCGACATAAGGCGATCAAAATAACACTATGCTAGCTTAAACGCAGAAAATGTATATGTAACCTGCTGTATAAAACCAACTACAGAAAAAATGTTTAATTTAAGTAACTGAATAAGAAAACATTTTGTACCTTCAGGAAAGAACATTCTTTAATTGATGAACAAGTCGCCCTCCGACATACGTCATCACACTCCTGGTCTTTGACCTATCGACTTCTTCCTCGACGTTTGAAACACACTACTGTGCTGCCTCCTACATTTTGAGTTGAGTCACTTGAGATTTGAAATATACAGTAAATATTATCATTATTCAAGACTAGTGCAGAACAAAGTTGAAGAGCTCTTCAGATGTAGAGGTTAATAGGCCTTGTATCTCAAGGCTAGATGCCTGTACATACAACTGCAATCTACATAGAGATAGAGGTATATGTGGTTTGCCAGGGGATAGTTTTGGTCTATATTTTGAGAACACGGTTCTCTTTCTTTTTTGTGTTAAATTTGCCCATAGGTAGCATTGAAGATACCATTTTGATATGGAAATTCCCGTTCAAAATTACAGCTGAATAAAGTTGAAGAACTCAAGATTGGTCACCAGTGGTTGAAATTAGAGCATATATCCAGAGAGCAATGAGCACTACCCGTAATCAGCCTAAGATTATATCCAGTGATTTATTTATCTTTTTTTCTTAATTATGTCTTAAGTTTGTCCATTGAATAATTTTACGTCGGCTATATTGGTTTTAATAACATATGGTCATAGAAACAGTGTGATATTTGCACGAGTTGCCACTTGAATTATTTCAAATTAATTAATTTCTTTATTGCAATCAGCGAAAACAAGTAAATTTTACATGAATGCCTGATGAAATACCCATAACAGCAAAAATGCTAGAGGTTTAATATAGAATGGAACTAAAACTCTAAAAACAAAAATGAAGTTGTAAACACATGAAGGTTTGTTTTTCTCACAATATCAACAAACCGATCAAGGAAAAACAGTGACAGTTACTCGGTTGAAGACTAGAGCTGCTCCCTGATGATACGTCTTCTATAGGCATTTTCCTTAATGAATCTCTCTCAATGAATATGGATGTAGTCAGCATCCATATCTTGGACGTTTTGGAGCATCTCCATTGGCAGGAATCAGTCGCCCTTCCTGAGCCTCCACGCCACGGACTGTAAATAAGGGAAGGCCCTTACGGGTTTCAGGAGGATTCTCCAATTACAAATCTGCCAAAAACGGCGTATTGATTTCACCCTCTATCATTTTAATGGTGACAAGTAAGCGGAGGGTCAAGACCCGTTCTGAGACGTTTCTGTAGTTTAGAAGTTTCGTCATTAATTGTTTATTGCCTCTTCATTTTCTTGCTTGTCACGTTGCGTGTTGTGCAATCAGTAAAAGCATTATTGATGGGGAGCTCTCGTTGTAGGAGATCAATTTCCACACATTTGTATTAAAGTCATGTGCTGCCAATAAAGGGCGAATTACAGATTTTTATACGCGATGAAAACTCCATTAGTATCTTTTCACTTAGAACTTCATATCGAGAGTAAACTTTCCTTAATTATTTAGACTAAGGAAAAACTATATCAAGCCGAAGGAAATGGGATCATTTTCCAATATAACAATTTGATCCAACTGATGAACCACGACAGAGGATTCAAGAAGCGACTTACGGTGGGTAAAATAATTATGTTGAAGACTGAATTCGGTTTTCAATTTTTGTAAAGTTGATTCCAACTGCTGTTGCGTGTAAGTGGAAAATATTAGTTATTCATATCTTGTCCGACAGTTTTTCTTTCTGTTTCTATTAGCAGATGTCAGCTTTCTTCCTTTATGGGTTTCAATCTACAAATTCGCAACCTTCACTGAATCGTAACTACATTTCAGCAGTAATGAATCTATTGGTCTGGCTTTGGTTATCGGGCTCTCAGCTTCAATTATGAAAACCAATGTTTTTCTGTTTTTCTAGCCGGTCTCAAGAGAATATTCTTAATACAATAGAGTTGAAGGATGAAATATTCTACAATCACTTGAAATTTTGCTTTTGACTGAAACCGGGCTTGCCACTGCTTTGTTACAAAAATTCTGGAACACCTCGTTATCCCTTTTCTTATTGGGATTTTTGACGCCACTTTCCAACAGGACAACGCCCGAATAGATACGCAAGGATTTCTTCTGGGTGTCTTTGTGGTGTGAACGTTGTCTTGAACAGCCTGGTGCCTCGATTTCTATCCCATCTAGCACATTTGTGCCATGATTGGAAGCCACCTTCAGGCCTACGTGGTAGATCTGTAGATAACTTCTTACCATGGATGTCCTGCGGCGGCAGAACATACGCGGTATGGACTTAGTTGAAAATACCACAGGGGGCTATACCACCCCTGTACTAATGAATGCCGAAACGCTTTGCTCAATGCATCCGCAACCGTGGTGGATTGACATAATATTTATTTGTCGATCATGTATTCACAAACATTAGCGTCGGCAAGCTTCTTAATGTGTTTCTTAAGTCCTTAGCTACTGTAAGTATCCTTTCTGTATTTCTTTTCCTTCAGGGTGCTGAAATTTCATTATCGCAGAGTGTATATCAGAGATACAGTCAGGTAAGGCAGAAAGTATCCTATCTGTATTTCTGTTCCTTTAGGAATACATCCAGGTAAGAATTTGTGAAGGTGTATTTATAATGAAACTAACTTGTAACGCTGTGGTTAACTTTAAAAATTACTAGAAATCGCCTTAGTATAGCATGCCGCAATATTGTAAAATTAGTAAAGGATTTATTTAATTAAATAATTTTACTCTTTCTATCTTTGAAGCAATTCCAATAAAATTAATTTGTTATATTTGAATCTTAATGATCAATGGTTCATATTCCTTTGTATTAATTGGCCTGTAATTAACGCTTAATTATACATTTAATTTATAATTTTAGAATCTGATTCTGTGAAACTGATGATAATAGAAACACAACTGGCATCACTTATCGTTCGTGTTTGCCTTCACCTCCAGCTTTTCAACTTCTTTAGGATCCATCTTGCTGAGAAAAAGGGGGGAGGGATGTCATGTTATTGAAGTGACGAAGTGTTTGCGATGAAGCCGTGTTAGCTGAAAGTTTATGCATATGGTACAGGGGCTTTATACACGCTTCTTCCTGCATTATACGCGCCCGTGAATTTCTATTGGAGAGACATCCTACTATCTTTGCTGCTACTGTTTTATGAAGATCTAGCATATAGAATTATAAAGATATCATATTCGTCAATAGACATATTAGTACCAATCCTAAAATTCTAACCATGGTGGCGTATAATTAAATTCATAACACCAAAAATCTAAATTTTTATTTGACTTGCACTGGTAATATTGCGTTTCCGTGAAATATAAACATAGTATGTAGCTGATAATACAAGTAAATATTGTCTATTCAAAAGTGTAAAATGCTAGCAGCTCCGTGAACGCTAATATTTATGTTTTTTATTAAATAAAAATATGTTATGAGTCTCAATCATATTTTGAATTGGTTTCTATTTTCTCTTACACAAAGCATTAAAAAGAAATTCGGCAAGTAAAATGGAAAATGATATCGCATATCCTACAATCAGCAATATGAACGTGTCCTGTAGGTGGTCTACTCTTAGAGCTTGAACAGGTCTGGGAAAATTTTCTTCCACTTTCCACTTTAATTCTTCCTCGAAAAATATGTAATCATTCCACTTGTTGATAAGGCCAGCTTCCAGGCTTTTCATTAATCTGAAATAAGAAAAATTGCAAGTATATTAATAAAAAGAGCAACTAAAAATCTGAGGCATCCAGTATATATTGTGTCTGTAAATTACGCGTATCCAGGGTTTACTTTGTTTGTTCGTTGGACGAAATTCCCAAGCTTCTGGGAGAGAGATCATACAACTCTTGCCTAAGATCGACTAATTCAGCCATTTCTCGAAAGGAAAGGCCAATGAAATGACTTCAGGTCGTTGATGCTATACGAAGGCAGGTGAATTTGTCCACGGTATAATTCACTTGGATGAATTATCAGTGAATTGAAGGTCTATATTTAAAGATTTCAGTATCTGGAACGATTGATGTAAAATATTTATTGATACCAATTTTAGATTTAATTTCAAAGATTTCTTATTGTACTTATATTCTCTGTCGAATTCTGGCTTCTAAAATGGGCTAATACCAAACTTCACCTTCTCTCTACTCTCGGATCAACGCAGTGAGCAGATTCCCTTCAACTGTGCAGGCTTGAGCCTACATCGGAGAAAGAAGACTGCTCTCCAAACAGGCCTCTGCGGTTGGGTATATCCATACTGTTTTTTGAGTCTTTTTTCACCAACCTTGCGTAGAATTAAAACACCAGGGAAACTAAACTTTTGATAACTGATTTATAATAAGTCAAAATACCCGCATCTACAACAAATTTAACTTTATAATAAACTCTACATATAAATTATTAAAATCTGCTACATTACAATCAATAAAATGCATAAAATATACTGATTAAAACGATAAAAACCGTAGCTTTCAAAGGCTCAGCCTTCTTCTTCAGCGGTAAACCTTGCTATGCAGTACAACTTTAAATATCAGCAGGCTAACGGTACTCCTCACGTGTTTCCATTCTCGTGTGCTTCGTTCTCTCGCGTTGTGGAACTGGAAGTGGCTCGAGTGGAAGCCACACGGAATCGTTCATCCCTTTTGAGGATAGTGGTCTCAAAGATGGGATGAATCCGCGTGCCTCTATCCCTATTTATGTTAATGGTAGAACAAATCCGCAAACTCTCGAGCCACTTACGGTCCCAGAACTTATGCGCCCGATCGGTGATGATAGCATCGTCCGGGGAGATCTGGTGTTGTTTCTCCCAAAAATGCTCGGCCACGGCGGACTTGCCATATTCCGCATTTCTTATTGCCTTAGTGTGTTCCCCCAAACGATCTTTAAGACGGCGTTTTGTTTCCCCTACATAACACTCCCCACAATCCGGGCATCTAATGCTATTTACGACCCCACTAGTGTTCTCTTTTTTAATGGGGTCTTTAACCTGAGACACGATTGTGCGCAGCCTCCGTCCTGGAAGCTGCACACAACGCGTCTGGTACTTTCTTAGTATTCTAGCAATATGATCAGTCAAACCCGGGTAGTAGGGAATGTATGCAGTGGCTATCGGTGTAAATGGCTCGCCTCTCCTCTGATTTCCTTTAACATATTTCTCTATAATCCTCCGGGGGTAACCACATTTTGCAAGATCCGTCGCGACCCGTTCATACTCTAATTTTCTATCATCGGAGGCACTGCAATGTGATTTTGCTCTTTCAACTAAAGCTCTTACCACACTGTTCCTATGATGGTTGGTTTGGGCTGAGCTGTAATGCGTATACTGCCCTTTACACATGGACTTCCTAAACACCCTAGTCCTCAGCTGTCGACCTTCTCTACAGACCAACACATCTAGGAACGGCAAAACTCCTCCTTCTTCCACCTCCGATGTAAATTGTATGAATGGGGAGAAGCCATTTAAGCTGTTCAACACTTGATCCTCACTCCCCTTCCGAATGATTGAAAACGTATCATCCACATACCTTTTCCAGGGGCGCATAGGGAGAACACTAGCATTAAATATTCTGGCCTCGAGCTCCTCCATAGCTAAATTAGCTATAATTGCGCTGATGGGGGAGCCCATGGCTGCACCATTAACCTGTTTATACATAGTATTATCAAATACCATAGTGGTACTTGAGAGGCATAACTCTATTCCTTTCTCAATATCCTCTAGCTTTAGCTGTGTTCTAGTACTTAGGGTGGTGTCCCTCTGTAATGCCAAGCGTGCACACCACACCCCATGATCAATCGGAATACATGTAAATAGCGATTTCACGTCGAAGGAAATCATGATCTCATTTTCTTCTATGGGTTGGCTTCTAATAAACTGCACAAAGTCTTTACTATCTTTAATACTGTATTCTGAAAGTCCCACTAGTGGGGATAACAATTTGGCTAAGAAACCAGAAAGTGCATAGGTTGGACTGCCTATAAATGAGACTATGGGTCTAAGTGGCACATCCACTTTGTGAATTTTAGGCAAGCCATAAAATCTTGGCATTTGGCTACCTGTAGCGCGCAACATCCAATACTGTTCCTTAGAAATTTTGTTGGACTTAAGCCAACCCTGTACCATACCGTTCACTTGGCGTTCCAAACTAAGAAGAGGACTTTTCTGAATAACTTTATAAGTCATCTGATCTTCCAATAAACACAACGCTTTACTTCTATACGCTTCCTTATCAAGAACCACAGTTGCTCTACCCTTGTCCGCGGGTAGGACTACGATGCTATCATCCTGTTTAAGGCTTCTTAGCGCAATTCTTTGCTTCACATTAAGATTGGAGGGGGCATCCTTAGCTTGACTCAGGATCGCTGCTACTTTTACTCGAACTTCATTAGCTGTAGCTTCGGGAAGTTTGCTTATAGCCCTTTCCACGCCCATAGCTACTTCTGCAACGGGTAATCTGGGCGGCACCATGGCAAATTCCGGTCCTAAATTTAGAACCTCCAATTGCTCCTTAGTTAATTGTTTATTGCTCATATTCACCACAAAATTCTTGGTGGTGCTATCACCACTGCCCCTAGGCTTGGATCGTTCTTTAAGCTTGTCAAACTTCCCCATTTGTCTCCGTCTATAACTGTCCGAAATTCGTTTTGCTTTAGCTGTTACTACACTAACCACTCCTGCTAAGTGTATCGGAGACAACTTATCACTTAACTTATCCAAGCACTGCCTTTTACCTCTCCTAATGTGGTATAAATCATTATGTAATTTTCCGATCCATATATTAAGGATCTTCCTTTGATACCACTTGGTAATGTTAAATACTCGTTCATCCTCAAAGGGTAGCTTTGTTTGAAAGCCTCGTGGAATGAGATTATGCGTCTTGCATCGATGGGCAAACCTCAAATGTTGTTCATGTTTCGCCTCCCTAACACTATGCCTCTGAAATTCTCTGACGCACTGCACAAATGGACGGCCATAACATCGAAATAATTCTCCAAACAGGCCTCTGCGGTTGGGTATATCCATACTGTTTTTTGAGTCTTTTTTCACCAACCTTGCGTAGAATTAAAACACCAGGGAAACTAAACTTTTGATAACTGATTTATAATAAGTCAAAATAATAAATAAATAAATAAATAATAATATATAAATAATCAATTTACATCGGAGGTGGAAGAAGGAGGAGTTTTGCCGTTCCTAGATGTGTTGGTCTGTAGAGAAGGTCGACAGCTGAGGACTAGGGTGTTTAGGAAGTCCATGTGTAAAGGGCAGTATACGCATTACAGCTCAGCCCAAACCAACCATCATAGGAACAGTGTGGTAAGAGCTTTAGTTGAAAGAGCAAAATCACATTGCAGTGCCTCCGATGATAGAAAATTAGAGTATGAACGGGTCGCGACGGATCTTGCAAAATGTGGTTACCCCCGGAGGATTATAGAGAAATATGTTAAAGGAAATCAGAGGAGAGGCGAGCCATTTACACCGATAGCCCCTGCATACATTCCCTACTACCCGGGTTTGACTGATCATATTGCTAGAATACTAAGAAAGTACCAGACGCGTTGTGTGCAGCTTCCAGGACGGAGGCTGCGCACAATCGTGTCTCAGGTTAAAGACCCCATTAAAAAAGAGAACACTAGTGGGGTCGTATATAGCATTAGATGCCCGGATTGTGGGGAGTGTTATGTAGGGGAAACAAAACGCCGTCTTAAAGATCGTTTGGGGGAACACACTAAGGCAATAAGAAATGCGGAATATGGCAAGTCCGCCGTGGCCGAGCATTTTTGGGAGAAACAACACCAGATCTCCCCGGACGATGCTATCATCACCGATCGGGCGCATAAGTTCTGGGACCGTAAGTGGCTCGAGAGTTTGCGGATTTGTTCTACCATTAACATAAATAGGGATAGAGGCACGCGGATTCATCCCATCTTTGAGACCACTATCCTCAAAAGGGATGAACGATTCCGTGTGGCTTCCACTCGAGCCACTTCCAGTTCCACAACGCGAGAGAACGAAGCACACGAGAATGGAAACACGTGAGGAGTACCGTTAGCCTGCTGATATTTAAAGTTGTACTGCATAGCAAGGTTTACCGCTGAAGAAGAAGGCTGAGCCTTTGAAAGCTACGGTTTTTATCGTTTTAATCAGTATATTTTATGCATTTTATTGATTGTAATGTAGCAGATTTTAATAATTTATATGTAGAGTTTATTATAAAGTTAAATTTGTTGTAGATGCGGGTATTTTGACTTATTATAAATCAGTTATCAAAAGTTTAGTTTCCCTGGTGTTTTAATTCTACGCAAGGTTGGTGAAAAAAGACTCAAAAAACAGTATGGATATACCCAACCGCAGAGGCCTGTTTGGAGAATTATTTCGATGTTATGGCCGTCCATTTGTGCAGTGCGTCAGAGAATTTCAGAGGCATAGTGTTAGGGAGGCGAAACATGAACAACATTTGAGGTTTGCCCATCGATGCAAGACGCATAATCTCATTCCACGAGGCTTTCAAACAAAGCTACCCTTTGAGGATGAACGAGTTTTTAACATTACCAAGTGGTATCAAAGGAAGATCCTTAATATATGGATCGGAAAATTACATAATGATTTATACCACATTAGGAGAGGTAAAAGGCAGTGCTTGGATAAGTTAAGTGATAAGTTGTCTCCGATACACTTAGCAGGAGTGGTTAGTGTAGTAACAGCTAAAGCAAAACGAATTTCGGACAGTTATAGACGGAGACAAATGGGGAAGTTTGACAAGCTTAAAGAACGATCCAAGCCTAGGGGCAGTGGTGATAGCACCACCAAGAATTTTGTGGTGAATATGAGCAATAAACAATTAACTAAGGAGCAATTGGAGGTTCTAAATTTAGGACCGGAATTTGCCATGGTGCCGCCCAGATTACCCGTTGCAGAAGTAGCTATGGGCGTGGAAAGGGCTATAAGCAAACTTCCCGAAGCTACAGCTAATGAAGTTCGAGTAAAAGTAGCAGCGATCCTGAGTCAAGCTAAGGATGCCCCCTCCAATCTTAATGTGAAGCAAAGAATTGCGCTAAGAAGCCTTAAACAGGATGATAGCATCGTAGTCCTACCCGCGGACAAGGGTAGAGCAACTGTGGTTCTTGATAAGGAAGCGTATAGAAGTAAAGCGTTGTGTTTATTGGAAGATCAGATGACTTATAAAGTTATTCAGAAAAGTCCTCTTCTTAGTTTGGAACGCCAAGTGAACGGTATGGTACAGGGTTGGCTTAAGTCCAACAAAATTTCTAAGGAACAGTATTGGATGTTGCGCGCTACAGGTAGCCAAATGCCAAGATTTTATGGCTTGCCTAAAATTCACAAAGTGGATGTGCCACTTAGACCCATAGTCTCATTTATAGGCAGTCCAACCTATGCACTTTCTGGTTTCTTAGCCAAATTGTTATCCCCACTAGTGGGACTTTCAGAATACAGTATTAAAGATAGTAAAGACTTTGTGCAGTTTATTAGAAGCCAACCCATAGAAGAAAATGAGATCATGATTTCCTTCGACGTGAAATCGCTATTTACATGTATTCCGATTGATCATGGGGTGTGGTGTGCACGCTTGGCATTACAGAGGGACACCACCCTAAGTACTAGAACACAGCTAAAGCTAGAGGATATTGAGAAAGGAATAGAGTTATGCCTCTCAAGTACCACTATGGTATTTGATAATACTATGTATAAACAGGTTAATGGTGCAGCCATGGGCTCCCCCATCAGCGCAATTATAGCTAATTTAGCTATGGAGGAGCTCGAGGCCAGAATATTTAATGCTAGTGTTCTCCCTATGCGCCCCTGGAAAAGGTATGTGGATGATACGTTTTCAATCATTCGGAAGGGGAGTGAGGATCAAGTGTTGAACAGCTTAAATGGCTTCTCCCCATTCATACAATTTACATCGGAGGTGGAAGAAGGAGGAGTTTTGCCGTTCCTAGATGTGTTGGTCTGTAGAGAAGGTCGACAGCTGAGGACTAGGGTGTTTAGGAAGTCCATGTGTAAAGGGCAGTATACGCATTACAGCTCAGCCCAAACCAACCATCATAGGAACAGTGTGGTAAGAGCTTTAGTTGAAAGAGCAAAATCACATTGCAGTGCCTCCGATGATAGAAAATTAGAGTATGAACGGGTCGCGACGGATCTTGCAAAATGTGGTTACCCCCGGAGGATTATAGAGAAATATGTTAAAGGAAATCAGAGGAGAGGCGAGCCATTTACACCGATAGCCACTGCATACATTCCCTACTACCCGGGTTTGACTGATCATATTGCTAGAATACTAAGAAAGTACCAGACGCGTTGTGTGCAGCTTCCAGGACGGAGGCTGCGCACAATCGTGTCTCAGGTTAAAGACCCCATTAAAAAAGAGAACACTAGTGGGGTCGTAAATAGCATTAGATGCCCGGATTGTGGGGAGTGTTATGTAGGGGAAACAAAACGCCGTCTTAAAGATCGTTTGGGGGAACACACTAAGGCAATAAGAAATGCGGAATATGGCAAGTCCGCCGTGGCCGAGCATTTTTGGGAGAAACAACACCAGATCTCCCCGGACGATGCTATCATCACCGATCGGGCGCATAAGTTCTGGGACCGTAAGTGGCTCGAGAGTTTGCGGATTTGTTCTACCATTAACATAAATAGGGATAGAGGCACGCGGATTCATCCCATCTTTGAGACCACTATCCTCAAAAGGGATGAACGATTCCGTGTGGCTTCCACTCGAGCCACTTCCAGTTCCACAACGCGAGAGAACGAAGCACACGAGAATGGAAACACGTGAGGAGTACCGTTAGCCTGCTGATATTTAAAGTTGTACTGCATAGCAAGGTTTACCGCTGAAGAAGAAGGCTGAGCCTTTGAAAGCTACGGTTTTTATCGTTTTAATCAGTATATTTTATGCATTTTATTGATTGTAATGTAGCAGATTTTAATAATTTATATGTAGAGTTTATTATAAAGTTAAATTTGTTGTAGATGCGGGTATTTTGACTTATTATAAATCAGTTATCAAAAGTTTAGTTTCCCTGGTGTTTTAATTCTACGCAAGGTTGGTGAAAAAAAACTCAAAAAACAGTAAGAAGACTGCTGTTCGCCATCAAGATGGCCATCGGTAAAATTACACAGCCAAACTTTTGGGATCACTGCTCTCGGCGCATTCCATCCCTCTCCGGTCTTCAGTACAGCTGCTAGCAAACCATAACTGGCTAATACTAACCGGAAGATTCCTGCCAAAGCAAATGCTGCTCTCCCTGCAAGCCATCGACGTGGACCTCCTATAAGTGGTCAACAATGAAAAATACAGGAAGCGAATCCTCGTCGAACTGAAAATGTAGAACTGTGTTTTGTTGCCTTCCAATAATCTGATGCAACATATATTTCTCTCATGTATATCTCTTTTCTAAATATGTATTGTAAACCCCTGGCACCACCACGCCATGACGGAACTAATTGTATGTATGTCTGTTGGACACTGCAACCTTACAATATTATCCTCGAACCACTATTTTAAGCAAAGACTGTTCCAATAATATTAGAATAAGAATTGCTGAATCATTGGAGCTTTATCATCATATTGGAAGGTGTAATGGCCGCTTCCAGATAATTTTCACAGCAGAGGTTACTCAGAATTGTCCAGAACTTCAGCGTAAGACGCATAAACCCTAGTTCCATGCACTGGACTAATGAACCCAGTCGATACCATGAGAAACATTCTCCAGACCATGAAACTGCCTTCTCATATTCATTTACTACATATTCTGCAGGCATATTCCATACTCAAACATACACAGACGGGAAGAGTATACAGCTATACTCATTGCTTCACAAGACCGATTTCATTGATCCACAGTGTAGGTTCGTTGTGACTTGCAAAATGCCAATAGATTCTGCTTAATCTGTGTTTTTACTTGTAACATGCTTTTACAACCAACAAAAAAAAATAATAATAAATAAAATGCAAGCTTCATTCACAAATTCCCTCGAATAATTTATCTAAACATTCTTTAAATTTATTCAACCTACTCATTTTCTGAATAACAGATGGAAGTTTGTTCCAACAATCAATTATTCTTTATGGAAATTCCCATACGTCCATCCTTTTCCAAATTAAATTTATGCAGCGTGGTGCGAATGTCAGCTGACAAAGAGAGTAAAGAAACTATTAGCATTTTTGACATATACCTTTCAAAGGCATATAATTCAGCAAGATCTCCACGCATGTGTTTCCAGTTTCCAGGGATCATCATTTACAGAATCCCAGTATTTCTTGATAAGAATATTGTTTTGTGTTCCAACTAACTTTGTTGCCGTTCTCCTCACGCTGTCAAACAGGCACACCTCTTTCCCAAAATAGGACTTCCTCACCTGAATTCAATATACTCAAGATGCGGCATAAGCATTGCCTTATACAATGGGGTAGTCGTCTTCTTGTCCCTAACAGATACTGTTAACTTTTCCTTAAAGCATTATTGCTCCAGTTCATGCAAAAATACTATATGTGGTATATTAACAGATGTCAATACAATTATTTGCATAAACTTCTTTCGTGATGAACTCAGAGTAGCTAACCAGACTGATCAGGTATGACTCCAGTTAACAAATCCAGTTTTCGGAATCACCAAACACTGCCACAATTGCATCAGCAAATTTCCTTGCACCTCTTCTATTCAATAATGAACCTTGTTCTATTCAAATATATGCCATCTCTTTGGCCCTTGCGGGTGATATAGTTGCTATAATCATTGTCGTCCCCACACCAGCTGGAAAAGACCCGAGTCTGCATTCCTCATTGAGAAGAGAAATATTTTTGGAACTTTTTCACAACGTGGTTGAGTTAGTCGGTCTTAAACGGGGGTAGCATAATTTTTTCTAGCAAATCCACCACTGGACACACGCAATTTACAAACATATTATATACTGCGCAATATGGCCCTCAGTGCTGATGTGCATGGAGCACTACGAACACTAATCAACCTCTATAAAAACAGTCTCTTCCTGTTATCAAGCACGGACAATGTTGCAAATGATTCCACCTCATGAACTTTGCGCAATCTGTCCAGGACCAAAGATTTAAAAGGTATCTCGTTGGTCTCTTGCATCACTGATATGTTGGTCATCAACATATCTTTGATGCAAGAGACCAACAGAAACTAGATAGCTTTTGCAGTGTAACAGAAACGCTACAGTAAAAATAACCCATATTAGGGATACCCAAAAGCTACCCCATCTATCGCGGGAATTATATCCATAAATTGCATGGGTCCACTGATCGGTTTCCCTTTTTTTCTTTTTCTTCTTTTTTATTTTGCCACTCCATAGCTGAGTTTCTCGGTGTCAGGAGAGAGCAAAACGGTTCTCACCATCCGGTCTAGTTTTTTGTACAACGAAAAAGAAAACGAAAAATAAAACAAAAAAAACAGGCAAACCGATCGGAAAACACGCACAATTTATAGATATAATAGACACGGGTAGATGAGGTAATTCTTGAGTAGCCCTGCTATGATAGGCTTTTGTGATGATGCTGATCTATGTAAAATGGGCAAAAGGCTAGAAAGGAATCTGATACTATGTTTGGGCAATGTTTGTTTGTGTTGATTAGTTATGTCTGTTCATTTTTCTACCAGGAAGCAGCGATTATCAGGAAAGCCATCTTTTGGGACTCGTCTGGGCTACGAGGTAGTTTTTAGGAGCATTAGCAACAAGGCCATATTGCTCCGTGGATATGCGGTGTTCATTCCTTGACCTTTCCGCATCCTCCATATTTGGTGGCTCACGGGCTCGAACTCAGGTCTAATCAAGAAGCGTGTGCTACGCACTGCTGCTCCTGCCCACCTGGCTACGGAGGCGCCAACGCGCCACGAGGTGGTGGAACGAAAATATTTTGTAACAGTCCGTATCGGAATAAATCCTGAACCTGTAGGTGGTTGTGCAAGACATGGGTGCCAGCAAATCTCGTACCATCGAGATTTGCTGGCATCCAAACCGATGGTACCAATAAAAAAAAATAAATAAAATAAAACTAAATATATAATTTAAAAAATAATAATAATAAAATGATAAAAACGACTGGAACAACAGTGCAACATGAGAAGCATTTCTGAATGTACAACTTTTTGCATCTTTTCACGGATGGGTAGTTTATCCAGGGATTCCACTCCTCAAGAAGTTATGGTTACAGTATGATGCTGAACAGTAACGCTGGACAACGGAGGATTGGCAAGCCTTTGACTGGTTTGACAGTTGCTCGTTCCTGCTTTCCAGTTGACGGGAAATTTTTTTTTTTTTTTTTTTTTGATTTGGTAGTTGTTGGCGCATCGGCTTCTGTGGCCATATTGCACCTCCCAAGGTTTTTGCAGTACTTTGATCCAAGCCCGAGGTGGGAATCGAACCCGCGACCTTTGGGTTGCCGGGCAGGTACTTTACCCACTCGGCTAGCCCGGTCGGCTTGACGGGAAATGCTGAATATGAGAAACATCATGAGTATATGGACCAATCCTGCCAGCTGTCAACACTGCAGCTATAGGCTTGTGTTGGTGGCCACTAGCCTACAGCTGCAGTGTACAATCGCTGTGTAAAATGCTGGGAATGTTTACTTTGTTAACTTTGTGTACATTGTACTTTTATAAGTTGCGGTTTACTTTGAAATTTATTTTGACAAAGAGCATCCCTTCATGGCTGCAGTGTATCCATCTACAAATGAGTTCGTCTAACAAGATAATGAACCATGTTATAAGACCAGAATTATACAAATCTGGTTAGAGCAGCACAATAATTAATTCAACCTAGAGTAGCAACGGGCATTCAGTATAATGCGTCACCATAGTTGGGCTCTTTTGGGATGAGGTAGGATGAGTACTTAGGAGGAGAGATCCATAACCAGCCATTTTACATCGACTGTAGAAAACAATTGGATCAGCTTCTTTGAGGCACGCGATGGACATCTCACTAAGTCCATGCCACAAGGAATACATTGTGTTCTGAAAGCTCTAGGAGAAGCTACTTGATATTAGGTTGGTGTACGTAATAAAGTGGCAACTCAATGTACATGCGGTATTCTGAAGAAAGAAATATCGAAAAGGCTTCGATATCATTGAAGTCATTTTACGTGAAATATTTATTAAAATGATATTGATACTTACATAATATCAAACCATTCCCTGCATGGGTGGCCACGATGGATATAAAATCCAAACGAGGATAAAGAAAAGGCTTCTTTCCCAAGCAAGAAGTTCATCCTCCCGTATTTGACGCTGCTCATTGTAATTGTTACATCGTCATGTATAAAGCAGTATCTTTCTTGAAGAGTTCTCGATAAACCGTCATATACGTTGCTTTCGATGGTATCGTCGTTCATATTTTCGCCTATAACTCGCATATCATCATGATTGGCCTCCTAATAAACATGAAAAACAGTAGAAATAAGGGTGAGTTCGTGAAACATTCGAATATTTAAATCACCCAAAAATGAATCTGAGTCTACATAAACTCTTGCTATAAGGAACACGATGTAACTTCACTAAGTTACGTACTTACTTTAAACATAGTATGATATGCGGTGTTTGCTTCTGTACCACAAATTATCTTCTTCTCCCGAACGTTGGCAGCTAAGTCTGCAGTAGTTTCGATGGTCTTCTCTAGTTCCGGCACAGTAAGAAAAGAAAGCAGAGCCCCGCTGTACGCTGCCACCACAACGAATGCAAACATCCACCAGAAATTCACCAAAATTCCAAATGAACGGCAGTGAAACAGTCTTTTGCAAATGCCTGAGGATATAATAATGACATAAGATCATCTCAGTGAGTCTCTTTCTCTCTCTCTCTCTCTCTCTCTCTCTCTATAAAAATAATGAACATTAAAATAATAATACTTCACCACTCTCTTACAAAATAGTTTATTGATATGTTTTTCGGGTAATATTTTATTTATTAAAAAGACTTTTCTTTCTCAGCCTGGACATTATTGAAATTGTATGCATTGAGGGCAATTTGTCATTTGTTACTTTCCGTAGCAGGGACTCCAAATTCATTTTATGTGAATTGCAGCTCTTCAATGTCTTATACTTGTGCGGGAACACGAAGTGCAGAACTTTAATATCGTGTAATGGAGCGGAAATTAGTGATGTAAGTCTGTAAATATCTGTACAGTATTGTGATTAGTGGCGCGGATGCCAGGAAAGCTGGCTGGGTCCGCCTTGTACAATAAATAAAAATTACAAAAATCTCTTCAATTATTGTCTTCTTCATGGTTGTTACCCTTCAGCTTTCAAAGAGACCTATATCTAGATTATAATAACTACCGACCTATTATTATTCCGAATGCTATTGAAAAAAATGTTGAACTCCTCCTTTATAAATACTAAGTTCCTACCTTCACCATATTATCAATAATAATCAGTATGCTTTTCTTCACAGGAAATCAAGTTTCAAATCTGGCCATGTTTTCTCATTTCCAACAAACTGCAGTAATTTGAATAAAGGAAATAAAATTGATTCGCCTTTACTTGATATTCCACGTGTATGTGACCTATCTACACCGATATTCTGCTCTCCAATCTTCCATCTTATGTTCCATGATCCCTTTAATGGATTTGCTTGATTCACCGCTTAGAAATCGGAAACTATCCGAAATAATCGATGGTACTTCATCAAATCTGTTTACGGTTTCGCAAGGTGTTCCTCAAGGCTCATCGTCGAGACTGCTTTTTTTTCTTGTTTACATTAATGATTTGCCAACTTAATTTCAGATAGTGTTGAGTGGAAAATCTATGCAGATGGTATGAAACTTTACGAAGTTGTTTATTAGTCAACCGACAGCTATCAACTACAGTCCTGTCTTGATTCCTTCTCACACTGGCTCAATAACAGTAAAACGTGAATTATATCTCTACCACTCGAATCTGGTCGTCTCTAAGTAATCATAAAATTGGAAAGTCTTTAATTGCAAGTACTGATACATTCAAGGACTTAGGAGTCCTATTTCAATCTGACCTTCATCCCTTTTCCCATGTTGATCACTAATATTTCGGACTTGCAAAATTCTTGTACTAATTAAGCTTTCTTCCTTCATTTTCATGGGTGTCTAAGTAAAAATATTTTTCTACAAGCAGCTTGTAGATAAGTGTTCTGCGTATCATATTGAGATAAACTTCTATTATTCCTTTACAAACATAAATTTTTTGTTTTCAGCTAAGAAATATTATTTCTCGTAAGGCTATAACTAATTCATTACCCTACAACGTAAGAGTATAGCATAATACATATAATTTAAAGTTGACAGCGCAATATACACTGCCCTACCATTAATATCCGGACACTCCTCCGTGGATGGGACAACTGGTTCTATGCCTGCAACTCGTCACAGAATCTGCTATAAATATGCACACTGGGCCTGATATAAATATGCACAATAGACAATTACAAAAGGGCACATGCAAGATGACATGTTCAACAGAATTACCTCAACTGTTCAACAGAATTGATCACCTCAACAAATGCCAGACGCCGATTAACACGGTGTGAGGAGCGCAAATCATGGACTGTGGAGCAGTGGAAAACAGTCCTACGGACAGACGAGCTGAGGTTCACAATCTACTAGTCTGGTGGTCGTTCCTGGGCGTGGCGAATGCGAGGAGAACAGTTCCTTCCTGATTGTATCCTCCCAACAATGAAGTTTTGTGGAGGTAGCGTCATGGTAGGGGGCTCCTTTAATGGTTTGGCTACATCCATTAGCCGTTATCGACAAATACATGAATGGTGTGCAATACTAGGACAATAAATTAGGAGCAATACAATAATGCTCGAGTCGTAACATATTGGTTTGAGAGCATGGGGGTGGAAAAGTTGGATTGGCCAGTCCAGAGTCCTGATCTGAACACTGTCGAGCATCTTTGGGATGCATTGGATCGTCGGGTACGTGCACGTTGAGATTGCCTAAAGAACAATGCCGAACTGGTGGCTGCGTTAAAGGCCAAATGGATTAACATATCACCTGACAGTTATGAAAAGCTGGTTGACAGTATGCCACGAAGATTGAAGGCCGTCATAAAATCAAAAGGTTTCAGCACAAAATATTAAATAACACCATAAAAGCTTTTTATTTGGCTCAAGGCAGGTTTCCGGATATTAATGGTAGGGCATGTACGTACAATAACAATTTTTTTCTTTAGTCCAGCGATACTCCAATAGATAAAGTTTAGAAGAATTTTGAAGGTTTTTCATTAAAAACTTTAATTTCGCGAAGGACAATTTTAATTGTGCTTTAATATTGTTTTCCTTTGTTAAAATATAATGTAGAAATAAGAAATAAATTTTAATGCTTAAAATATTTTCTTTGAATCTTACCTTCGCCCATCAGACTTCCAAATAGCAGCCAGAGTGAACGACACAAGCTGGTTTTTGCAGTGCCATAAAGACGAGATGAAACCAGTAGAATGATATATAAGAATCCAGATACAACGCACATCGAAGTTAATAGAGTAATCCATAACTGAAAAACAAATTAAATTATGGAATTAAAATATAAAATTAATATATTTTAAAGCATTTGTATCAACGATTCTTTCTAAAAAAATTTAAGAAGTACTAATGCTTTATGCAACAGTCTGGGTTTTGAACACAAGTTCAGAATCGCACAATATGTTATATTAATCGATAATCATTTAATCTTTAAGGAAATTAATCTTAAAAACCGTAGACTAAAATATATATATACCTGTTTTGAAAACGGAGCTGCTAAAACAGTAGGCTTCAAGATGAATTTTGGAGCTCGAGTCACAAAAACAGTCCGTCCAAACAAGTCAGGGAAATAACTGTCAGCGACTAAACCTCTGTCATTCGTAATCAGGAATTCGGCACAACTTAAATCAGCTTCCTAGAGATTAAATTTCTTCCAATGATGTTCATTAATTAAGGAAAACATTTTTAATTATAATTGTAAAAACTTATGTAAATAAGCTTTAGAGTAACAATAAAAGTACTAAAAATAATGCGACATTCATAGAAAAGCAGAAATGCAATTTTATTAAGTTTGAATGGAAACTTAATAAATTATTTAATCTGGAAATGATTTTGTAAGACAGAAAGTCTTACAAGTTAAATTAAATATCAATATAATCAAAGAAAGAACGCTAGATAGAGTGATATTGTATACCTTACGAGAAAACACTTAAAGTCACAATTATTTAAGATCATCATCGTCATCAGCCAATTTCAATCCACTGCAGGATGAAGGCCTCTCCAGCAACTTTCCAGTTCCTTCTGTTTTGAGCACTGGCCATCCATTTACTACCTACAAACTCATGAATTTCATCTATCCATCTCCGCCTTTGTCTTCCAGGTTTTCTTCTAGCTCCTCTTGGATACCATTCTGTTATTTTCTTAGTCCATCTGTCATCATGTCTTCGAGCTACGTGTCCTGCCCAAGACCATTTTAGTTCTTTAGTTTTGATAAGAATGTCCTTTACTTGAGTTTGCTGCCTAATCCATGTGTTTCTCTTCTTATCTAACAGTCTGATTCCCAATATAATTCGTTCCATTCTTCGCTGTATAGTTCTCAGCTTCTCTTCCATTCTTTTGGTGAGTGCCCAAGTTTCACTTCCATAAGTCATGGTGGGGAGTATACATTGGTTCATTATTTTACGTTTCAGACAAACTGGGATATTGCTCTTCAGTATGTGACTATATTTCCTGAATGCTATCCATCCAAAATTTATTCTTCTCTTGACTTCCAGCCATTTATCATTATTACAGCTAATAACTTGTCCCAGATAAGTATATGACACCACCTTTCCAATTACTGCTCATTCAGTCACTTGTTATTGTTCATCACTTGGTATACTTGTTCATCATTACTTTTGTTTTAGCCATATTCATCTTTAGTCCAAAATCCTTACTAACTGTGCATAACTGATTAAGATTTTCCTCTAATTCTTTGGGATTGTGGCTTATGACCACAATATCATCTGCAAATCGTAAATGGTTTAGGTACTCTCCGTTCACATTGACTCCTTTCTGCGACCAGTCTAATCTTCTGAAAGCTTCCTCAAGGGCAGCAGTACACAGCTTCGGAGGTATTGTGTCTCCTTGTCGGACTCCTTTCTCAATTTTAAATTTCCTACTGTCTTTGTCTAGTCTAATAAAGGAGGTAGCACTCTCATATATTTCCTTCATAACCAAAAATATGCTGTATGGAGTCAAATACCTTTTCATAATCCACAAATGCCAGGCATAATGGTGTTTTATATTCATTTGCCTTCTCCATTAGCTGTGATATTATGTGAAGGTGATCCATAGTTGAGAATCCTGTCCTAAAGCCAGCTTGCTCTTTCGGTTGATTCTCATCAAGTATTCTTTCTAATCTGTTAGTAATGACCCTTGTGAACAACTTGTAGATGTGGGATAACAAGCTAATTGGTCTATAATTTCGAATTTCTGATTTATCTCCTTTCTTATGCAGCAAAACTATGATTGCATTATTCCACTGCTTAGGCATCACACCTTTTCTAATGCACTTTGTGAAGAGCCTTGCCAGTTTTTTGTGTTATGTCTCTTCCTCCCAATTTTTACAACTCTACAGTAACTTCATCTTCCACCGGGGCTTTCTGATTCTTCATTTTCTTCAATGCATGTTCTACCTCATCAGGAAGAATATCGGGTATGTCATATGTGTTGCTACTTTGCAATCCATCTTCCCCACTGCTGGCATCATTCCCTTGCTCCTTGTATAATTCTCTATAGTAGTCTTCTGCTATTTGAATTATGCCTTCTCTGCTGTTTATAAGTACACCATCGCGCATTCTTCAGTTTCAGTATCATTTGTCTTTCTGTATTACTGCTCATGGCTGCTGATTTAAATCCTTTGTTTTCCCTTAATGCTTGTTCTACTTTTCTTGTGTTAAATCTTCTTATGTCCTCTCTGAGTCTCTTTCTAATGGCTTTGCATAACTCAGTATACTCAATTTTCTCCCTGTCAGTGTTTTTCTTGCTTTTCATTTGTCGTCTTCGGTTCATCATGACAAGTGTTTCTTGACTAATTTTTCCTTCTTTGTATTTCTTTTTTCCTATAGGTTTCTTGGGCTTTATCACTTTCAGAAAGTTGTAATATTTCTCGTTAATATCTTGGTCCTGAGCAGTCTGCAGAAGCTCAAACTTGTTCTTAAGTTCCAGTACATACTGCTTTTTCTCCTCTTCTGTTATCTCAAAGACCTTTGTATTATTTACTTGAGTCAGTTTTTTCCTTTCCTTTCCTACATCTATATCAAGTGTACATCTTACCATTCTGTGATCACTTCCAACATTTACCTTATTCAGGACAGTAACATCATTCACAATATATCTTCTGTTAGTGAGGATGAAGTCGATTTCATTAGTAGTTAATCCATTTGGACTCTTCCATGTCCACTTTCTGTTCACCCTTTTCTTGAAAAAAGTGTTCATTACTGACAGTCCTTGAGATCCTGCAAATTCCACAAGTCTTTCACCTCTTTCATTTCTTTCACCAATTCCAAAATTTCCTATAGTTCCCCTTTCTGCACTGTTTTGTCTTTTTCCAACCTTAGCATTGAAGTCCCCCATAACAATAGTGTAGTGGGTTTTCTGCTAATCTGGAAGACTCTCAATTTCGGTGTACATTTCTTCGACCTCTTCATCATCATGGCTCGATGTTGGTGCATAAATCATTATAATCTTTAGCTTGTACCTCTTAGAAATCTTGAGTATTAGTTTTGACACCCTTGGTGATGTACTTTTGAATTCCAAAATGTTGTTTTTAAAATCTTTATGGACCAGAAACCCAACTCCACCTTCACTCCTTTCACTGTTTCCATTGGTGTACAGCAGATTTCCACTTGATAAACTTATAAGTGATTCATTCCTTCTTCTTGTTTCAGCCAAACCGATGATATTCCAATTCACATTTTCTAATTCCTTTTCCAGCTCTAATATCCTGTCTTCACCGATGAGTGATCTAACGTTATAACCGGCCAAGTTCAGTTTCGATGCATGGCAGCCTGGTCGTACCCAGAGATTCTTAGCACCCTCTGCTTCCACTCTGATCCTCTTGCTGCCGTAAGAGGGAGAGTGAAAGCTGCTGGGGACTGAGGGCCATTCATTTTGTTGTGCTGTGATATGCTGGAGGGTTTGGTCTTTTCCTCTTCATGCTGACCAGGCGTCTTGAAGAGAACCACTCTACACGTTCGTTGCCACCTAAGTGACATAACAGGGCTTACCATCGAGAAGGTGTGCATGAGTGGATTTTAGGGAGACAGGCCAACCGGACTTCTCCTAAATCTTCTGTAATAGAGAGATATTGGATCCATCAGTGTTTTAGGCTGAGTGTCTGATAACACACAGGATACCTGTTCCCCTCTAAGCCCCAATATTTAAGATAGTGGGTCTCAAATTAATGGAATTAAATTAAGTGGAAGCTATGGTTAATGTAAGAGCAAATATACCGTGAAAATAAACATTAGAATGAGATATAAAATCGGCGCCCACTACCCGAAAAGGCAAGCGAAGATAGCGAGATCGAAGCAGTGGGAGGTTGGTGGATAGAAGGGCAGGAGACGAATTGCTCCAGAGATTACAATAGGGGTACCAGCGTGGAGCGGTCCTGGTTTACCGTTAACAGAGCGGGCGTGGGTATTTTATAACAAGGCGAGACGAATCAAGTAAATGGACGCAGATGTTTTCTGGATGGTTCTGGAAAGATTCTGAGCTGCCGGAATTTCCGGTCACCTTACTAGAAAGTTCGAGAAATTTCTGGAAACCGGAAGTCTTCTCTACACGGGAAGGAGCTCGACCTTTTCCTATTGGACGTCACGTGAAATAGGCAAATTTGAATGGAGATTATGATGGGAAGATAGAAATGATTGGTTGAGGAAATGAGGGGCGTTACGAAATTTTGAGAAATAAAAAGGGAAGAGCGCGCGAAAAGAGGTGTGATGGAAGTTTTTGGAGAGGTATATTTTAGAAGGGTTGATGAAAGTTTTTTTTCGGAGAGGTAGGCCCGGGAATCAGTCCCCGGAAGTGATCCACCAGTAGAACCAGTTATGGTGAGTTGACTAAGTTCTGATAGTTTTAGTAAAGTATAGATAAGTTACAGTAAAGGGAACTTTCTCGAGATGGGACATAGAAGTCTGAAACCGCCCGCCGAGAGATATATTTAGGAGGACAGCGAGATAATGCTTACGGAAGAACACCAAACCGTCCTGCAGCGTACAGAAAGAAATAAAGTAAAGGCAAGCGACTCCTATTGAATGATCCGGCAGAGCGAAGAAAGATATGATACCAGGAATGATCGTCAAAGCGAATAGTATCCCTGGAAGATGTTAGCAGTTCCGAAGCTGAAGAAGAGCGATCTCAGACTGAGGGTGGAACCCGATGCAGAGCAGAACGTCAAAGACCAATCCTTGTATTAGCTGAGGAATTCAGCTCACCAGAAGTAAGTGCTTAACGGCATATGTACCATTAGTTAATACAAAAGACTGTAGCTAAAGACAGATAATGGTTAAAGGGAATTCCTTTGGGATGCATATAGTTAATTCAATACTTATTCTATAGATAAGTGCAGAAATGTCATAAGGATTGTTTAAAAAGAGGGTAGTTCATAGTTACGTTTCACCTGCCTAACTTTAATGAATGTAGAATAGAAAAAAAAACTTTTGGAAGGGCTAATCAATAGAGCTGTTAGAGTTGTATGTTAACTTGTATAATGTTACTGGAGTAGAGAAGTGGGGCAATTAGTCGCTAAATGCTGAAATTTACCTGAGAGAATGAAGAAATAAATAAACCAATGTATATTTCATTAACGGGTAATTTGATTGTGTTAGGGTGAGACTAGCCTAGAATAATTTGTAAAGTGGACATTTAATTCCAGAAGAAGAATTGTATTAACCATGAAGAAGAATGTAGTATTGTGCTAGATAAGTATGAATAATAAATAAAATGTCAATTGTATTTAAGAAAGAGTTAAGTTAAACTGATCGTAGGAGAGTGTCAGTGGCCCAATAGTAAGAAGATGATGGATAGGAGAGCCTAATGACCAGGAACGTAATCCATGCCATGTACTATTATCAAGTGAATAATGTGTATGATTTGCTAGATTCTTTTGTTTGTAAAATATGTATAATAAACTAATTGTATTTAACTTAATGCAAATGGTGTTTGGTCATTTCTGAACACACAGCAAAATCCAAAGGAGGAGTGCACTAATATAGAAACTCCCTCAGATCCGGAATTCTTCTGTGAGATAACAAGTCAGATGCAAAGTGGAGTATAGTAAGAATATAAAAAAATAATAAATGAGAAAGGGGATTTTTAAGATAAGGGAGCTTAATAATAAATAATAGTAATTGAAGAAATATAGAAACACAAAAGACAAAGGAAACAAGTAATAAAAATATATAAATTCCACCCCACCCCCACAATTTATCGATGGTTGGGAACATAACCTTCATTGCAAATGTCGCATAGACCTTCCCATTTCGTAAATGGTTACCCATTCCATAGCAAGGTTCTCATAACACAGTTCACAGTGTTAGGAGAACTCCCACGAGACTGTCCATCGTAAAATCTTCACGCTGTAAGATGTAAAATCTTACAAATATATTATTTTATAGAAAAGTGAGATTAGTTTAAAGTAAAACTTATAATAAAGCATATGGGGGAGCGAAACCTTACAAGTCAAGAATATTACTAAGATCTAAGAATTACTAAGAATATTACTGGCAAGGGATTAAATTAGACAACGTCTATACAAGGGGAGCGGTAGGCTGAAAAGCTATTAGCAACCTGGGTACACTTCGACTCCCAGCTCACACAGACAAACCAAAACAATAGAAACAAGTAGCAACTGCTATTAGTAGAAGGTGTTAACTCTGGAAAACAATGGCACGAAGGACCATGCTACTGTCGGGACATTTCTTTAATCGGTGACACCTGGAGAAGAGACAAGGTAGTAAATACGGAACAAATGCTGGGAATTAGATTTAAGACTAGCGTCTGGCTGTCGGTGATGGCAAGTTTTATAGATCGTGGGAAATTAGTCTGCTACAGTATAACTATAAGTGGCTGACTTCAAAGGTACAGACAGCCTGAGAAAGTTTACAAATTTCTTAAAATAAGAAGTTGGATAGAGCACTAAATAGACAGCGTGAACAAGATTAAAATGAGTGAATAAGAACAGAGAGAAAGTTGATAAAATGAGAAAGATTGGTTAAACTGAGAACTAGGGCAGGCTTGACATATGGAGGCAGTACAGAAATTGAGATGAACAAAAAGAGAGAACTGGAGTGGAAAAAGGGTGCATCTGTGAGGTATCTTTTTTTTTAGGTGTTTTTAAAAAGGTGGAGAGACAAAAATAAAGAGAAAGTAAAAAAATGGAGTGATAGAAATCAGCGAAGGCGTAAGTGCTTAGGAAAGGAGGAAGTCCCTTTTGATGAAGGCATCGAGTTCTGATGTCCCAGACAGTAGGAAGCAGATCCTGTATCGAAGCTAACAGGTGATGAAAGCAAAGTGCTAGCCCAATTAGACGCCAAAAAAGGAAGCTTGAAGCCTCCCCGGAAAAGAAAGGAAAAGGATAGAAGTAGGTGAGATATTATTAAGTACTGTAAGTTAACAAGGACTGTTAGTGAAACAGTATAGTGATTAATTAAAAAAAAAAGGGAGTAGCACTAGAAATAAATTGATAGATAAATTATCTCTGAAGTAAATTATATATATATATATATATATATATATATATATATATATATACTAACAGAGTTTAATTAATTAAAAAAGGTTATTGTAAAATGCAAGAGAAACGAAGGATGAGTAATAGATCAAATTGTTGTTCAAATGATTATAATATGTTAGAAGGGTAGTAAGGTTTATATGAGAAGTTTTGATTATGTTTTAAGGATAGATAATTGAATTATATGAGAATCTTTGAATGTTTTAAGGATAGATAATTGAATTATGTGAGCAACTCTGAATATAGTGTTTGTATTGATGAAGAATTGTTGGTTCATCTGAAGACTAAATACAAATAGAGACTTTAGGAAAGTTAAGATTGGTCTTCAGTGTATTGTAACAGAATGGTGAGAACACAGAGTATAATGATGAAAGTAGCATATTGCTTGTTAATATAAGGAACACAATTGTATCCAGAAATAAGTGAAATAGGTATGATGAAGGTGTATAAGTCTTAGGTGTTAGTTAGTTAAGGCAAGAAGGATGAATCAGTGTTTTCATATAATTCTCAACTCAGATTAGCTAGTGAAGGGAAACAGGAATAAGATTAATATATGCAAGGTATCCTTGATTTAACTTTGTATGCATATTACATGTTTTTTATTCAATTGTATATTATTTTGTATATATATATGTAAATAAACTTTGTTGCTTATTAATTTGTGAGTTTGTTATTCCTGAACACTCAGCCTTTCCGAAGGGAATTATACATAATTGAGAAGTTCCCTTGAATCTGGAATTCTCCTGTGAAGTAAAATCAGATGTGTACATGGGGGTGTAAGAAATAGAGGTCTATATAGTTATAAGGGAACAACAGAACAATAAGAAATATTTAATAAAGCATTAAATATTTCTATTATACATTATTAAAATATTATTATACATATATTATACATATTCAAAATTTACTTATTTACTTACTATTATACATATTCAAAATAAAATTTAAAGAAGAGTAAAGACATATGTATATATTCACGAAACAAAATATTTCACCCCCCACAACGCATTATGGCTTCAAATCTATGGACTTGACATCTGATAGATGATGCTTTTGACAATTAACACATTCATCCATTGACACTAGTCATAAATAAATAAGAGGAGCCACACTACTTTTTCAATGCTAAAGGAAATATCCAGAAAAGACACTGAAATTAATGACCAGGTAGAAGTAAACTGCTCTTTGGTGGTAGCAAACTGGTGGATGATTTTGACCAGTCACAGAATATCCTGTACGTATTTCCTTGCCATATACAGAGCAGCATGCCATGAACTTTGAAGGAGGAGTTGCAGTCGAAAGACTTTTGATAATAAGGCATGCTCTCGATTGGTGTTGCGCAAGGAAAACTGAATCTACACTATGAATCGAAATAAATCTTTCCTGGTAAGAAGCATGTCTGAAAGATGCTTTTTACTGGGTGTTGTGTCACATGTGAGAGTAGTAGTAATAGCAGTAGGGTTTTTTTTTAGGAGCATTGCTGAATAAGGCCATATTTTTCTTTCTATACTGTCTGTAAATTGATTTGGTTCTGTGGTCGATTTTCTGTTTGCTGGACAAAAAGGCCTAATTTCCAGGAGGAAATACCATGCTGCTCTCGCCTAAGACAGAATAATCAGCCACGTTGCCGAAAAAAAAGCCCATAAAAATTCCCCACACCATCGACCCGACTCGAACTCAGGTCTTTATAACCCGGTGGGAGAAAGCGGCAATTCTACCAATTGTGCTACCCACGAGTGACATTTGATTCAATTGAATAAAGTCAGAGGAATTGGTACTTAGAACTCTAGATAGGTCAAGATGGCTCTTATCCTTAGTGGAGCGTACGAATGTTTAAAGAGACGAGGAGGTAGTGCGGAGCAAAATGCCACAGGTTTTTCTCTCAGAAATTAGTTGAAGTTTTTCCATGGTATGTTGAATTCTTTTTCACGGTACTCGTTTTGCAAAGTAGTCCAGCGAGATCTTAATTTGATTCAAACATACCTGTTTTCTTCATAATTATGTGTTCGCTTTTGAAAAGGAAATAAAATTTGCACGATCATCCTTTCGAAAGTGCTGTAATTTTCAAAATTCAAGGCTAAGATTTCTTATGAAAATTAGACTCCATAGAAGGATAGATCGCCAAATTTGGAACTCTGGAACAGAACATTTTATTTTGAATTCAGAAAAATTTTGTTGTGAGAAAAAAGACCAACGGCACTATATTTCAAAGTCTTTTACATTTTCGTTAGTAAGAGCTTCATTCTGATTTTATTAGGATTATTTTTAAGGTTAGATAAGACCCCTCATGGATAGCACAGCTTGTACAATCGCCGTCCTCCCTGCGTGGAAAAGACCTGAGATCCAGTCCCATTGACGACATGAGGAATTTTTACCGGCCTTTTTCACAACGTGGCTAAGTTCGTCGGTCTGAGGTGAGGGTGGCATGGTTTTTCCTCCCCCGAAACTCGGGTTTGTTGTGTAGTTCACAGAAAACCGACCACAGAACACACGCAATTTAGAGACAGTATTTACAGAGCAATAGGGCCTAATTCGCCAATGCTCCGAAAACCTTTCTACAACTAAAACAACTGCTAGATAAGGAAAATTAATAAGAATACATTACCTGCCTATAGATCATTCCCAGCATTCCTGTTACATTTGTTTCAGCAAGACGTCCCCACTCTCCATCACTGGGAATGAGGATCTGATACCTGCAAGAAAAGATTGTTGAATTGTTCAAATGATGCATTATTATTTACAATAGGGTCCTTCAAAAGAAGTGCAATAATTTTGTGCGGTTTTCACCTACTTGTCATTGACTACGTCACGCCTAATAGTAACGTACGCATTGAGCTCAAATGAGTGGACTGATGACATATACACTCAGTGATCGTTGAATTGTTGTTGTTTTTGATGTTGTTGTTATTGTGGTTTAATGGCACATAAACTGCTACGGCTATAATGTGCCCATTAATTTGTTATATAAAGAGATGAGAAATTTCCAAAAGTCAGAAAACATTCTGAAATCAGAACTGATTAAAAAGCCCGGTTTGCCTGAGCAAGTTAAAAAATTCAGAAATATTTTCCTTATCATCAATGAGATTTTCAAGAGTTATTGGTTTACGAAGATGGACAGTGATAGCAAGGTTGAAGTTCTGTCTTGTTTATAGTAGGGGAAGTCAATGAGAATATGTTTCACAGTCAGAGTTATCGAACAATGTGGACACTGTGGTGGATCATCTCCAGTGAAAAAATATAGATGGTTGTTACCTATCCTTGCCATTGAAAGGACTACTTCTTCTCGCCTTGATCTACGGACATTAGAATGCCAAATGTTTGGATCCTCTTTGAACTGCAAGAGATTATTATTAGTCTGAGAGTGTTAGAGGGATGTCCATTCTGATAGGCATGCAGCATTAATGATCAATGTATAGTCTTATGCTGGAACACGGATATTGGTTATCTGCGGTGGATGGATTTTTCGCAACTTTATCGGCCAGTTCATTGTCCAAAATACCAGAATGGGCCGGAATCAAACAGAAAGTGACCCGTTTATGGCGTTCTTCAATCTGCAGTAATAATCTTCTAATCTAATTTATAACAGGGTGAACTTTATCTGAGGAACAACACAATGCCTTGATTGAGCTGAAGGAATCAATATAAATAACAGCTTTTAAAGAACAGTCAGAACAGAGATTTTCTAAGGCTAGTTTAATTGCATATAATTCCGCTGAGAATATACTGAATTCAGATAGGAGGAACACTGAAATAATGGTATTCGGAAACACTGCGGCTGCTCCAACGTTTGAATAAGATTTATACCCATCTGTATAAATTGGGGAAAAATCCGTTTATCGTTGCGTCTGAACTGCATGAAGTTATTTGATAGTGGATGCTGGTAAAACACTCTTTTCCCATTGGCAGAGTTGAGTGTCACAGAGCTGTATAGGAGGAGGATCCCATGGTGGTTGAATGCAAGTTTCTATCTGTTGCACGGAATGGATGGAAACATTCCAAACCTGCATCAGTTCAAGAAGGGGAAGACCAGCTGGTTTCACTATGCTAGGTTTACTACTGTAGTGGTTTTCTAACGGTGGATTGAAAAGGCATGACTGAATGGGATGTGACGCACAACTTTGTATATTAACAGCATACTTCAGTAACAGTGCTTTCCTAAGAAAACTTAGTGTGGGCTTGTGAGCATCCATGTAGAGACTGTGTACTGGCGATGTTCTGAATGCACCAAGTGCAATTCTAAACGGATTGTGTTGAACTGGATCAAGCCAGCGCAATACACTCGCCCTAGCAGAATCGTGGATGTCAGCTCCATAATCCAGACGTGATCTGATTAAAGCCCTGTATAGACAAAGCAAGGCCGTACGATTGCACCACATGTTTGGGTGGATATAGCGCTGAGTACGTTCAACTGCTTTAGACGTATATTTTTAATATGCTCTAAGAAGTTTAATTTATTGCCTAGGATTAAACCTAGAAATCGGATCTTATTAGTGAGTGGGATAGATATATTAGGGATTTGAATTTCAGGATCCAGGTGAAACTTTTGTTGTCTACAGAAATGGGTAGCAACTGTTTTCTGCTGCGACAGGCGATAGCCGTTGAGGCTGGCCCATTGCTGTATTTCATTAAGAGATATTTGAAGCTGTCTTTCAATAGATCTCATGTTTTGGGAATGGCGGGAGATAGAAAAGTCATCTGCATAAAGGTAAGTTTATACTGTATTTGAAAGTTGTTTAGTGATGGAATCTAAACAACTCCCAGTTTAGAGTGGCATTCAAACAGACGTATCACGGACCAAATTCACAGATCCATCCTCCTAACTATCACTCGCGCTTGCCGCACGGTGAGCACCCACGCCCTGCAAGTGCTCGCAGGCACTCTCCCGCTGGACCTAGAAATCATACAACGCGGCCTACTATAGTACCTAGACAAAGGCACCCCACAGACTTTTCTGGGGTTCACTATTGACCTAGCCAGCAACAGAAATGTGGAAAAGAAGCGGATACAAACTCACCTGCAGCAGGCATGGCAGAAAAGGTGGAGCAACTCTCAAAAGGGAGAGATCACAAAGAAATTTCTACCCAATATTGAACAAAACTACCCAACCTCACCCAACTGGTTCTCCCCAGGTCTACAAGCAACGTACCTCTTAACTGGACACGGAGCTATTAATGCCAAACTGTCTCTACTTGGGATTCAGGTTGATCCAACTTGCACTTGCGGGGGGCTGGAGAGCTGGCAGCACCTAATGTATGACTGCAGGCTCTATGAAGACCTACGTGGTGTTTTACTCACCAGAATCCACTACTTACCACAGGGACAAGAACATCACCTCCTAGACACGAAGGAGGAGTATCAAGCCTTCTCGGATTATGCACAGGCACTGTTCACGAGGAGGAGGACGAGGAGAAACCAAATGGCCGCAGCCCACAACCCACTACCATTATAACCAAAGAACATCTGCTCTTCAGCTCACCGGGCTCCCTTCCCTGGTGCCTTTCTACCCCCTCCCCTGCGCCGGTGGTGGGACGGTCCCCCAGGCGCCCCCTACTTTCTCCTGGTGAGGCACGGGCATGCCTCACTGACTTCTGGGGTTGCCTACTCTATCATCCCCATATTTCTGCCTTAACTCCCCCAGCCTTCAGTCTCCCACCCACTCTATCTTTATGCTAGCGAATGTCCCACACACAAAAACTTAATTATGTCAAAATTCCCGTTCGCCCATTCTTTCGGCTTTTATTATGCAAGCATTATCCCCCCTCACCTAACGATCATCAAACCGACGATGATGGATATATGTCTCTGTCTGTACGTACGTGCATATAAAAGAGCGCGCGCGTTTTTTTTTTTTTTTTTTTTTTAGGTCCTAGCCTCTGAAATCTCAGGAAATTAGGTGGCAGGACCTGCCAGAGTGAAACTAAAACTACTGGGTTCCTGGTCTGCCTCCACGGGGCGAAGGTGGGGCAACGTTGGGCCTCAGCAGGGGTCCAGCGGCTAAACGACCAGATGAACAACGGTACACGACATCACACAGATACAAAGCCCACACACTTTTAAATCTCTGGCATTTCCCAGTGAACTGGTACACCCACAATGAAAGCAACACGGAGATGGGGGAAACCCCTGGTGCCGTCTGACACTAAATACACCTTACACCTTTAGAGTGGCATTCAGTACTGATCCCTGAGGAACACCTTCTTCTTGAATAAGCCTTGTAGAAAGCGCATGATGGATGATCGAACTTGAAATGATCTAGTATGTAGAAAATTCTTCACAAATATAGGAAGGTTGCCCTGTAGACCAAGAGAAGAGAGTAGGGATCTCTAAGTATGTCATGCCGCCAGGTGGTGTCAACGGCCTTTTCTATATCTATAGAAACGATTACTAGGTGTTCGCGTTTAACAAAGGTATTACAAATAGTAAATTCGGCCATAACCATAAGATCCAAGCATGAGCTGTTTTGACGAAAGCCATGTTGAGTACGGCCCATTATCCGTTCTGAATCTATCTATGATCCGGGCGAGTCTACTGTGGACAATTTTTTTCAAGGATTTGTCTAAGACAGCTGGATAGAGACATCGGTCTGTAGCTATGGGGGTTGTTGGATCTTTTCCAGGTTTTAGGAAAGCCAAAACAGTAGAATTATGCAAAGAAGCTGGAAAAAATATTTTCTAAAAAAATACTGTTGTAAAAGACCAGAAGGAGACGAAAAGCTTTTTCATCAAGGTGTTGTAGCATAATATAATAGATCCCATCTGGTCCAGCAGCACCATTGTGGGCTGTTCTAATAGCATGCAAGAGTTCAGAATATTGCAGAGGTTTGTTATGTGGCAGAAGACGGGCAGTTTTAAAGTTAATATAATGCTGTTCTGATGTGTTTTTAATTCGCTGAAAAGATGTAGTATAAGCTAATGCTGCTGAGATTTCAGCAAATGAATTGCCCAAAGCATTAGCTATATCCAAAGGATTACATAGCTCTTGCTCGCAAACAGTTCTTTCTACTCCACACTGGCGCTGGCAAGGATAGAATGGGCCCAGAAGAAGACGAAGAAACGGTTAGCGAGATTAGGGCCCCTAGTCCTGCTGCAGACACAGCCTGATATAGGCATGGTGCTTACGATGTTGGAAATCCAACGAAATTGGACTTTTTCTTATTCGTTAATCCTGTCATTCTGACGTTCTTCTGATGCCACAAGAGTCCAGAAGAAGTTATTCGAAGTATTCTAGTGTAGAAAGGTAATACGATACTCCTAGAATCTTCCTAACTTCCTGTACCCATTATTGCCAACTTGCTTACTAGTTAATAAAAAAAACAGAACTAGGCCACAGCGTAAGTGTAAAGGGTCATTCTTTGCACGGCAAGAATTTTGAATACTTTCCACATCACTTTGACGCTGTGACTGAAAAGAATGGTGAGAAGTTTCATTAAGAAATCAAGGTTAACCGAAAACAGAGGCCACCATAAATAGCGAGCCCTTGCGTTTGCTTGAAAAATGGGAATAATATGATGAGAACAAAAAAAAAAAAAAGCAAATGCATATCGGCATTATTTAAAAGAAATACTTGTATAAGAGAAAATAATATACTCCTACCTGAATTTCATTCTCTGTGAAAATAGTTTAAACATGCTGGAATACGTTCCATCACGCAAAATATTATTTCCATGTTCATCCTGTGCTACTTCTGCATAGGGTGGATACTATGAAAATAAGAGCAGGAGATCATACGAAATTCAGTTGTAAGTGAGGTACGAGAATCATTATACACTGAGTGATCACTAAATTATGACCACCGACCTAATACTTCGTAGGTCCTCCTTTTTCCCTCAGTACAGCAGATATCCGACGTGGCATTTATTCGACAACATGTCGGAACCGTTCAGGAGGTATGGCCAACCAAGCTGTGTAATGCGGCTAGCAATGCAGGTTTATAGGTGATTTTTGTATCCAGACGCCTGATATGCCTTTCTATAGTGTCCCACAAGTGCTCTATGGGATTTATATCGGTGGAGTTCGGAGGCCAATCGATAGGCTGGAAGTCAGAACTGTGTCCTCAAACCATTCCTGCACAAGAAGTGCCCAATGGCTCGGCGCATTGTCATCTTGGAAGACACCATCGCCATTCGGGAAAGAGTGTAACATAGCGGGGTATACGCAGTCAGCAAGCAGTTGGCGATAGCGGAGACCAGTGATACGTTGCTCCACATCCACCAGAGGTACAAGTTCCTGCCAGTGAAACATGCCACACACCATACAACTGTCTCAACTGGCAACGTCTCTGGGCCATAGCTCCAATGATACTTCTTCAGCTCTTCAACACCTGTCTGAATGAGGGTAACTTTCCATCACGTTGGAAGCATGCTAATCTGAGACTCTTACCTAAGGATCCCACAGGTACCTCCAAGGCATTTCGCCCGATTGCGCTGCTTCCCATTCTCGGCAAGGTTTTTGAGAGACTGCTGCTCTCCCGCTTCCAACCCCGATATGAAGCCAGTGGTTTGGCATCCTCGCTTCAATTTGGATTCAAACAAGGGTGCTCCACAATTGATGCTCTATCCAAAACCCTCAAAGTTGCAGAACAGTCGGATGCAACTTATGTACTGGCAATCTTCATTGACTTCAAAGGAGCTTTTGACACAGTGTGGTGGCCGGGCGTTCTTCAGTGGGCCAGAGTCTCTAACTGCACTTGGAATTTCTACCACTGCCTCAAAAGCTACTTCTCTAACCGCAAGGTCAGCATCAAAACAAAATATCACTGCATCACCCGACATCTAACCCGAGGCTGTCCCCAGGGCTCCATCCTGGGGCCAGCTGTCTGGAATATGATACTCGACGACTGGCTCCTGAGGGACTACCCACACACTACTCAGCTTTCTTATGCCGACGACATGGTTATTATCATTGAGGGCCCCACCCGCGCCACCATAGAAACCCAGGCTACGGTTGTTCTCGCTGCTCTGTCCGTATGGGCCACGGAAAATAAACTCTCAGTCTCCACTGAGAAGAGCAAAACCCTCCTATTAAAAGGCAAACTGGACTTCTCCAGACCTCCTACCATACGTTTTAATGGCCGCCCACTGAAAAACTACCGATCGGTGAAGTACCTAGGAGTAATTTTGGACGACAGGAGAACTTTCATTCCTCATATCCAAGCTATCAAAGAAAAGATAAAAAATTACATCACTATGTTAGCACGCTTTACCCGCAAGGACTTTTATTTTATTTTTTATTTATTAACACACAACTGTATATACATTCTCAAGTTATCTTAATCAATTTACATACAATATTAATCAATTTATATACAATATTTATATACAGATTTATATACATGCTCTTATATATACTGTAGTCTTTCTGTACATTGATTGTGTGTGTCCTGATATGAAGGGTGGCTCCTAGACACAAGCCCATCTCCACCTTTTACTCCTGAGAAAGCTCAGAACGTCTGCAAGACAGGCCTGAAAAAAAGAGCATTATGTCAGGCCATTTTGCCACCAGGGATTAACTAACACCTGGATCCACCATTCTCTATGTGTGCTGTAATGCACAAATCCTGCACCTACCGGAAGTAGTGCTATACTGGTAGGTGCCAGCAATCCCGCCCCCAAGGCTGCCCAAACTTGGAGGCCAGCGAAAAAAAAATAAATAAATAAATAAAAATAAAATAAAAAATAAAAATTTTCCAACTAAGAACAATGTACACTTGTTGAAAAAAAAAAAGCAACATTATACGATTATTTACATGCAAATAGCAAATACATACACTTACATTAACTTAACACTTAGAAACATTAACATTATCTCCACTTTAGAGTCCATCCACAAATGCAAGCCTGAATTGGGTGTCCAGGAGCAGAAGATCATCTCGCTGTAGACAAGAAACATCCTATAAAGATGACATTACACGAAGTGTTCTGTCGTCAAATGTGCAGCACTTCCCTTAATTGGTATCCTGCAATAGATTTCTTAGCTCCTGTGTTCTTTTAAAAACTTTGGCCGAGAATTCCTGAAGCAAAGCAAAGATGTCCCACCTCTGAACCAAGAGAGGTAAATTATTCTCCGTGAGGTTTGGCAACCTATTTAGTAATTCCTGCCTGTCTGAAGTATACAGTCCGCATTCAAGGATGACATGTCTCCAAGATTCCACCTCACCGCACGAACAGTAGGGGTCAGGTTCTAATCCTCTTTCAAATAGTTTGGCCCTTAAGCCATGTCCAGTGATTAAGTAACTCGTTGTCATGGTGGGAGCAAACCAAGACGACACCCTCCTGTCCATTGCAAAGCTTACGGCTGGAATGAAGCCTCTTGTAATGGTTCCATACTCACTCAAATCCCAACGTTGCTGCCAGCAATTCACAAGCTCGCCCCAAATTCTACGTTTTTCCTCCTTTATGTTGTTATTTGGATTAGAGGTGATATTCAATATTTGTAACGCCCTTCCCTTCTTTAAGTTATATACAATACCTCGGAAAATAATGTGTAAATCCAAGGGGATGGTACCTGCAATAACCCGCAAGGACTGGGGTCTTAAAGGACCAACTCAACGCCTTTTATATTCAGCAGTATTTATACCAATTTTTACATTTGGAGCTGCAGTATGGTACCGCCGAATGACTTTAGTGCATGCTCAACGTAAAATTCAGCAAATTCAACGCTTATGCTACTACAAATGACCCGCGCATGTAGAACGACATCAACTGCCGCCCTACAGCTACTAACAGGCCGCCTCCCTTTGGACCTCCACGTCGCTTTTATCGGACTTTCTCATGCCATAAAGAAGAATAAGGAAGCTGAATTCCTCACTATTCAAACCCGTACCGATACCGACATCAAACAGGAACATAAACGTGTGTGGCTACAATTCATAAACTTATGGCAAACCCGCTGGAATAACTCCACAACTGGTGCAACTACTAAACTTTTCCTTCCTGTGGTAACCTACATCAACAAGCAACGTTCCACTTGGTTCTTCCCTAACGTCTATGCTTCCTTCCTATTAACTGGCCACGGGTCCTTCAAGAGACGCCTTCTAGAGTTCGGCCTAGCCGAGGATGCCCTCTGTACCTGCGGAGAACCTGAAGACTGGGATCACGTGATGCACTCATGCAACGTATACTTAGATCTAAGAAACCAACTACTCCTAGACCTCCACACTACATCACTTCGGCCAGAAACCAAGTTATTGGAATCCAATGATGCCTTCCGTGCACTGACCAGTTATGCCAACGAGGTCTTTCGTCGTCGCTGGCATCACCTGCAACTCCCGAACACTACTCCTGGATAACCTCCTCTAGACAGCAACTGATACCCAGCACCGGAAACTTCCAGACATGAAACTGCAAATGGCGGACAGCCCTGTCGACGCCGCTCGGTGATTCTCCATTGTGACGATCCTGGACTCTTTAATTTGAACTTTACCTATTCTCTTCTTCCTACCCACAGTCTTTCTCCAGGACTCCCACAACTGCATCTAGCACTCTTCCTGCTCCGTTTCGCCTGGAAGGATGCCTATGCTCTGTCATCCTCGCTATCTTGTCTGTCTTCCACTTTCCTGTCTCTTCTCTGCTCTTTCCTTGGCCTTCCCCACTCTCGCTCCTGCAAGAGTGTGGACGGCCCGTCAGATGTCTTTTACTCCCTGGTCCGGCTCCTCGTGCCAGTGGACGGATGCTGGGAGGCTCCTTCCTGGTGATCGCGCCTCCCAGTAACGAAGAGGCCAGTCAAACAACACAAACAACACACTACTCACACATAACCCACACAGACTGGCTTTGCTATGTTAACAGAGTATTTAACGCGGATTTGTGGGAAACCACGGGAACCGCATAACAAAAAAACACTATGTCCACTATGTCCACTGTCTCAACTGGCCCGTACGTTTGATACCATGCATGCTGCTTGTTCAAGAGCCTCGTGTTGTTGACACTAAATCCGCACACGACCATGCACGGTGTGGAGTAAACTACGTGACTCATCCGACCAGCACACCGTCTTCCAGTCTTCTAACGTCTAACTTGCATGCTCATTGCACTAGGCGAGTCTTTTACGCCGATGAACCTTGGTTAGGAGAGGATGCCGTAAGGTTTGTCTGCTGGTATAGCCCATACGTGCGAGCATGCGATGCAAGGTCATGCCAAATATTGTTTCGGATTATCCCATGTTGTATTGGGTAGTCAACTCTTCAACAGTACTACGCCTGTTCGCCTGTACGAGTCGTGGGACCCAGCGCTCACCTCTAACATCAACCTTTCGGTGACCTTTGCAATTTTGCTGTCTGTCGTTGTTTGACCATTTTTATGCCAGTCCTGGTACACTTTAACTACGGCGGCTCTCGAACACCCCACCAGTTCAACCGTTTGGGAAATCGAGGCACCAGCTCGTCGAACACCCACAATCTGTCCTTTATCAAAGACCAATAAATCCTTCATTTTACCCATCACGCTCGGAAGTTTACTACCTACTGAAGCACTGACGCCTTATCTATGCTAGGTACGTCCACTAACTGCGCACTCTCGTACCTCACGTGGTCAAAGGGTAGCATTCAGTTTTCATAGGGGTGGTCATAATTCAGTGATCATTTTATGTATTAGACTGATATAAATATAAGTTATTATAGAAATATTCTTACCGGTAAACACGCTACTTTCAGGGTTAAATCTTCCATCGTGTCACACCTGTCAGCATGATGTAACCTGATCTCCTTGAAGTTTCTGGTTACATAATAAAGTTGCTGTTGCGATGCCTGAGAACTGGTTGGGAATGGAGGACGTTTGAAAAGGTGCACCTCAAATTTAATAGATGCCTACAATAAAACAAACAATCCAAGTTAAATTTCGTCTATTGCTATTGTGGGGGTCTATGGTTTTACACTGGTGTGCAAATTTAAGGACCAGTCAGGTTTTCACCTGTTGTTGTTATTTGGTTTTTAGGAGCATTAGCAACTAAGGCCATATTGCTCCGGGGATATGCGGTGGTCATTCCCTGACCTTACCTTTTCCGCATTCTCCGTATTTGGTGGCGCACGGGCTCGAACTCCAGTCTAATCAAAAACATGTGCTACGCACTGCTGCTCCTGCCCACATGGCTACGGGGGCGCCGGGTTTTCACCTGTAGCTTCTCATAGGAGTATACTGGATATTGGAAAGGCATATCAAAGGAACCTCGTGTGGTACAGAAATGATGAAGGAAACAACACCGACACAACAACGGAAATAAATCAAGGACGTGTGGGACTTAAACGGAATCCTTAGAAAGTAGCTCGGATGACTTTCACAAAGAGGAGGAATATAAATGAAATTATATTCACAATGAATGGGACCGCCATTTGTATACCTCTGGCATAGACAGGGTACTGTCACTCGATACATAGAACATACGCGCAGATGAGAGAAATCCCCGGAGCCGTCCGACCCTCAGCATACCTTTCCCTATACCTTCTGCGCTTCGGTACTATAGTCAGGAGCTTCCTCTAAAGAGATCTCGGAGTTGAATATTGGCTCCTGAGATGACTTAACAGGGGGACATGTGCTACCTTGCACCATCTCTAGGAGCATGCTCTGTGCAAACCTGGGCATTAAACTCTGAGAAACCATAGTCAAGGAGGGGAATCTACACACCTTGACACAAATTCTATATGGCCAAATTAATTCGCCTGTTTTTGCAAACCCTCGGACCTCACAATGAACCCGGTACAGTTCAACACCGTGTCTACAATCTTTTCTGCAAAATTTGCAATACCTTAGGTCAGCGTTCCCGTCAAATACGTTCGGAATGTATAACTCTCGGGGAGTTGATGCCTCATCTTTCTGACGGTCGAAGCGCTATAGACAGGACACAGTGAAAGAACAGTCTAAACACGACCAATAAGCATTATATGAAAAGAATTCTCTTCAAAAGCTTTACTGGATTCACAATATTTTTATTGTTTGTTATTTTATGTATTGATTTTTACTTTGGTGTGTATTTTTAAACTGTCTTGATCTCTTGCAATTCCAATGAATATAATCAATTGGAATTTGCATCATGTACACCTTCTAGCCGAACCAAGCTGCTGTTCCAGGGGTGCCCACTGATGTGGAAATAAAATGATAATAATAATAATAACCACGACCAGGTAGCCAGGCTAATACGACAGGAACTAGCGAGGAAATTCCAGTTGACCAAATAAAGTGTACCATACTACAAGTACAAACCAGATGCAGTACTAGAGACCCTAACCCACAAGCTCTACTGGGACCGCGCCATAATAACGGATAAGACCATTCCGCAGAACAGACCAGACATAACTATTTGTGGACAAGATGGAAAAGGCTACCTATCTGATTGACATAGGGGTGCCCAACACTAGCAATGTCCAGAAAACCACTGAGGGAAAAATTAGGAAGTACACGAACCTGAGACTTGAGGTCAAGGAGACGTGGCATATGCAAAAAGTATCGACCATTCCGATCATTGTGTGAACCACAGGTATGGTACCAAAGACTCTACATAGCATCCTAGCAGCAATAGGTCTTCCAGAGAACACCTACAAGGAACTCCACAACGTCGCAATCCTGAATACCTGTAGGATAGTCAGAGATTTCCTCGACCAACAGTAACACCAGACATTACAACCACCCTGTGTACTTGATAGCAGTACCCGTCACGGAATGGAATCACCCAAGGGAGAAATAATATAAGAGCAATACTACTACTACTACTAATAATAATAATAATAATAATAATAATAATAAACAGTACAGAGGAACTTTATTCAAAAATGGCAACATAGCACTGGCTGCCATGATGCAGATGCATCACTGCCAAAGATGGAACAATGGGAAGAGGTGGTCCTTAGTACGAGGTATGGCCACCCATAATGTCGAAGCAGGTTGCACCGCCTGTCCATACTTAGAACAATGTTGTGAACAAGTTCTTGCAGGAACATTGTCCATTCCTCTGTCAGCGCCATCTTCAGCTAGTGAACATTTTCTGGTGGGTGTGGAAGTGCCGTTAGGCGTCTCCCCAGAGCGTCCCATATGTGTTCGATGGGTTTTAGATCTGTCAGGGGAACGGGCAGGCCAATCCATACTAACAATGTCCTCACTTTCCAAAAGCATATCAACAGCTGCAGTGCGATGGGGTGTGGCGTTGTCATCCATAAACACGAACTCGGGGCAAATGGCACACATGGTGAAGGAGTATCTCAGTACAGTAGTGTGCACCGGTTACAGTATCGCCTTCCAGTATCTGGAATTGTATAAGTTCATTCAAGATAACGCCTACCCAGACGAGGACACCTCGACCGCCATATCGATTCCTTTCAGTGATGTTTGCGGGATGATACCGTGTGCCAACCTCTCGCCAGATCAGCTGACGACGAGAATCGCTGCTGAGACTGAATCTGCTCTCATCAGTAAAGAGTACCTTAAGTAAAGTAAAGATTTTGTGGTGGTAACCTTTAGAAATAGTGTTGGTCCTTGTGATTTGCACACCAGTGTACTATGACTCCTTAAATCCTGGCTATTAATTTTAACCAAAGATAAAATACGCTGGTTGATATTCAAGAGGAATTAAGAATAGGAGAAAAAAGATTAAAAATATTACTATCGATCAATATCATTATATTATTCATTTTAACCTTTTTTTTCTGTATAAGGTTCTCTGTTTATTGCAAACAATGCCATTATTAAGTTGGGACTTTCGGTTATCCTTTTCAAGTCATTTTACTCTCATGCCATTTCATAAAGAGGTCATTTCCGTTAGACTAGAATCAATAGAGATCAGAGTCCTAGAATTTTTTATTTCGAAATCCTAAGGTAACAGAAATTCCAGTGCGGTGGAATTTAAAGGGCTAAAAGGAATGTACTTCCATTTTCACAACAAAGCTATAACAGAGATACTTACATTCGGCATATCAGACTGGGAAGTTGTCATAAATGCCACGTGATGTATACCCCTCAGAGACGTGTTAAATTCCTTCGAGAGAAGGCCGTGATCCAGTGGACCATCAGAAAATATATACCAATGGTTCAGAAACTTTCTTCTCCAATCAACCTACAAAATAATATTGAAAATATTAGATTTCATTCTTAACCCACGTAGATACGGACCGATATTAGCATTAGTAGAGGTATAGGATGAAAGAAAGCAAGTTTATATAAAATCAGCCAAAAAAAAAAGAAAAAAAATCACTCTTCTCATTTCACCCATCATACACTCCAAATACTTGTCTAGTTCTACTTTGAACTTATTTATGTTGTAGACCTCCACTATAAGAGATGGAAGTTTGTTCCGACTATCGACCACTGCGTTGGCTAAAGGAAAATTTCCGCACATCTATTCTACAATTGCCTTTCCTCAATTTGAAATTATGTGCCCTCGGGCGATAAATCTGGGCAAGAGAAAGAATCACATCAGCATTGAGCTTGCAGAAACCAATCAAGGCCTCATACATGTCAATCAGATCACCTTCCAGGTGCCTGCTCTTCAGACGCTGCAATTTGTAGAACTTAAGCCTTTCTTGTTGACAGCAACCCTTTGTTCCATTCATCAATCTCGTTGCCCTTCTCTCTAGCCGTTCCAACAGTTCTACATCCTTCCTAAAATGAAGCCCCAAGACATGTATGCACTACTCAAGGTGGGGCCTGACCATTGCTTTATACAAGGGGATAATCCCCTCCTTACCTCTGCTATCAAAATCCTGTATGTCATTGAAAACACACAACGAGGTACTCTTGCAGCCTATCTCCACTGCTCACAAAACTCCATATCAAACTGCACCACTACCCCAGCTCTTTTTCATTCTCCACTACTCTGGGTGTAGTACCACACCGTTGGTACGTTACGTTGATCTAGGGTTACTGCTACCCATATGCAGCATTTTGTTTGTCAATGTTAAACTTCAGTTGCCACCTGTCATCCCATCTGTTAAACATTTCTAGATCATGTTGCAGTAGCGTATTTTCGTTGCTTCATTAACAACCCTGCCAACCTTTGTATCGTCTGTAAATTTGGACAGAAATCCTGATATACCTTCATCAATATCATTGTAAATACAGAAAAGAACAATGGGCCCAAAACCGAATCCTGGGGGACCCCACTAATAAAATTAGCCCAAGAAGAGCATTCATTACCCTCTCTGTGTTTTCTCCCACTCAACCATCCCTTTATCCCTAGGAGCAACGTACCCTGAATGCCATATTGCTGCAATGTGTACAGTAGTAGTCTTCCATGTGCAACAGTATCAAAAGCCTTCCTGGAATCCAAGTATATGATGTAAAAAAATACGTTTTGCATCCAGTTCCTTTGTTACCACATCATAGTATCCAAGCAAATTGGGCAGACAAGACTTCACCTTAACAAATCCATACCGCGTGTGAACTATAAGTGAAGTCTTGTCAAGGTGGTCCTGCAATGCTTCTTTAACCAATGACCCCATTATTTTCCCCCGAACAGAAGTTAAACTCTTGTCACTCTTTTATCCCCCTTTTGTGAAATGGGGACACATTAGCACATCTACAGTCCTCCGCAGAGTCCAACGAAGCGCTCATAATTATGAGTTCGCTACATGTTAGAGAATATTTGAAATTAATTATTATTTTTAAAATTACAATCAAGATTTCTAAATCAAATTCATAACTGCTGAAGGAAAATATCGGACAATATTTTATTTCTCTCTTAGATTTCAAAGAGAGAATATTGGAAGCAATTTCACTCCTTTCGTACAGCTGGTGATAATAATTTTCATTATATTAGAAATTTATCGAAGCGATTAAATTAGGATAAATGAAACTCACTTTCTTCAGTCTTTGAAGGGCAACATCGATGTGTGCTGTGTGATAAATCACATTAAATTTCTTTCCTCGGTTTAGAATGTTTGCTTCTCTACTAAAAGGATCTGCCAACGCATTCAAATATGAGATGCCTTCGAGATCGTCCATTGCGATGAGAGATATTCCAGAGTCAAAGAGGTTTTCAACTACACAGCTCTTCGTATCACCTATAAGATAATTATTTATGATTTTAGGGTAATGAAAAATTACTCAACGACACAAGAAACGTAGGAGTTTGGAAGAATCTAATTTTGGGATACGTTATGTATGCTGTATCGCTTACTATTTTTCATTAAAAAATAAATAACACGATTAAAGTATTTCCTACTTGGTTATATGGGTGAAAAGCTTTTGTTACTCGACATAAAAGGAAAGTGGATATTTAAAAAAGTCAAAAAATTGCATTTGGTAATTTCAAAGTTCTAATAACATAAAAAAGCAACAGAGTATGACGCCTTTTGGGATTTAAAAAACTTACTAAGTTTTCTGTAATTCACGTACATGATGTTCTTAAATGCACCTTCGCTTCTGTGAATTCCTTTAATTAGTTTCGACAGCGCGAGGCATTTCCAGTCTGAAAAATATAAATAATAAAGGTTGTTTTAGTTATTAGAGTCCATTTATATACTTATTCGTGTTGGAACAATAAACCAATCCACCATTTGGAGCACAACAGAAACATTAATAGTTGTTGATGAAATACAAACCGGTTATAAAAGCCTTTTCTCAATTTTAAAAATGAATACTTGGAAATTTATGTTGGCCGTATTGAAAAATGGTTTTTGTATTGTAATCAGCATATGCAGGTATTTTTTTAAAGAATAGACAATATTTAGGAATTTTACCACAAGGAATCGCACAAAGTGATTAATTTAAAAGAAAATACTCACAGATAAATGTCTCACCAGTATTTATGTATCCACCATTCTTTTTGCATAAGCAATCAGGACAGGTATAGTGTTCCTCGCAAATATGGGATGGATGGATCATTACTATGCAAGCGATCTGTCATGGCCCTTGTGGATAACACAGTTGGCAGGATCTCCGTCCTCCCAACCTGAGTTCGAATCATGTCAGGCATTTCTATGGGCTTTTTGCACAGGGTGGTTGATTTAATCAGTCTCAGGCGAGTGTACCATGGTTTTTTCTCCCGTAAACTCGAGTTTTTCGTCCAGCAACATAAACTAGATTTCGGAACACACTCAATTTAGGAACACTATACACGGAGTAATATAGCCTTACTATCAACGCCTGCGATCGACTAACTCAGCCACGGAATGAAAAAACCCCATTAAAGTTCCTAGCGTCATCGAAGGGATTTGAACCTTTTCCATCCGATGTGGGGAGAACGGTGACGACACCATTGTACTACAAGCGCAAACTCTCCGAATAAACTGATACGGAAAAGCTTATGTGTATACTCTTCATGTTCACTGATCCATACACAGTTTATATCATTTTGCAGTATTTTCAAGATATACCGCTGAAGAAATGTAGAGTTACTAAGAATTCGCCTTAATTCTAATATGAATTCTAATATGTTGATAACGTTACAAGTTTATTAAAAATTAAAACAAAAATACATAAAGTAAGTACTGCAATGCATTAAGAACCCGAAAATGTTTTCAAGAAATTAAAAAGGTCGTCACCTGTGTGGTTCCCCAACACCCACTTTTTTTTTACAACTGGGTTTTTGAATTCGAACATGGAAAACGCATGACTTGGAACGACAGTGATAACAAGCACTGTGCCAACTGTGAGGATAAAAATTTATTTAATGAAATCAACAAAATAATCATTTATGGTTACTAATAATGTTTTTACTTTTCAAGATGTATTTTCAATTTTTCCCATATTTTCCGTTGTACTCCACAATAACACGCTCTATCATAAGTTCTGTAAATGGATATTGTACTTACTTGGAGGTGTTAAACTTCCATGACACATTCCGATAAAAATTAGATGTAAAACTAAGGCAGCCAGTTGAAAACCGGAAGCCATTTGTCGTAAACTATTTCATTGAAATACTTCCATAAACTGATCATAAACGCTTAACTCAATGCAGTTAAGGCCTTCTTGGATATTTGGCCATTTCTCGACTGTCATCGTTGTACGCGTAGGAAAATTGATTGAAAATGTATCGTGTACATCATTCAAAAAGTGCGCGGTCGAATTTTAATCAGCTTTAGGTGTTGTTCCTGTTGCTGAAAGCGTAATAAAGTAAACGATCAATGTTCCTTACATAGGTTTCCAACAACTGCCTCTAGAAAAAAAAGATTAACTCAACAGAAATGCTTTTCGAGGAAACTAATTAATTCGGAAAAAAAAAAGATAATAAACTTTGAGAAAACAGTTAAGACAATAATATTTCAGTAATAGCTCTTCTCCTTTCTCTTCAATCTCCATGGCTATTGCAAACATATTTTATCCACAAAGCCCTTAAATACGCCACAGGACACATGCATTGAGCTTTCATCGAAGTTATTCGAAGAGAAGACGTACCAGGTAGAACGAAGCTGTAATGGAGGACTATATCTGGTTATTTGTTTGAGGCCATCATATATAGACCTCAAAAGCATTTAAAATGTACATTTTTACGACGTTTTTGATTAATCCAAAGGGGTTTCTACTTTTTCATTTTTGATTTTTTACCTTGTTTCTTAATTGTAAATTAATACTCCATTCTGTACAGAAGTTTTCTTTTCTCTCATTTACGTGACGCAGTTTATGCTATGCAAAATCTATGGTCCATTTGAAATCGGCATACTCAAATTCGGAAAGAAAAACACTAACAAGTGAAAATTAACATTCCCTACAAAAATTTATGGAATTCGAAGTATTCAATCAGTTTTTCGCACTTTTTTCTTTTAATATAACTAATAAATGAATTCACTAGAAGACAAAATGACCTTTCGCTCAGTCATTTTTTCAGTACCTGCGAAGCGAACTTGAGGTTATTTATTATACTGTGTGAGCCAGGCTGCACTTTAATTTTGGCAGAACAATTTCCTCTCAACTGCAGATGAACTGCAGTCAGAAAGCAAAGAGACCAAGGGAACTTAGTGAAAACTACGTCCCACACTTGAAAGGAACTTCTCCATTGTGGAATCCCACTGACATCCCATTTATACTGGTCATACTTGATATATTCTTCGTAGTCTTCTTTAATGCAAACAGATTGGTAACAGAAATCAAAATATGCATGTTCTTATTGTGAAACATCACCGCTTTCAAACTTTTACTTGAGCTAACATGAAAAGAAAATACTATTTCTGATTGTGACTTATACAATTTCTTCAAAGACCAATAGGATCATAACGATAGTATAAGATCGTTGAAACCGTGTGTGCCAGACATGGAAATTCTTTTTTCTTTCTGTGCAAGTATAAGAATTATATAAGTTGAAAATATGAGAGATAATGAAACAGGAGAGATAAAACAGCAATCATATTGCTGTTTTATCTCTCCTGTTAAGTTAGAGTTAGTTTTTGCCTCATTGTTTCCTTTATACATGGAAAATGTCTAAATGTATAATACGAGATAATGTATGTGTAATATATGTTACGTATAATATAATTAATTCGTTTTATTTAATCCAGTTTAGGACGTATTGTCATGGAACATGTGTTGCCCAACTCAATTCTTCTCTTCGAGGATGTAGTCTACCAGTTGATTGAATTTGTCTCAGCGCTTTAGATTTTACACCTCTAGTGTATTTGTTCTAAGATTTCAAATCCATCCTACTGGTCTCTTTGCACACATTATTTGTTTTCAGTGGGGACAGAGGAAAGATAGGTAACTTCCCTACAAAACAAAAATTCAGAATTGAAATGGGAAGAACAAGAAATGCCTTTCCTCCTTTTCTTATCAAAACGGAAAGTTTAAAAACATGTCAGCTGGATTAAGCCTTTGATGTCTGTGAACGATGTAGATTAGAGGTTGATGTGAAAATCCAACTTATTATAATTTGAACGGAATGATTTCAAAACACGTGGAAATCCTTCAGATGAGATGTTTGAGAGGAGGTGGAGAGGTTAATTGATTTTTATTTAGCTATTTATAGATTCTAATTTTAAGACAAATCTCGAACTCATCTATTTTGGCTATTTTTATGATGTCATTCGACCACTAAAGCTGTTCCCAACGAGAGTTTAAATTTGATTGCTCTTCCTTGCCATAATTTCAGCTTGAAGTTCAATTCACACAAATAAAAAACTGTCAATGTAATGTTAACGTGATTAACAAAATTAAATTAATTGTCATGTCAATCAGCTTTTTCCATAGACAGATCAATCCAATTTATATTATTACATTAGCACTTTACAAGCACTTACTGAATTAATTACAAGCACTTACTGAATTAATTCCTCTTTCCTTCCTGCTGAAAATAACAATGACATCCATCTAATAAGGGCATTACCTTACTTTCAACCTTTTATGATCCCTCCATTTGTCGTTTCCAATGGAGTTGTGTAGGATTACCTAGGGTATCTACAGGATATCTGTTTTTCCCAATTAATCCATTAAAGGGTTTGTCCGCTAAATCACTGCAATGGTATTTTACTCTGACTGAGCGGACAAACCCGCAAATGGACTAACTGAGAAAAGCAGATAGCGATGTAGGCGGTCTCTGTTAAAAACAATCTAGCACACACCAGCGCGTGTTTAAGGGCAAATACAAAACATCATAATGTAGTTAACTGAGGAAAATAAGACTGCAGGTGGTCTGATTCCTCATATCTGATACAGAAGGGCACATAGAAACAAGGTGCCATTAAGATTTGGCACAACTAATGCGTTTGCAACATAAGGCGACCAATATCACACTATGCTGCTTAAACACAGAAAATGTATTTGCAACCTGCTATATAAAAACAACTACAGAAAAATGGATGTTTAATTAAAATAACTGCAAAAGGAAACATTTTGTACCTTCAGGAAAGAACATTCTTTAATTGACGAACAAGTCGTCCTCCGACATGTGTCATCACACTCCTGGTCTTTGAGCTATCGACTTCTTCCTCAACGATTGAAAGACACTACTGTGCTGCCTCCTAAATTTTGAGTTGAGTCACTTGAGATTTGAAATATACAGTAAATATTATTATCGTTATTCAAGACTAGTGCAGAACAAAGTTGAAGGGCTCTACAGATGTAGAGGTTATTAGGTCTTGTATCTCAAGACTGGTTGCCTGCAGATATAACTGCAGTCTACATAGAGATAGAGGTGTATGTGGTCTACCAGGGGATAACTTTGGTCTATATTTTAAGAACACGGTTTTCTTTCTTTTTTGTGTTAAATTTGCCCATAGGTAGAATTGAAGAGACCATTTTGAAGATGGATATTCCTGTTCAACATTACAGCTGAATAAAGTTGAAGAACTCAAGGTTGGTCACGAGTAGTTGAAATTAGAGCATATGTCCAGATAGAGCAATGAGCACTACCCGTAATCAGCCTAAGATTATATCCAGTGATTTATTTATCTTTTTTTCTTAATTATGTCTTAAGTTTGTCCATTGAATAATTTTACGTCGGCTATATTGGTTTTAATAACATATGGTCATTGAAACAGTGTGATATTTGCACGAGTTGCCACTTGAATTATTTCAAATTAATTAATATCTTTATTGCAATCAGCGAAAACAAGTGCATTTTACATGAATGCCTGATGAAATACCCATAACGAAAAATGAAATACCCATATCAACAAAAATATTAGGGTTTAATATAGAATGGAACTAAAACTCTAAAAACAAAAATTAAGTTGTAAACACATGAAAGAATTTTTTTTTTTTCACAATATCAACAAACTGATAAAGCAAAAACAGTGACAGTCAGTCGGTTGAAGACGAGAGCTGCTCCCTGCTGATACGTCTTTTATAGGCTTTTTCCTCAATGAATTTCTTGTAGTCAGCATCATATCTTGGACGTTTTGGAGCATCTCCATTGGCAGGAATCAGTCGCCCTTCCTGAGCTTCCACACCACGGACTGTAAAGAAGGGAGGGCCCTTACGGGTTTCGGAGTATTCTCCAATTACAAATCTGCCAAAAACGGCGTATTGGTTTCACCCTCTGTCATTTAAATGGTGACAAGTAAGCGGAGGGTCAAGATCCGTTTTGAGACGTTTCTGTAGTTTAGAAGTTTCGTCATTAATTGTTTATTGCCTCTTCATTTTCTTGCTTGTCACGTTAGGTGTTGTGCAGTCAGTAAAAGCATTATTGATGGGGAGCTCTCATTGCAGGAGATCAATTTCCACACATTTGTATTAAAGTCATGTGCTACCAATAAAGGCCGAATTACAGATTTTTATACGCGATGAAAACTCCATTACTGTCTTTTCACGTAGTATGAACTTACTATCGAGAGGACACCATCCTTAAATATTTAGACTAAGGAAAAACTATATCAAGCCGAAGGAAATGGGGTAATTTTCCGATATAATAATTTGACCAACTGATGAACCACGACAGAGGATTCAAGAAGCGATTTACGGTGTGTAAAATAATGATGTTGAAGACTGAATTCGATCTTCATTTTTTTATAAATTTGATTCCAACTGCTGTTGCGTGAAGTAGAAAATATTAGCTATTCATATCTTGCCCGACAGTTTTTCTTTCTGAAAGCTAACATCTGCTAATATTCTATTAGCAGATGTCAGCTTTCTTCCTTTGTCGGTTTCAATCTGCAAATTCCCAACCTTCACTGCATCGTAACTACATTTCAGCAGTAATGAATCTATTGGTCTGGCTTTGTTTATCGGGCTCTCAGCTTCAATTATGAGATCCAATGTTGTTCTGTTTTTCTAGCCGGTCTCAAGAGAATATTCTTAATATAACAGAGTTCAAGGATGATATATTCTACAATCACTTGAAATTTTGCTTTTGACTGAAACCAGGCTTACTACTGCCTTGTTACAGAAATTCTGGAACACCTCGTTATCCCTTTTCTTATTGGGGTGCTTGACGCCATTTTCCAGCAGGACAACGCCCGAATAGATACGCAAGGATTTCTTCTGAGTGTCTTCGTGGTGTGAACGTTGTCTTGGCCAGTCAGGTGTCTCGATTTCTATCCCATCGAGCACGTTTCTGCCATGATTGGAAGCCATCTAGAGACCTATGTGGTAACATTGGTCTGTAGATGGCTTCCAATCATGTAGGTAACCTCTTTAGGTAACTTCTTACCACGGATGGTCTGCGGCACCTGGTGCAGCAGAACATCAGCGGTATGGATTTAGTTGAAAATACCGCAGGAGGCTATACGACCCCTATACTACTTGATGCTGACTCGCTTAGCTCAATGCATCCGCAACTGTGGTGGATTGACATAATATTTATTTGTCGATCATGTATTCACAAACATTAGCGTCGGCAAATTTCTTAATGTGTTTCTTAAGTCCTTGGCAACTGTAAGTATCCTTTCTGTATTCCTGTTCCTTCAGGGTGCTGAAATTTCATTATCGCAGAGTGTATATCAGAGATACAATCAGGTAAGACTGTAAGTATCCTTTCTGTATTCCTGTTCCTTTAGGAATAAATCCAGGTAAGAATTTGTGAAGGTGTATTTATAATGAAACTTACTTGTAATGCTGTGGTTAACTTTAAAAATTACAAGAAATCGCCTTAGTATAGCAGGCCGCAATATTTTAAAATTAGTAAAGGATTTATTTAATTAAATAATTTTACTCTTTCCGTCTTTGAAGCAATTCCAATAAAATTAATTTATTATATTTGAATCTTAATGATGAATGGTTCATATTCCTTTGTATTAATTGGCCTGTAATTAACGCTTAATTATACATTTAATTTACAATTTTAGAATCTATTCCTACGAAACTGATGATAATAGAAACACAACTGGATGTGAAGGCAAACTTTTTCATGTTTGCCTTCACCTCCAACTTTTCAACTTCTTTAGGATCCACCTTGCTGAGAAAAATTGTGGGAAGATGTCATGTTATTGAAGTGACGAAGTGTTTGTGATGAAGCCGTGTTAGCTAAAGGTTTATGCATATGGTACAGGGGCTTTATACACGCTTCTTCATGCATTATACGCACCGGTGAATTTCTATTGGAGAGACTTCCTACTATCTTTGCTGCTACTGTTTTATGAATATCTGGCTTATAGAATTATAAAGATATCATATTCGTCAATAGACATATCATTACCAATCCTAAATTTCTAACCGTGGTGGCGTATAATTAAATTCATACACCAAAAATCTCAATTTTTCTTTGACTTGAACTGGTAATATTGCGTTTCTGTGAAATATAAATGTAGTATTTAGCTGATAATACAATAAATATTGTCTATTCAAAAGTTTAACATGTTATCAGCTCTGCGAGCGCTGATATTTATGTTGTTTTATTAAATTCATATTTTGAATTTAATAAAATTTATTAATTTGAATTTAATTAAATTTATTAATTTGAATTTAATAAAATTTATTCAATCATATTTTGAATTTTCTTTTATTTTCTCTTACACAAAGCATTAAAAAGAAATTCGGCAAGGAAAATTGAAAGTGATATCGCATATCCCACAATCAGCAATATGAACGTGTCCTGTAGTTGGTCTATTCTTAGAGCTTCAACAGATCTGGGAAAAGTTTCTTCCACTTTCCACTTTAATTCTTCCTCGAAAAATATGTAATCATTCCACTTGTTGATAAGGCCGGCTTCCAGGCTTTTCATTAATCTGAAATAAGAAGAATTGCAAGCATATTAAGAAATAAAGCAACTAAAAATCTGAGGCATCCCGTATATATTCTATCTGTAAACTCGGCATATCCAGCGGTCATTTGTCTGTTTGCTGGATGAAAATCCCAAGCTTCTGGGAGAATGATCATACAACTCTTGCCTAAGATCGACTAATTCAGACACTTTGCGAAAGAAAAGGCCAATAAAATGACTTCAAGTCGTTGATAGTATACGAAGGAAGGTGATTTTTCCAAGGTATAATTCACTAGGAAGAATTGTCAGTGAATTTAAGGTCTTTATTTAAAGCTTTCAGTAGCTGGAACGAATGATGAAAAATATTTATTGGTACGAATTTTAGATTTAATCTCAATGATTTCTTATTGTACTCATGTTTTTATTAGTGTTTTGCTGGTAATTAAAAATAGTTATTCAAAATAAGTAATCACAGTTTGACCTACTATCAAACCATGTTACTAAGTTCTGATAGAAAGCCATTGTGCTCAATACCTATTTTAATCATTCGTGAGCACAAATAAGGCACAAACTTGGAATTTTTCTAATTTATGCGTTTTCAATTTATTTTAATGATGTTTAATCGAGATAAGGTCGACTATCTGTTGGCCACTGCCACCTTCCAATATTACCTTCGAACCACTCTTTTAAGCAAAGACTGTTACAATAATATTAGAATAGGAATTGCTGAATGATTGGAGCTTTATCATGTTGGAAGTTTATAATGGCCACTTGAAGATAATTTCCACAGCAGCGGTTACTCAGAATTGTCCAGAACATCAGAACGCAGGAATCCAATTTACATTCACTGGAATAATGAACCCAGTCGACACCATGAGAAACACTCTCCAAACCATGACATCACTTTCTCATATCCAGTTAGTAAGTGTTCTGCAGATATTCCATACTCAAGCAAACTCAGACGGGAAAGAGTACACAGTTAGGCTCGTTGCTTCGCAAGACCGATTTCATTGATCCACAGTGTAGGTTCGTTGTGACTTGCAAAATGCCAATAGATTCTGCTCAATCAATTATTATTTGTAACATGCTTACACAGCCAAGAAAAACAAATAAATAAATGCCAGCTTCATTCACCAATTCTCTCCAATAATTTATCAAAACATTCTTTAAATTTATTCGAACTACTCACTTCCTCAGTAACAGCTGGAAGTCTGTTCTAACAATCATTTATTCTTTAGCTGAATGAAAATTTCCATACATCCATCCTTTTCCAATTTAAATTTATGCAGCGTAGTGCGAGTGTTAGCTGAGAAAGAGACTAAAGGCACTATCAACATGGTTTACATAAACCTTTAAAAAACATATAATTCAGCTAGACTTCCACGCATGCGTCTCCAATTTCCGGGGATCATTATTTACAGAATCCCAGTCTTTCTTGATAAGAATATTGTTTTGTGTTCCAACTAACTTTGTTACCGTTCTCCTCACCCTATCAAACAGGCACGCATCTTTCCTAATATAGGACTTCCTCACCTGAATTCAAGATGCGGTATAACAATTGCCTTACACAACAGGATAGTCGCCTTCTTGTCCCTAATAACACACTTTCTGTTTCAATGACAAAACGCTGTTTCCGCTCCTAGCAGTGTAATTGTACTGCTCTCAGATTTTCATACCGCATTGCACAATTAACAGTAGATCTTTTTTTTTTCTTATCTTAAAGACTGTTCAAATGGTATATTATTCTAGGATTGTTGCTAGGCAGCACCTTGCATTTGAAATGTACAAAATTTGAAATAAATAAATTAATAACATCAAGGGGTCAAGTGTAACTCCAACCAGACCAAACTTATCATATTAGTCCATGAAAAGAGGTGATAATTTACAACCACTCTTTGTCTCGTACCATTCAATCTCACTTTATCCGTAACATTAACTTGTCCTTAAAACATTATTAACTTTATCATTAACTTGTCCTTAAAGCATTATTGCTCCAGTTCATGCACAAATACTATATGTGGTATATTAACAAAGTCTATCTTGAATTCTAAGATGTCAATACAATTCTTTGCATACAATTTGTACGTGATGAAATCAGAGTAGTTAACCAGACGGGTCAGGTATGACTCCCGTTAACAAACCCACTTTTCGGAACCACTAAACACTGCCTCAGTAGCATCAACATATTTCCTTGCACTTGTTATATTCAATAATGAACCTTGTACTATTCAAGTATATGCTCTCTCTATGGCCCTTGTGGATGATATAGTTGCTATAATCATTATCCTCCCCACACCATCTTGGAAAAGACCTGCGTCTGCATTCGTAATTGAGACGAGGAATTTTTATGGTCCTTTTTCACAACGTGGTTGAGTTAGTCGGGCTTAGCAAATTTTTTTCTAGCAAATCCACCACTGGACACACGCAATTTACGACCGAACATATTATATACTGCGCAATATAGCACTCAGTTTCTGATGCGCACAGAACACTACGACAACTAATCAACATGTATAAAAAGATTCCCTTCCTGTTATAAGCACAGACAATGATGCAAAAGATTCCACCTCATGAACTTTCCACAATCTGTCCAGGACCAAAGATTTAAACGGTATCTCGTTGGTCTCTTGCCTTAAAGATATGTTGATGACCAACATGTCTTTGATGCAAGAGACCAACAGAAACTAGATAGCTTTTGCAGTGTAACACAAGTGCGACAGTAAAAATAACACTTATTAGGGATACCCAAGCGCTACCCCATCTATCGCGGGTATTATATCCATAAATTGCATGGTTCCTTCCACTGATCGGTTTGCCTGTTTTTCTGGATGAAAAATCCGATTTTTCCGGAAGAAAATCCGCTTTGTTTGACTAAGAGCATCTAACTCAGCTAGGAAGTAAAAAAAAAAAAACAAAAAAACTATGAATGTAATTGCGTCATTGACGAGATTCGAACTCTAGCCTTTTCCACTCGGAGGAGGGGACGGTGGTTCTAGTCACTGCATTAACAGCGAACAAAAGGGCCACAGTAATGTAGACAAATATTGTATCTTTGGTAGGGAAGTTAGTTTAACTTCGCCGTAGTGCACTGAGATGAAAGTCTTCGCCGGTTTCTTAGTGATTATAATCACCATTTTTGTCGCACTGGCCGAAAAAAGCCCGAGGTGGAATTATGTCAACGACGCGATGAATTATAATTGGCTTTTTTTACCTGTTTTTTTTTTAAACTCCATAGCTGAGTTTCTCTGTCTCAGACGAGATCAAAAAGATTCTCATCACAAAAAAACCCCCACAATTTATAAATATAATAGACACGGGTACATGAGGTAATTCTTGAGTGTCCCTGATATGATAGTCTGTTGTGATGATACTGATCCGTGTCAAATGGCTAGAAATGAGTCTAATACTATGGTTGTGCGATGTTTGTTTGTTTTTGTTGTTTAGCTATGTCTGTTCATTTTTCTACCAGGGAGCAGCGATTATCAGGAAAGGCATTTTTGGCGCCCGTCTGCGCCGCGAGGAGGTGGAAAGAAACTATTATGTAACCGCCCATAACAACTGAATCCTGAACCTGTAGGTGGTTGTGCAAGACATGGATGCCAACAAATCTCGTACCATCGGGATTTGCTGGCATCCAAACCGATGGCACCAATAAAAAAAGAAATGAAAAAAAAAAGTGAATATTTAATTAAAAATAAAAAAATTATAATGGCGACTGGTACAACAGTGGCAGCGTGAGAAGCATTTCAGAATGTACAACTTTTCTCATCTTTTCACGAATGGGTAGTTTATCGAAGGCCAACTCGGATTCCACTCCTTAAGAAATTATGGTTACGGTAGGCTCTTGTACGATAACACTGGACAGGGGAAACCGTTGGCAAGCCGTGACTGGTCTAACAGTAGCTCGTTCCTGCTTTCCATCTGACAGGAAGAGCTGAATATGAGAAATATCATGAGTATATGGACCAATACTGCCAGGTGTAAATACTGTAGCTATAGGCTTCTGGTGGTGGTTACTAGCCTACAAATGCAGTGTACAATACCTGTGTAAAATGGCAGGGAATGTTTACTTTGTGTACATGTTTACTTTGTTAACTTTGTGTACATTGTACTTTTACTAGTTACAGTTTACTTCGAAATTTATTTCGACAACGAGCATCCCTTCATGGCTGCAGTGTATCCACCTGCAAATGAGTTTGTCTAACAAGATAATGGACCATGTTATAAGACCAGAATTGTACAAATCTGGTCGCAGGAGACAACAATTAATTTAACGTACTGCAGCAACGTGCATTCAGTATAATGCGTCACCATAGTTGGGCTCTTCTGGGATGAGGTAGGATGAGCACTTGGGAGGAGAGATCCATAACCAGCCATTTTACATCAACTGTGGGAAACAATTCGATCAGCTTGTTTCAGGCACGCTATGGACATCTCATTGAGTCGATGCCACAAGGAACACATTCTGTTCTGAAGGCTCTAGGAGAAGCTACTTGATATTAGGTTGGTGTACGTAATAAAGTGGCTGCTGAAGGTACATGCGGTATTCTGAGGAAAGAAATATTGAAAAGGCTTCGATATCATTGAAATCATTTATGTGAAATAGTTTTATATAAAATTCTTAAATCTATTAAAATTATAAAAGAAATTGATACCTACATAATATCAAACCGTTCCCTGCATGGGTGGCCACGATGGATATAAAATCCAAATAGAGAAATAGAAAAGGCTTCTTTCCCAAGCAAGAAGTTCATCCTCCCGTATTTGAAGCTATTCATTGAAATTGCTGCAGCATCATGTATAAAGCAGTATCTTTCTTGAAGAGTTCTCGATAAACCGTCATATACGTTGCTTTCGATGGTATTGTCATTCATATGTTCGCCTATAACTCGCATATCATCATGGCGGGCTTCCTAATAAACATGAAAAAAAGTAGAAATAAGGGTGAGTTCGTGGAACATTCGGGTATTTAAGTCACACATAAATGAATCTGAGTCTACATAAACTCTTGCTACAAGGAACACGGTGTAACTTCACTAAGTTGCGTACTTACTTTAAACATAGTATGATATGCGGTGTTTTCTTCTGTACCACAACTTATATTCTTCTCCCGAACGTTGGCAGCTAAGTCTGCAGTAGTCTCGATGGTCTTCTCTAGTTCCGGCACAGTAAGAAAAGAAAGCAGAGCCCCGCTGTACGCTGCCACCACAACGATTGCAAAAATCCACCAGAAAATCACCAAAATTCCAAATGAACGGCAGTGAAACATCCTTTTGCAAAATCCTGAGGATATAATCATGACGTATTACAAATTCAAACGATCAGAAAAGTCAGTGAGTATCTCTCTCTCTTTCTCTCTCTCTCTCTCTCTCTCTGTCAAGAAAAATAAACATTAAAATAATAAAACTTCACCACTCTCTTACAAAAAAGTTTATTGATATGTTACAGAATAGTAACATTCTAAGCAGTTACATTCCAGAAAACATAAATATCCCCGTACTAATAGATTTAATGAAAACTGCCTGAAAATTGCAAGCCAGCATATCATAACCATATAATCAATAGATCGAAAAGGATATCAGTTAAAATCGACTGTTTATCGAACTAAACCACATTCAATTCTCTATTCTAATCGTAGTAACTTCCTTCCTTGAATATAGAACAAGCTTGTGTATTTAATTAATCGCAAAAATTACACCCCGCAAAAGGTATTTAAAACTCAAAAGTAAATTTAGCTCCTTTTCCTTCTCTTCTCTTAGACGTCATTTTAATAAAGTTAAGAAAACTCAATATTCTCATTATCTTCACTCAGTCGAAGCTGAACCTACTCGAAATTTGATTTCCTGACTATTATGGTGCTGTCTCAAACAGCTATCGAGATCTTCCAGAATTCCTATGTTACGAGATAACGTTTCGAATATCTTAGTCAACTGTCCTCTTGATATTGCTGATCTTTTTGTTATCTCTTTTTCGAAATATTTTTCTCCTGAACGCAACGTTGTATTCCCCGTAATCCGTCTTAACATAATACTAATGGTAGTTTTGATATATTACTTCTCAATACTGATGATGTCCAGTCAGCCATTTCTGGGCTTAAGAATTTCGGTGCTCCTGGACCTGACACCCACCCTGCTATTGAATATAATAACTACCGACCTATTGTTATACTGAATGCTATTGAAAAAAAACGTTGAACTCCTACTTTATAAATATCTAAATTCCTACCTTCACCCATTTATCAATCATCCGTATTTCGTCCCAGGAAATCAACTGTTTCAAATCTGGCCTTGTTTTCTCATTTCCATCAAACTACAGTAATTTGAATAAAGGAAATCAAATTCATTCTCATTTTCTTGATATTTCGCATGCGTTTCACCTATCTACATCGATCTTCTGTTTTACAAGCTTTCATCTTATGGTCTACGATCCCCTTACTGTATTTTCTTATTTGAATGCTTAGAAATCGTCAAATATCCGTAATAATTGATGGTACTTCATCAACTCTGTTTTCTGTTTCGCAAGGTGTTCCTCAAGTTCACTCTTGAGTCTGCTTTTCTTTATTGTTTACATTAATGATATGACAGCTTACTTTCAATCTGTTAGTATTGGGTGGCAAATCTATGCATATGGTAGTTATTTATTGGACAACCTACAGCTATCAAATACAGTCCTGTCTTGATTCCTTCTCACACTAGCTCAATAACAATAAAACATAAATTTTATCTCTTTCGTTCTAATCTGGTCGTCTTAACATATTATAATATTAGAAACTCTCTAATTGCAAGTACTGATATATTCAACGACTTAGGAGTCCTTTTCCATCTGACCTTCATCCTTTTTCACGTGTTGATCACTAATATCTCAGATGTACAAACTTCTTATATTAATTAAGCGTTTTTCCTTGATTTTCAAGAGTGGCAAATTTATAATTTTTCTCTACAAGCAATTTAATTTATACTTCCTATTGTTGAATATTGTAATATCATTTGGTCCCCACAACGGGAATGTCTTTCTCACACGCTTGAGAGAATTCAAATTAAATTCATTAAATTCTTATGCTTTGGAAATCGCCTTGTCTTTTACTCTCGAAACTATGGAGCTCTTTGTCATCTCATCAGAATCGTTCCCCTTCATTCCAGACGACAACTCCAAGGGTCGCCTTTTGTCTACAATAGCAGAAACTCTGTTATCGATTCTCCATCTCTTCTTGAATCATTTATTCTCTTAAGGAAACATTTTACAAAATGGAACGGTAGTCAGTATAATATGAATATAAAGAAATTAACAAGTGAAGATACTGCTGATGTACCAGAACTTCTTAAGGAGTTTGGGGCGTCTTCCGATGGTTCATAGCTAAAAGGTTCTAGTCACATAGCTTGACATATATATTTACTTGTTTTTCGCTAAGACATTTTATTTCTAGTAACGCTATAACTAATTCATGAACCTACAATGTAGTAGTATAGAATATAATGCAAAGTTGATAGCGTAATATAAACTACCCTACCATTAATATCCGGACAATTCTCCATGGAAGGGGAAACAGGTCCTATGCACGCAACATATCCTGCTATAAATATGCTCACTGGGCTTTGAACAGACAATTACAAAATTGGGCAAACAAGATGACACGTTCAACAGAATTACCTCAACGGTTCAACAGAATTTATCACCTCAACAGATGCTAGACGCGGATTAACATGGTGTGAGGAGCACGAATCCTGGACGGTAGAGAAGTGGAAAACAGTCCTATGGACAACCGAGTCGAGGTTCGCACTCACACTACCAGTCTGATGGCCGCTCCTGGGAGAATATCTGGGGAACAATTACTTCCTGATTGTATTCTCCCAACAATGAAGTTTGGTGGAGGAATGTCATGGTATGGGGCTCCTTTCATGGTTTGGCTTGGGCGCATTAGTCGTTATCGACAAAACCATGAATGCTGTGCAATACCAGAGCAGCCTGAAAAATTATGCACTTCCAATATTATGACAATACTTCGGGGAGGGGCCCATACCTGTATCAGCAAGACAACGCGCCATGTCATACTGCTCGGGTCGTAACAGAGTGGTTTGAGGACATGGGAAAAGCCGGATTGTGCAGCCCAGAGTCCTGATCCGAACGCATCAAATACAGGGATGTATTTGATCATCGGGTACGTGCACGTCGAGATCGCCTAAAGAGGAAGGCCAAATTAATGGCTGCATTAAAGGCCCGGTGGAGGCACATATCACGTGATATTTATAAAAGTTGGGTTGAAAATATGCCAAGAATATTGAAGACCGTTATAAAATCAAAACCTTTCAGTACAAAATATTAAATGACACAATAAAAGCTGTGTTTTTGTTTAAAGGCAGGTGTCCGGATATCAGTGGTAGGGCTGTGTATGTACAATAACAAACTTTATTCTTAAGTCCAGAGATACTCCAATAGATAAAACATAGAAACATTTTGAAGGTTTTTCAATAAAAACTTTGATTCCACAAAGGACAATTTTAATTGTGTCATAATATTGTTTTCCTTTGTTAAAATATAATGTAGAGATAATAAATAAATTTTAATGCTTAAAATTTTTCTTTGAATCTTACCTTCGCCCATCAGACTTCCAAACAGCAGCCAAACTGAACGACACAAGCTGATATTTTCCGTGCCATAAAGACGAGATGAAATCAGTAGAGTGAAATATAAGAATCCAGATACAACGCACACCGAAATTAAAAGAGTAATCCATAACTGAAAAACAAATTCTATTATGGAATTAAAAGATAAAATTAATATATTTAAAAGCATTTTTGTCAACGATTCTTTCCAAAAAATCTGAAGAAGAACTGATGCTTTATGCAGCAGTCAGGGTTATGAAACATTTTCGAAATCGCACAATACATTTTATTAATCGACAATCATTTAATATTTAAGGAAATTAAATCTTAAAAACCGTGAAACAAAAAATTATATACCTGTTTTGAAAACGGAGCTGCTAAAACAGTAGGCTTCAAGATGAATTTTGGAGCTCGAGTCACAAAAACAGTGCGTCCAAACAAGTCAGGGAAATGATTGTCAGCGACTAAACATCTGTCAGTCGTAATCAGTGATCCGATACAATTTAAATCAGCTTCCTAGAGATTAAATTTCTTCCAATGATGTTCATTAATTAAGGAAAACATTTTTAATCATAATTGTAAAAAGTTATTTAAATATGCTTTAGAATAACAATAAAAGTACTAAAAATAATGCGACATTCACAGAAAAGCAGAAATGCAATTTTATTAAGTTTGAATCGAAACTTAATAAATTATTTAATCAGGAAATTATTTAACGAAGGTTGGGAACATAATTTTCATTGCGGACGACGCACAGACCTTCCTATTTCATAAATGCTTATCCATTGCCCAGCGAGGTTCTCATAACACAGTTCACAGTGTTAGGAGAATCCCACACCAGACTGTCCGTGGTAAAATCTTCAGGCATTGCTTCTTCCCTATGCACTTGATATCTGATACGAGTATATGCTGTTTTGTTGTACTCGTATAACAGTTAACGCTATTCATTAATAAATAAGAGGAGTCCCACTACATTTTTCAATGCTGAAGAAAAGATCCAGAGAAGACGCTGCAATTAATGACCAGATAGAAGCAAAATGCTCACTGGTGGTAGCAGACTGGTGGATGATTTTGACCAGTCACAGTATATCCTGTAAGTGTTTCCATGCCATATACAGAGCTGCATGGCATGAATTTTGATGGAGGAGTTGCAGTCCAAAGGTATTTTTATAATAAGGCACGCTCTCGATTGGTGTTGCGTAAGGAACACTGAATCTACACTATGATTCGATATAAATCTTTCCTTATACAAAGAATACCTGAAGGATGCTTTCTACTGGGTGTTGTGTCACTGATGGGGGTAATAGTAATAGTAATAATAGTAGAGTTTTTGTTTTTTAAGATCATGAATGACTAAGGCCATATTGTTCTATTTATATTGTCTGTAAATTGATTTGGTTCTGTCGTTGATTTTCTGTTTGCTGGACAAAAAAATCCTAATTTCCAGGAGAAGAAACAAAGCTGCCCCGGCTGAGACCGACTAAATCAGCCACGTTGGGAAAAATAGGACACAATTCGAACGGCAAGTCTTTTCGGGCGGCAATTCTACCAACTGTGCTATCCACGAAGGCCTTTTAATTCAATTGAATTGCGATTCCTAATTATCGGATGAATTGGGACATAGGACTCTAGCTAGGACAAGATGACGCTTCTTCTTAGTGGAGCTTACGAATGTCTAAAGGGACGAGGAGGTAGTGCGGAGCACAATGCCACTGGTTTTATATCAGAAATTAGTTGAAGTCTTTCCATGATATATTGAAGTCTTTTCACGGTACTCACTGCAAAGTAGTCCCATGAGGTCTTATTTTGTTTCAAAAAATACCTGTTTTCTTCATAATTATATGTATTCTCTTGCGTACTTTTGAAAAGGGAAATAAAAGTTGCACGATCATCCTTCGAAAGTGCTGTAATTTTCAAAATTCGAGGCTCAGATTTCTTATGCAAATTGGACTCCATAGAAGGATAGATCACCAAATTTGGAACTCTGGAACAGAAAACTTTGTTTTGAATTCAGAAAGGTTTTGTTGTGAAAAAAAGATCAAGGGCACAATATTTCAATGCCTTTTACATTTTCGTTAGTGAGTGCTTTATTTTGATTTTATTAGGATTATTTTTAAGATTAGATAAGGGTCCTCGTGGGTCGCACAGTTGGTAGAATTGCGTCCTCCCCCACACCGGGTGGAAAAGACCTGAATTCCCGTCCCGTCGATGATATGAGGAATGTTTGCAGGCCTTTTTCACAACGTGGCTAAGTTCGTCGGTCTCAGGTGAGGGTGGCATGGACTTTACGTCCCCCAAAACGCAGGTTTATCATGCAGAAAACCGACCAAAGAACACATGCGATTTTCAGACACTATTTACGAAGCAATACGGCCTAAGTCGCTAATGCTAAAGTCGGAAATCCTTTCTACAACTAAAACAACTGCTAGATAAGGAAAATTAATAAGAATACATTACCTGCCTATAGATCATTCCCAGCATTCCAGTTACATTTGTTTCTACAAGATGCCCTCCCTTTCCATCACTCGTAATGAGGATCTGATACCTGCAAGAAAGATTGTTGAAAAGATTTATTATCGATAGGATCCTTCAAAAGAAGTACAATAATTTTCTTAGGTTATCGCCTACTTGTCATTCAAGCTGTCCCACCTAAAAGTAACTGTAACGCAGGCTTTGAGCTGAAATAAGTAGACTGATGCCAATACACCCCGTGATCACTGTATTCTGATCACCCCCTCCGCAATAGCAAGCTGTATAAAAAGCCGAATAGCTTCGTACACTGGAGCAATGATAATTTGAATCTGCTTGTACAGGTCAAAGTGATAAAGCAGCAGTTAGGAGACGTAGTACCCAACTTCGTTCCTAAGCAATAACCCAAGGACGAGACTTGTGTCTCGGGTGTGACATTCCCTATTAAGACCAAGATCTGCCTAGACATGATTGTTTTCGGCCAAACCAACATTGGATCGCCTCTGCCGGCCCTCAATTTCTTCTCGACGGTGCAGACCTGACCCCGCGTTCTGGTCTGCTCCCACCCCTGCACACAGGCCGCATTGGCGACCTGAGCCAGCTGTTGTCTTGCTCACTGTTTCACCTCTTCCTGGCAAAGAGGGGAGGGTACAGCAAACTGTCCCCTCCTCGCCCTGCCACCCCATTTTTTCCTCTGGTGGGGCATGGGCATGCCCCAATGTAAACTGGATTTGCATTCTCTTTCGGCTCAATATTTCTATCTATCTCCCCCAGTCTTCGGCCTTCTCCCCACTTTATCTGACATCAACGTGAACACGCCCCACATAACTAACTGAAATCTCAGGAAATTAGGTGGCAATCTAAAGGGGATTACACTTGTTTTTGCTTGAAAAATGAGAGTACTATGACGAGAACAAAAAAGCAAATGAATATCTCGGCATTATTTAAATGAAATAATTGTATAAGAGAAAATAATATACTTCTACCTGAATTTCATTCTCTGTGACAATAGTTTAAACATGCTGGAATATGTTCCATCACGCAAAATATTATTTCCATTTTCATCCTGTACTACTTCTGCATAGGGTGGATACTACGAAAATAAGAGCAGGTGATTATAAGAAATTCAATTGTAAATGAGCTGCACGAATCATTATATTAGGCCGGTGTAAAAATATTGTATTATAGAAAAATTCTTACAGTAAAACACGCTACATTCAGAGTTAAATCTTCCATCGTATCACACATGTCTGCATGATGGAACCTGATCTCCTTGAAGTTTGTGGTTACATAATAAAGTTGCTGTTGCAATGCCTGAGAACTGGTTGGGAATGGAGGACGTTTGAAATGGTGCACCTCAAATTTAATAGATGCCTACAATAAAACAAAAAATACCAGTTAAACTTCGTCCATTGTGGGGTCTATGTTATTATGACTCCTTAAATTCCCTCTACGCATTTTAACTAAAGATAAAATATGTTTGTGATATTCGACAGGGTTTAAAAATAGGAGAAAAAAGTTTAAAAATATTACTATCGATCAATGTCCTCAACTTGTGACTTCCGGTTCTCCAATGGCTCTTTGCAGAACAGGAAGTCAAAACTTACGGCTGTTTAGAGAACAATAAGTTGTAACTTCCGGTTCTCCAAAGAGCTATTTTCCTAACGTGCTCTTTCATAAAGAGATAATTTCCGGTACAGTAGGTTCAACAGAGAACAAACTCCTAGAAATTTTATTTGGAAATCCAAAAGTAACAGAAATTCCAGTGCAGGTTATTGAAGAGCTAAAACGAATGTACTTTAATTTTAACGACAGAGATACTTACATTTGCCATATCAGACTGGGACGCTGTCATAAATGTGACGTGATATACACCCCTCAGAG